>NC_134901.1:8743275-8800775 GCF_041734735.1 Babylonia areolata
TGGACAAATCAGGTAAAAGTGATGCATGTTGGCAGAAGAAATCCAAACAAAACAGACACAGTGCAATTAAACAATGCTACAAACACGGCAAAATCACTGATGTGAAAATGAAAAAGACATAGAAGCCAATTTTCATGGACACTAGGATTCCCGAGATATTAGTGTGTATGCCTTGACACAGTAATGTTCTCCCATAATTGCATGTGCATCTCTGTCAGTATATTTGTGCATTGTCATTCCATTCCATCCATTCCATTCATTCTCCTGCCCGGGATGGGCGTAGAGGAGACATGAGGGACGATTCCGTAGTCAGACGACGCCATCCGGTTCTATCTTCTGCCTGTCGTATCAGCGTAGCGCTATCCATATTGGTCCATTCCTTGATGTTGTCCATCCAGCATTTAGCTTGCCTCCCTCTTCGCCTACCACCCTCTAGCGTTCCCTGTAGAACTGTCTTTTGCAGTGAATTGTGGCGTGTCACATGCCCGAACCATGACAGCTTCCTCCTTTTGACCACTG
Source organism: Babylonia areolata (assembly GCF_041734735.1). NCBI lineage: Eukaryota > Metazoa > Mollusca > Gastropoda > Neogastropoda > Buccinidae > Babylonia > Babylonia areolata. The sequence goes on from NC_134901.1 coordinate 8,743,795, forward strand.
CTAAGAGTGGTTCCAGTCTTTCTGTCCTTCCATGAGATTCCAAGCAGTCGTCTGAAGCATTTTGTCTCAAACGTCTGGACTTTCCTAGTAGTCTCTGCTGTTAAAGTCCAACTTTCACATCCATACAGCAGTATGGATAGCACCAGGGATCGGTACAGTTTGATCTTTGTTGGAAAGCTGATCTCTCTGCTCTTCCAGATCTTGCTGAGCTTAGCCATTGCTGATGTTGCGATCGCTATCCTAATCTTTATTTCAGTTGTTGAGCGACCGTCGTTTGTGAGGGTGGTGCCGAGATATTTGAAAGCATCCACTTCTTCAAGTTGTTGTCCGTTCATGAAGATTTGAGCTTGGGTGTTGGTTGAGCTGTTTACCAACACTTTGCTTTTCTCGGTGCTCACTTCCATTCCGTATGCACCTGCTCCTCCTTCTAGTCTCTTGGTGAGGTCTTGTAGTTCTTTGTTGCTGCCTCCTAGTAGATCTATGTCATCTGCGAATCTCAAGTTGTTGATGATTCTTCCTCCTATGGAGATGGTAGAGTGGAAGTCATGGAGGGTTTCGCGCATGATGTTTTCTAGGAAAAGGTTGAATAGTACTGGGGAGAGCAGGCAACCCTGACGGACACCGACTGTGGTCTTAAAGTATATTCCGATTTGGTTGTTGAGGAGGACTGCGCTGCTGGATGTCTTGTACAGCGCCTGAATGACTTGGGTGAGACCCTCCTCGATGCCAAACTGTCTGAGTACCTGCCACAGTCCATCATGCCACACCCTGTCAAAGGCTTTCTTGAAGTCTATGAAGTTGTGGAACAGGTCTCTTTGATGTTGCAGGTGTTTTTCCATCAGTAATCGGCAGGTGAAGATCTGTTCTACTGTGCTTCTGCCTGCTCTGAATCCGGCTTGTTCCTCTGCCAGGTGTTCTTCAGCCTCTTTCTTGAGTTGGTTTAGAATGACTCGAAGCATGATTTTGCTCGTGTGGCTAATAAGACTGATTGTCCTGTAATTTTGGCATTGGCGGAGATTCCCCTTTTTTGGTATGGGGATGATGAGCGACCGAGTCCATTCTGAGGGCCACTGTTTTGTCTCCCAGATCTTTTGACAGATTGCTGTTACAATTGTGACCAGCTCATTCCCTCCGTGTTTGAGCAGCTCTGCCGGAATGTTGTCTGCTCCAGGTGACTTTCCTGCTGGTAGACTGCGTACAGCTTCTTCCACTTCTTCCCTCAACACTGGCAGGGGTGAAGGTTCCCTTGATGGTGTTATGTCTCTGTCAATCAAACTGTCATCTGGTTTGTATGGGATAGTTGTATAATTCTTGACAGTATTGTGTCCATCTGTTCAGAACAGCGGAGCTTTCTGTCAGTAGTTCGCCTGAGGTATCCTCAATGACAGACGATTTGTTCTGCTGCGTCTTGGTGAGTTTCTTCAGTGTGGCATAGGCAAATTTGCTGTTTCCTCCTTCCATTCCTTTTTCGATCTTCTCACACTGGTCGTTGATCCATTGTTCTTTGGCTTCTTCCATCTTTTTTCTCACAAGTTTATTGGTTTCACAATACTGTGCGGCTTCGTTAGGGCTAGTGTTTTTCGTCTTCTTCAGGGATCTTCTCTTATCACACAGGTCAAGGATGTCGTTAGAGATCCATGGCTGGTGTTTCTTCTTCTGTCGCCCCAGTACCTCTTCAGCTGTTTCACGGACTGCCTCATTGAAGGTGTTGGTGAGGTCGTTGATGTTGTTATCCAGAAGGCTGAGTGCCGCAAACCGTCCCCCGAGCTGAGCTTGGAAGACCTCTTCAATCTCCGGGTCTTTAAGCTTCTCCAGATCAAACTTGATACGGGGTTGCACCGCTTGGTGTTTTTTCTTCAGCTTCATCTTCATTGTGAGCAGCACAAGGTCATGATCACTGCCTATGTCAGCTCCGGGGTAAGTCCTCGTCTTTGCTCTGTTGATGCTTGATTTGAAACGCCGCGGGGTGAGGACAAAGTCAATCTGGTTGTGAGTTCTCCCGTTCGGTGCATGCCAGGTTGTTCTTCTTGACAGCTTGTGAGGGTAAAGGGTGTTAGCGATGGTGAGCCTTTGACTGCACGCAAACTCCAGAAGGCGAAGTCCCCTGTCGTTGGTGTCTCCTGTGCCATACTGGCCCACTGTTCCAGCCCAGTCGTTGTAGGCATCTGAGCCGATTTTGGCATTGAAGTCCCCCTGAACAATGATGATGTCTTTTTTGGGGGCCTTCTTGATGGTGTCTTCTATTTTTTCGTAAAATTCTTCGACATCCTGGTCTTCATGGTCAGTTGTTGGTGCATATACTTGGATGATTGTGATGTTATTCGGTTTAGCTGACACTCGAATACTGATGACACGGCTGGTAACTGGAGCGCAGCTCATGATGCATCCAATGACTTCTTTGCGTACGATGAAACCTACGCCATGTTCATGTCGAGAATCTTCACCACTATACCACATCTTGTGTCCGTCATCCGTCATCATCTCTCCCAATCCCGTCCATCGTACTTCTGATAACCCCACAATGTCCCATTGGTAACGTTTTAGTTCATGCTCTAGCTCTTTCACTTTGCCGCATTGATATAGCGTGCGGACGTTCCATGTTCCAATGATGACTTTTTCTTGTGGCAACTTAAATAGTTCTTTCGCTCCAGTAGCTGACTTTACACTTCCACCCTGGGGCAAGCCAGTGGTAAGCGCGGTTGTCATTCACAGTGCAACAAAATTCTTATATCATCTTAACATAAAAATTTGGCATGATTATTGGCTTATGGCTACTTCGAAGGTTCCATCCCATAATATAATATTATATTGCCACCAATCATTTTACACGCTTACAGAAAATGTTTCTATATTTGTGCATATTGCCGTGAAAAGACCAACTGCACCTTTTAATGTTCTGAATAATCTGTTTCGTTTCCGTGTTCTATAATCTTGGAAATAAACAGTATATTAGAACAGCCAACAAAATGTATGCATTTATTCTATTTTGGTTCAAGGAAATAAAAGAACATTTTCTTAACTACGAAACAAAACGTCTAGCTTTTCATTTTCCTTTCGTAATAGAGAAAACGAGTGAACTTGGGAGGACGAATGGTGGAACTGCTAGGTATACAGCCCTTAAACAACAATGTCGTTTCGCTATGTCTATGCCGCTAGGAAAGGAGAGCGGCTACTGCAAAGGATTATCAGCAAAAATATTTCGCCTCACGAGGTTCGGTGATATGTTGTGTCCTGAAAATGTGATGTTTTTGTGCGGCGTTCCTTTTCGGTGTTTCCCACACCATGTGTTGCAGTTGTGTAAATGCGTCGTCTGCACCGATTACGATTGCACTGGCAAGATTAAATCTTGCAAGATACCATCCGACTGAGAGAATGATTGATAAGCTTGTTTTTTGTTTGTTTGTTTGTTTGCTTTTAATCATTCTGTGGTTTGATTGAAACTGTGTGGAAAGATTTTTATTAATTTGCGGGTCATTCTTGTCTGATGAAATATGAACGCACTGAAAACGCACTGGCATGGATACACTATGAAAATGGTTACATTATATTGTTTTTCACACACACACACACACACACACACACACACACACACACACACACACACACATCATGCACGTGCAGAGAAGTTATTAAAATGAAAACTTGCTGTGGCATTTATGTTACTTTGCTAAGTTGTAGTCCTCCATAATCTCTAATTCTGCTATCATTGTATCAATTTACCCCATCTTCCATCCCATCCCAGTTCCGCCTCGTCTTGTTATTAATTAGAGTATGAAGACTTTTCATCAGTAACAAAGTATTTGTATAAGTTGTATTTATGATAAACAAAATTTCTTGACTTGCGGCATGTTTGCTTGAATTTACAGGGCATCCATGATATATTATACCAGCTGCTTCATGACTGAATCAACCCAATTATTTGATGATAGATTTTCACGTAGGAAATAATTTGGGACATCAGAAGATCTCTTTTAGGTGAAGAATTAAAGTGGGATGACTAATGCCCTCAGCCATAGCCTGATTTTGTCCTGGCATTTAACAGTGTAGTTATTATCAATAAAGGACTCATGTACTGTGCATCTTTATGTTTTGTTTAAGTGAATTTATGATAGTCTTGTGGTATATCATATGTATCTGTAGACATTATAATTTGTTTCATAATTTTATCACAGATCTTTATGACTTTCCACGACCTGCAGAATTGATTATGGAAATGCAGTATCAGAAATAACACTAACAGATGTTAAACTTATTTCATTTTAGCAAAATCTAAGGATTCTGGCTGGCAGGTTTAGTTCAATATAAGATATACTCCAAAGGAAGATGAAAAAGAACCACTAAATATGGAATGAGCCATGTGTGTGTGTGTATTTTGTATTTTATATTGATTATTATATGTTCCTGTTGTTTGTTGCTTTCAGTTTCATCTTATGAGTTAAATCAAAAAATTGGAATGTTTACTTATTTGTTCCTGTCAGATGCAGCGAACAATACATCTGCTTAGTCGCCACTCAGCCCCAGAGACACTGAGCTCCATTGTCCGAGGATGGACTGTTCTGCGTCAGAAGATGCCAAAAGGGTTTGAAAAATTCTTTCCGAAACCAGGCAAGCAACCAGCAGAAGGAAATGCCCGACCAACACCCAAAGGTAAACAGATAAATAAAGTTTTTGTTTTTACTTCAATGATAGCGTAGAATTTGCCTGAACTGAGCCATACCATTATGGAATTATGATTCATAAATGAGCACATTCGATATAGATGTATTGATCAGCACACTTTGATTCAGTTCTAAGTGTATGTATGCAAATGTCCACTTCCACATATGTGCACATTTGTGTTTAAACATGTGCGTGCACGCACACACACATGCACACGCATGCACGCATGCACCCTTTGGATTCTTCCCTGAAGCCCCATCAGTATAAAGAAATAAAGAAACAAAAAACTTTGTAAATGTATTGTAAAATATGAATAGACCATTACACTTATGTATGTATCATGATCTGCTATTATAATGTAATGTCTGACTGTTATAGTTATACTAATAAACACACACACCCACTCCAAAAATGTAAAAACCCAAACAAACAAGAATAACAACAACAAAAACAAGAACACAACAAGAACAAAACCTACACACAAGAAAATGGAACCTTCACAGAAAGAGAGGAAGAAAAATAGACTGAAAAGGCACAGAATGGTAAGTTCAAGAGAAAACATTTAATAAGGCGGGAGGAAACTTGAGTTCAGTTTCTAAATATGGCACTTGTTTTATTCTATAGACATTCTTGATTATTATTATTTTTATAGTGGTTGAAAACGATATTGTTGGATCATCATTATTTTCTGTTTGTTTTGGAATGGTAATTTCAGAAGCACCAAAAGCTGAGCCACCTCCACCCTCCAGATCTGCCCCTCGCCAGCAGTCTGCACAGAGTGAAAAGAAACCAGACTTCTCCTTTGCCATGGGAAAGTAAGGCTTGTCTGAGGGAGAGCAGTTTTACACATGACATTAAATGTGCATTTAATTACACATACTTAACCATGACCCACTAGCGCAGACTCCGGCAGGGGTTGTACTTTTTTGTCAAAAATAGAATTTTTAAGAATTCGGTTAGCAGTAGAAATTATTTTGATGCTCGTATGACTGATTCTTGATGACTGATTTAGTTGAGGGCAGTTGTCAGTGGTTTAGAAAGTCTGCCAGTAATTCTGACATGCATCTCCTTCCTTGTTTGCTCTGCATCCTGATGTTTCAGCCCCATCTGAATCCATCCCAAACATGAAAAATGATCAACTTCAGCCAAAACTTGAAATATATATATATATATATATATATAAATAATTCACAAGGCTAAAACTTTGTTGATTTCAATCCACTTCACTTTGGGAGTATTTTCTGACACACAAACTAGTCAAGACTGTTTTTTTTCCTCACCACGAAGTTGAGTTTAGTGATCTATTAATTTACACCCTAAGGTTAAGTTCTACGTTTAATGACCTATCAGCTTACGCTCTGTGGTTGATTTTGCTTAATTCTTTGTGTTTAATAACTATATTACTCATTATCAGCTTACACTTAAACATCAAGCTGTTCATTGTGTTTATTGCCTATTAGCTTACACTCTAAGGTTAAGCTGTTTATTGTGTTTAATGCCTATTAGCTTACACACTAAGGTTAAGTTGTTCATCATGTTTCATGACCTGTTTGCTTACACTCTAAGGTTAAGCTGTTCATCTTGTTTAATGACCCATTAGCTTTCACTCTGAAGTTAAGCTTTTCATTGTGTTTAACACCTATTGCATTAGCTTACACTCTAATTAGTCTAAGGTTAGTTCGTGTTAAATGCCTATTAGCTTACACTCAGAGGTTAGTTCATCGTGTTAAATGCCTATTAGCTTACACTCTAAGGTTAGTTCATCGTGTTTATTGCCTGTTAGCTTACACTCTTAAGGTTAGTTCATTGCGTTAAACGCCTATAAGTTTACACTCTAAAGTTAAGCTGTTCATTGTGTTTAAACACCTATTAGCTTACGCTCCAACTCTAAGGTTAAGGCTGTTCAGGTCTTGGGACAAAGTCCCTGGTTCTTCATATGTCCAGCTGTGTAAGCAGGTTGGGTTAGATGGTACCTTTTCCACAGAGGGAAGAACCCATTCACGGACCCCAACGACCCCAACACCAAGGTGCTGATTGGCCTGATCACTGGGGTAGGCCTGGTGGGACTGCTAGGGCTCTACCAGAACCAGTACCGTGAGATCACCTTCAAGGACTTCGTCAACGGCTACCTGACCCGAGGCATTGTGAGTGTTTTGGGGAGCTTTGGTTTTAGTTGGGCTGTTGTTGTGTTTTTAGTTGGTGTGGAGCAGTGTTTTGAATCAGAGTGGTGTGAGTGTGTGTGTTTTTGTGTGAGTGAGAGTGTGTGTGTGTGTGAGTGAGTGAGTGTGTGTGTGTGAGTGAGTGTGTGTGTTTCAACTTTATTTTATTTGTACATGTGTGTTTCCATCATTTAGAAAGTTCTGTCTGTGTTGTCATCTTTGTGTGTATGTGTCTACTTTGTGTGTGTGTGTGCGTGTATGTGAGTGTGAGTGTGTCTTGTTTTTCAGAACCTTTTATCACCTGCAGCTGTACCTGCACACTGTAGCTTTAGTTTACTGATTTTCCAGATGGTTTCTGAATGTACCTGAAGGTCACTTGGAAGTGTTGTACATGGAAAGAGTACATATCTATGCACATGATTTCAGTTTTCGTTTCCCCCCTTTTTTTTTTTTTACTGTCATTCTTTACTCCTCTCGATGGGGTAGAGTTGAGTTCCGTGTAATAATGCAATATTTTGCTGGACTGACTGCTGTGTGAACTGTGTGTGCTTATCATTTGGATGAGACAATAAACTGAGATTCTGTGGGCAGCAAGCTTTTGGTTCACTGGAAAAAATCCATGGCGACAAAAGTGTTGTCCTGTGGCAAAATTCTGTGAAGAAATCTATTTTGATATGACACAGATTTATACCATTCTGATTGGTATACAGATATATATGCACACTCTAGGCCTGACAAGCATGCTGGATTGGTTGTGCTGCTGTCAGGCATATGCCTAGCAGATGTGGTGGGGTATATGGTTTTGCCCAAACGCAGTGACGCCTCCTTGGGAAACTGAAATAAAAAAAAAATGTGTATCCTATGCTGTAGTGTGTTCAGTCCTGTGGTTTCACACTGTGGTGGTCATCCTCTGGACAGGTGGACAAACTGGAGGTGGTCAACAAGAAGTGGGTCAGGGTCAAGCTGATGCCAGGCACACAGGTGGATGGATCTGTAAGTGTTTTCTTTTCACTGCTTGCTTTATTATGTGCATGTGTCCGTGCGCTTGCGTCAGTATGTGTGTGTGTGCTTGCGTGATATAAAAAAGTTATACTGAGCTTACAGTCGGAGATAAGTGTTGTGAGCTTGTTCATTGCGGATCAAACAAACAAATAATCATGCCAGGAGTGGTGAAAAAGGTTATAGATAAATGAAATCTCCATCAACTCTGTGGACTATGATCAGGGTGCTGCACAAAAGAAATGTACACTAGATTCCTCCATGCCTGTTGGTTTTGTGTCAAAGCCTTGGTCTTTTTATTTTTTTATTTATTTTTTTTTTGAGGGGGGTGAGGGGGAGATGTTTACAGTTAAGGCCAGACACTACAGTAAAGTTCATATCAGAGGTGTTTGTTGCCTTAATTTAAAATGTATTACACTTTGAAAGTATATTTACTGGGAAGTTCAAAACTATTCTTTTTTTGGTGTTTGGACCTCCGGTTGCCATGGAAACAGTCCAAGATGGCTGCCAAACAAAATTTTTTAAAAGCCTAAGGCTTTTTTTCAATTGCACTTAGCCAAAATCTGTTTTCTGATCTGATTTAGGAATGTTAATATCTATAAAAGTACGGATAGCTTTTTGATGTAATGACAAATTTATATTTTTGAGAATTTTTTTTGGTCAACGCAGTTATATTGCACCGATTGTTCTAAATAAAATTCAAATAAAACATAACTATACATTTTCTTTCAAAAAAGCAATGCGTACTTTTAAGCACCATACTTTAAAGAAGCACCATGCCAAATTTTAAGGCTCTGTATTTATTTTTGTGAAAGTTTTAGCCATTGGAAATGTGCGTAGAGTGCGAAAAACAGAAAACCCAGAAAACGGAGAAAGAAGAACAGAAACTTTACTGGCTGAGTGTTGTTTAGCACAAGTGGTAAAAGAGTACAACTTACTCACCCAGCATGTCAATCCACAGCACAGCAACCACCAGGTAAGAGAAGAAGTTGAAATTGAAGTGTTTTGTGGCCAATAATAATCCAGTTCACAGCTCACATGATGACAAATTCACAAAGAACGTGAAATGGTTTACACAGATTGGCAGACACATTCCAGTGGTCTGGCTTTCCCATACTCCTGATATGAGAGCAGTTTTGGAGAGCACAGTGGAAGGGGGTACTTACAAGCTAGTGTCCTCCTGCTTGGTAGGCATCTGGATCCCTGGCCTCCTCCTCTCGGTTGTTGAGACGTCGTAGGGTGGCGTACCATACAGTGATGTGAATCCTCTCTTTTGCCATGTTCCATCATATGAAACACTGATATTGATGACTGGATTTTCACCTTTATCCAGTGCCCCCTGCAGGTCTTCATCGGTCTCTGCATACGCCTGCTGGATTGTAGCTGCTGTGCGTTCTAAGAGTGTTGACCCTGATTCAATTTCAGCAGCTGAAAAATGCATAATGTTTGTGAGATATTTGTGCTGTGCTCACAACTATATCATTTACATAGTTTACTTTCCTTCCTCAGGTGATGAGTCTAAATATCACACACATACACATATACACATACATAAATATATAATATTGCAATGAAACACACACACACACACACACACACACACACACACACACACACACACACACTCACACTGTGCATAATTTACACACATAACTGATATACATGCATTAACCCATTCATGAACACACACACACACACACACACACACACACACACACACACACACACACACACACACACACACACACACACACACACACACACACAAACAAACAAACACACACACACACACACACATGGATCATAGTCAAGACTGAACAAGCAAAACTTTGCCTGAGTGACTGATTCAGTGGTTGACAGTGTAATGTTTCACTAGTGGTTATCAGTGCAGGGATGTGTGCACACTTGTGTGTATTTGTACTGCACAGTTAAAGGTAAAGATTTTTTTTAACCATCAAAAAAACCTCACAAACATACCTGTTACTTTCTTGTCATGGGTCTGGAAAGTTTTCAAATGCATGCCTGGTATTCCCATGACAGTGCTGAAGGTTTGAAGAGCAGTGTAGCTGCCTCCCAGTTCATGGCTCAGCATGGTCATCCTGTTGTTTACTTCAAAACCTGTATTCTTTTTGTCATTGAATCCAGTTCGTGGGGATGAGAATTCGCACTTTTCATAACCACAGCCATCGCAGCACATGGCAAGCTTTGCCGCAAAACCAGCTTTCTCCCTCTCTCGGACACTGACTGACAGTCCCGTTTCTCCGCACTCTGGGCAACTCAGGTCACTCATCAGTCTGGTCAGCTGGAAAACGTGTAGCAAAGTCCAGTTCTGGTCTTCCACCTCACCATTATATGCGACAGGGTTCATGATTTCGATCTTTCTTCTCGACGCACTTTTATCAGAGTCTGATGTCGAAGGTTTCTTCGAAGCCACGCTTTCAGTCGCTGCCGCATCACATTTGGCCCATTTTGCTTTTGCAGCAGCTATCAAGTGCAATCGTCTCTTTCCTTGCTTATGCCGAGGCATGATGAATCCAGGAGATGTCTTAGCTGGCAAAATAATCAACAATTGACGAGAAAAAACACTTTCATGTCAGCATGTTGTTGTTATTGGACGGCCATTTTGGCTTCTCGACGGAGGGAGCCGAGCGTGCCCGAAGGCTGGCTGAGCCCAGCGGAATGAAATCTGATTGGCTGAAATTTCCACTGGTGTCAGTCTCATCAATGAAACTGCACAGTCATAGTACTCTATGCCCTTATTTGGGAAAACTCGGGAAAGTTCGCGCGATACAGTGTGTGTGGAAAATCGCTCGCAGTGTTTTATAGTCCGTTTCAACAACTAAAAGAACCGGGTCTGTGCATTCACAAGATGACGCTGTTTCTGTTGATATGCGATATGATAGGCTTCGGGAAATGAAAGTATACGTTGCTAAGGTGTAAAAGCAACACTTTTGGACGATGTTTGAAAAATTCAGACAAAATCAACATCAGGAAGCAACTTTCATTTGCAAATATAACACCTTTTGCTACCGATTTAGTACAAAATATGAAAATGACTATAAAGATTAGATGTTGAAGAAGCAAATTATGCGAAAAAACGAAAATCATAAAAAATCATGATTTGGTCAAAATTTCACTACCGTGTCTGGCCTTAATAATGTGATGGTTTTATAATGATATAATCACATATGTCTGACAACTGCACTTCTTTTGTGCATTTTGTCACAGCTTATTCAGACAAGACAGTAAACTGAGGTCCCCTGTGCAATATGAATTTCATGCATGTTAAAGAACCCATGGCAACAAAAGTGTTGTTTCTGGCAAAAATATGTAAAAAAAAAAAAAAAAAAAAAAAAAATTGATATTAAAACAAATGCATTTGCAGACAATGAAATCAAAATCAAAAGCAAAAAATGTATGGCGATGCTCTCTCCTTTGGGAGAGCAGGTTGTATTTCAGACCAAGAAATCTGTTATGACAAAAATAATACAGTACAACACAACACAGCACAGTACATGTGTGGATGAGAGTGTGTGTGATTGACTTCTGTGCTTTCTTCATGGCTGTTATGTCTAGGTCTGTTCACAATTTGATTTTTTTTTTCTTTTTTTTTTTTTTTTTTTTTTTTTTTTTTTTTTTTTTTTTTTTTAAATGCTGTTATCACTGAAATGAAACTTGAAAGTGTGTACCTGGGGTCCTGTGGCTTGTTTTTGTACTGAAGTGATTACGATGTTGTCCACCCCTTCCCCCCTCTATTTCCTTCTGCTCTATTTGCCATCTCTACCCCCTCCTCCTCCACCCCAGTCCCCAACTGTGTAAAACTATTCCCCACATAGTATTATGCAGTTTTGTTCAGTTGTATTATTAGATGTTGTTGTAACAATTAGGATCATTGTCTAGAAGTATACAAACAAAAAAGAATAATAGGATATGTTTATTTTAATTTTTTTTTTTTTAAATGGTAGGATAAGGTGTGTTCACAACAAGTAGGTTCTGATAGGAAAGTAATTGGAGAAATCAGTGACAGTAGTTTTAGTGCAGCAAGAGTGAGATCAAAAGAAGGGAGATAATGATTGTCTCTGAAATCGATTTTACTCTCTTTTTTTTTTTTTACCTCTTCAGTGACACATGATGTATATGTGCATCCTCAAAAATGCTCAGCTATTTGTTCTTGGACATATATATACCTGTGTAATTTCAGGATTTTTCACAGTTCTTTTTTAAAGTTAATGTGTCCAAACAGCTACCACATAAAGCTTGGTATGTCCACTTTCATTATCCACGAGGAGTAACAACCAACCATACTCTGTATGGAAATTACAGGATATAATTGTCAGTTCCCTTTGATGACGCTCTCAAAATGGCAGACGATGAAGCACAACCTGGTCCAAGTGTCTTGAAACGAAAGTGTATAGCAAAAACACTTTGGGATTTTGTCACCCGAGATGTTGCAGAAACTTTTCAAGTCATTGAAGATGAAGTTAATGCTTGTGGTTACAAAGTCTTGTCAGACACTTCACTTGAGTCAAGTCAGTGAGAAGGAAAGTGAGAATGATTATTTTCAGAGATGATGGAGGGTGGGGGTAGATGTTGCAGTGAAAGGAGTGAAAGCACAAAATGAGGCCAGGAAATTGAAGAATACCTCTGTATCTGACCCTGAGTTGAGGAGAAGACAAACCGTCCATTATGATTGAAGAAAGGGGGTGGAACAGTTTCATGCATTGCATGAATCACTGGACCTGCATGGTTTTTGAAAAGCGCATTTGCATTTGATCAAAGAAGGGGATGAGGTATTGCCTGCAGGCGAAATTCTGAACTGTACTTACCCCCCCCCACCCCCTCTCCCCCTCACACACACACCCTGCACTGTGTGCCAACTGGGTCACTGTTAACCTCTTTGATATTGTCTGAAAGTGAGCTTTAGGTGAGTGGGCATGGCACAGGCAGGTGTGGCATATGAAGGGTGTGTGTGTGTGTGTGTGTGTGTAAAAGAAACAGTTTGCTGAATACATTTCTACTGCATTTACCAAGAAACTGTTAGTGAATAATGAGCTGAAAATGTGCATAATACCAGAACTTTGAATTATAATTCATGACTATGTGTACTTAAGATACAGGGACTTATTTAGTTTTTAGTTTTCATACATTTTCTGGGTTAATTTCAGCTGTTTTTACAAACAATCTATGTAATGTATTCAGGAAAATATGTGAAATTTGTTTATCTCACATCCATGGTTCACTCATTGCTGACCAGTGTGTTAAATGAACAATCACAAACTGATAGTGTGTACGTTTTCTTTTCAGAAAAGTATGGGTTATATATACTTCCTTGTTGTAGTTTGCATGCTGGATTTTTTTGTTTATTAATCTCGGCAATCAAAAACACCTGGCAAATAGGAAGCACAAGTTAAGATAATGCCTAGCACTGAAGAGGTTAAAATTAAAAGGAAGGAAAGTTCTTATGACAACCAACAGGTTTAAAGAAAAGAAAAAAAAAAAGAAGAAAGAAAGAAAGAAAAAGAAGACTCAACAGAAACCTGGTTTTGTTTATTTCACATGCCAGATATTATGGCACTTTGAAGTTCATCACATATTTCAGAATAGTCCTCACCTCCAACAGTTTTTAGTATAATAAAGTGGTACCACTGTCTTCTGTTAACTTTAGAAGGGCTGTTGCCAAGCACAGAAAAAGCAATGCTGTGTTGATTAGGAGATTACTGATCAAGTAAGTTTTCATTTTCAGAGTTGTGTTTTCAGTAAACGTAAATTTTACTCAGCACTTTTAGCAGTTGGAATGCTAATTTGGACCAAAACCAACAACAAAAAACCAAAGAAATGAGAGTTGGGTGCTGTGCCATTTGATGTTTGCAGAGCGTGCTGTGGTTCAACATTGGCAGCGTGGAGGCCTTTGAGAGGAGTCTGGAAAATGCACAGCTGGAGATGAACATGGAGCCTGCTAATTTCGTCAATGTTGTCTACAAGACAGAAACAGAAGTGTGAGCAGACTTTGTTTCTCTTTTCCCCTTTAAAAGGAAATTATTTGATTTTTTTTTTTTTTTTTTTTTAATGAAATTGTCTCTCTCTCTTCTTTTTTTGTAAATGGTTGTGTGTTTACTGATGGTCATGAATTTATTTATTTATTTATTTACATGTCTGTTTTGTTGTGGTTTTTTTTTATCCAGATGAATGAAATTCTGAGGAGGTATTGAGTGGGATTGTGGGGGGCAAGGGGGTGGAGTGTCACCCCCTTTTTTCTGTCTGATGGTGGATTAATTGTTTTGATATCTGCAGAATTTTTTGTACTGGGGACAATTTTTTATTTTATTATTATTTTTTTTAATTTATTTATTTTTTTTTTTTTATAGCAGTGTGTTCTTTTATATGTTGTAAGTATATGCATGCTCAACTGACTGACTACCCAGACCACCACTCAAGGTCTAGTGGAGAGTGAAGATCCTTGTCCACATATGGGACTTGAACCTGTGGACACTTGCTTCCAAGTCAGGTGCGTTACCACTGGGCCACTGCAGCACATGCTGCTTTGAGGCTTATCATTATCATTCAGTCGTGAATGAACAGCAGTGGGTTCCATGCAGACTGATGGACTGGGTGTTTAGCAAATTTGCTTCCTCTGTGGAACGTGTCGGTGTAAACAGAAAAGTAAGAACAAATGATTACCCCCCCTCCCCCCAATCCCCCCCTCCAAAAAAACCACAAACAAACAAGTTGTGGTTTGCCACTGTTCAAATATATTTGTGTGCATGTGTTGTGTGTGTGTGTGTGAGAGAGAGAGAGTGTTTGTGTGTGTGTGTGTGTGTGCGCGCGCATGTGTGTGTGTGCGCGTGTGTGCATGTGTGTGTGTGTGTGCAGTGCGTGCATGTGTGAGTATGCACAAGTTTTTATATTGATATGCACTTGTATGTATCTTAATTTCTACTGTATCTGTGTTTGTGTATGATTTTTTATTTATGTTCGTACCTTGTTATGTACTATCCCCCCCAATATTCCTTGTGACCACGGTACACTTCGTAATAAAGACATATTGTGTTCTATTTTATTGTGTATAGTGGGTGTGAAGATTTGTGCATGTTTGCATGTGCTTTGTGTGTGTGTTATATGGATTTGTCCGAACGCAGTGACGCCTCCTTGAGCTACTGAAACTAATACTGAAACTCTGTGTGTGTGTGTGTGTGTGTGTGTGTCTTTATATATATGCATGCATGTGTGTGTGTGCATGCTTGACTTCCATGTCACCTTTTTTTTTAACATTATACTTATTATT
Source organism: Babylonia areolata (assembly GCF_041734735.1). Classification (NCBI taxonomy): domain Eukaryota; kingdom Metazoa; phylum Mollusca; class Gastropoda; order Neogastropoda; family Buccinidae; genus Babylonia; species Babylonia areolata. The sequence continues at coordinate 8,758,894 of NC_134901.1, forward strand.
TATTTATTTGTGTAAGCTTATCTATTATTTATTCACCTTTTTTTTTTCTTTTTTTTTTTTCCCGACTAAACGCGTTGGGTTACGCTGCTGGTCAGGCATCTGCTTGGCAGATGTGGTGTAGCGTATATGGATTTGTCCGAACGCAGTGACGCCTCCTTGAGCTACTGAAACTGAAACTGATGGATTTGGTTTCCCACATACTTGTTATCAATGACAGCATGTTCATGATTGGAGTCGCTATCTTTTGGTGTGCAGGGCAACCATACTGTACTCCGCTCTCAACATTCTGCTGCCTCTGGCTGTCATTATCTGGCTCTTCCGACGTTCAGCCAACATGTTCCAGGTCGGTGCATTGCAGTTTTGGAGAACTGATTCTTGTCCACTAGGCTTTTTTCTTCTTTTTTTATTCAGAATTTTTTTTTCTCGGCAAATTCATCTATAACTTGTAAATCAGGACATTTAACAGATATTCTTTCATTTTCTTGGAACATTTAAACTGTAACATGTAAATCTGGACATTGAACAGTTACATATACTTCCTGACATGGCATTTCCACGACAGTGGCATAAGTCTGGTCTGGAGAAGGTCTGGAAGTATGGAATTTTGTTCGTCACATCTGTTGGATTCAGTTTGGCATTGGTTTTTTGTTGTTTATTTGTATGGAAAATTTTCAGTATGGTCTGGAAAAGGTGTGAAAAAAAAAACCGTCTGGAATTTTGTGCAGTCATATACATTTGTAACCTTTAAACCTTCAACTTTTACACCTTTAATTTCAACTTTTTATCCCTCTGTTGGAATCCATTGATGAGGGACCTGGTCTGCTGTGTGCAGGGAGGGACAGGTCGCAGTGGTTCTCGGGGAGGGGCAGGGGGGATCTTTGGCTTTGGTCAGAGCACTGCCAAGATCATCAAAGAAGACATAGGTGTCAAATTCAGGTGAGTCTGACTGTCTGTCTGGTCTGTCTGTCTGTCTGCGGCTCTGTAAAGAACTGAGTAATTCAGATTTAAAAAAAAAAAAAGAGTTATCTTGAATGAGAGATTCAGGGGTGTGTGTCCATCTGAAGCTGTGTGCGAACTGTGTAATGCAAAACTTACTTCCATGAATGGTCTTGAAGGAAAGATTCAAGGGTGTTTGTGTGTGTCTGCAGCTCTGTAAAGAACTCTGCAATGCAGATTTTTCTTGCATGAATGATCTTGAAGGAGAGACTCGGGCGTGTCTGTGTGCAGCGCCATGAAGAACAGTTATAAATGCAAAATTTACTTACATGAATGATCTTGAAGGAGAAATTAAGGAAATATCTATATTTTAACTACACATACTTTACCGTGACCCACTGGTGCAGACTCCGGCAGGGAGTCCGATTCCTGTCCTGTGCAAACTACTACCCGCCTAATCGGAGAAAACGAAAAGTAGCTACGGCTGATAACCTCCCGGAAGTAGGTTACCTCCCGTCTGTATTCCTGACTAGCTTCCTCCTTTTCCGGCAGCCATCTTCACTCCTGATCCTGTGCTCTTCATAGGGCTAAGTTTTTTTTCATATTTTCTGTATGCTTGTCAATTCTTTGACACTCATGCTTTGTGTCTGACGAAGACTTGTAACTGGTCACAAATTCACTTAGCTCGTTTGGGCAATCGAACTAAATTAAGGTGCTGTCGCAATCATTAAGGCCCTATATATATATATATATATATATATATATATATATATATATATATATATATATATATCTGCCTTCCCTACAGAGACGTGGCGGGGTGCGAGGAGGCCAAGGTGGAGATCATGGAGTTTGTCAACTTCCTGAAGAACCCCCAGCAGTACGTGGACCTGGGGGCCAAGATCCCCAAGGGGGCCATCCTGACGGGGCCCCCAGGCACGGGCAAGACCCTCCTGGCCAAGGCCACAGCCGGGGAGGCCAACGTGCCCTTCATCACCGTCTCGGGCTCTGAGTTCCTGGAGATGTTTGTCGGTGTGGGGCCTTCCAGGGTGAGGGGCTGTTTTTTTGTTGTTGTTTTTTTTTTCACTGTTGTGGTGGTGGTGGTGGTGTGTGTACTGTATTGTGTCACAAGAGAGAGGATTTGTGTTGGTGATGTGTCCAGAGCAAAGTCCCACCACAAGATATGTATGGTATTGAATCGTATTGTATTGTATTGTATAGTACTGAACTGTACTATACTTTGCTGAACATCCTGTGCTGTTCTGTACTGTGCTGTATTGCATTGCATTGCATTGTATTGTAATGTATTGTATTGTATTGTATTACTCTTTATTTGTCACAACAGATAAAAAATGTCTGTGTGAAATTTGGGCTGCTCTCCCCAGAGAGAGCGCATTGCTACACTGACAGTCCCACCCATTTTTTTGTTGTTGTTTTTTCTGCCTGCAGTTTTATTTATTTTCCTATCAAAGTGGATTTTCTACGGAATTTTGCCAGGGACAACCCTTTTCTTGCAGTGGGTTCTTTTTCATGCACTAAATGCATGCTGCACACGGGATGTCGGTTTATCGTCTCAGAGTTTTGTTTTTCTTAAATTAATATATTTCATAGGTTTCTTGGGTTTATTTTTTCCCCCAGTGTCAGCATTCAGCTGCAATTGTTAGGTTTCAGTAATTGTTTGCAGTAATTTATAGATCATCTTAAACTTATTGTTACTAGGCAGAAATTGATATAATGATCATGGTTATTAGTATATTACATATGAGACAGGACAGTAATTTATAGATCATCTTAAACTTATTGTTACTTGGCAGAAATTGATATAATGATCATGGTTTTTAGTATATTACATATGAGACAGGACAGTAATTTATAGATCATCTTAAACTTATTGTTACTAGGCAGAAATTGATATAATGATCATGGTTATTAGTATATTACATATGAGACAGGACAGTAATTTATAGATCATCTTAAACTTATTGGTACTAGGCATAAATTGATATAATGATCATGATTATTAGTATATTACATATGAGACAGGACAGTAATTTATAGATCATCTTAAACTTATTGTTACTTGGCAGAAATTGATATAATGATCATGGTTTTTAGTATATTCAATATGAGACAGGAAATAATTGGTGAGTGCCAAAAGTCAGTTGTCGTTTGGCTCTGCCCAGGTAGACAGCCTGTTATGAACATGTTTGCTTAGGGTCTGTTTAAAGGTTGGTTGGTCTCTGACTGAAGACAGGCACTATGTATGTGTTGGCAATGATAAAGATAACATGAATTGATTTACTTTGTTTGAACTACTCCACTTGTTATATTGATTGTAATTTATTTGACACACCGCTGACCGTTCCAAATGTTGGATGTTGTTGGCAGGTGAGAGACATGTTTGCCACCGCAAGAAAGAACGCCCCCTGCATTCTGTTCGTGGACGAGATTGACGCTGTGGGTCGCAAGCGAGGTGGTCGCAACTTTGGGGGTCAGAGTGAGCAGGAGAACACACTGAACCAGCTGCTGGTGGAAATGGATGGTGGGTGACAGAGGTGTTGCGTGGATGTGTATGATAGTCAGTCATGTCCAGCTGTGACCATCAGAACAGCATGAAGAGCAACGGCTGTCCCGACTCTCCGGGGTAGCATTTGATTAAAGTGGGGACTGTCAAACAAGCCTGTACCAGTTCCAACAAACACAAAACCAGTCTCTCATAAACTCTTACCAATCACGCACAAACTCAAACCAATCACGCACAAACTCGTACCCGTCACACACGCAGTCTAACACCCATCATGCACAAATTCACATCTGTCACAGACAAACCCTTACACTTCAGCATCATACATTGCGTGTTATGCACAAACTTAAACCCATCAGAAACAAAACCATGCCAGTCACTCACAAACTGATACTCATCTCACACAAATCGACAGACCTGATGCTCAAACTCACACCCATCATGCACAAACTCATACACAAACCTCCTACCTGTCATGAATGAACTCACATCTATTATTCCATTGTACACATATCCATCATGCCCATGGTTCAGCTCATATCCCTCATGCATTTACATATCGCCTCAGGCACTAACTTGTACCTCTCAAACACATACCCATCACACACTAATTTTTACCCCTCACACACTAACTCATATTTATCACACATGGACACTTACCCACTCAACCATTTGAACATGAACACGTGTGTATATACATATATATCTTAAATAGTATGAAATATGTAAAAGCGTGCATGCATTTGCAAGCACTCAGGCATTCATTTGCCTACACACAAATGCAACCGTTTGCACATGCACAGTTATATATCTATATGAGTACAAAAAATGTAAATGTGCACATGCACTTGCATGTGCTCAAGCATTGGCATACATATAAACACACAGATACACCCTTGCTCATTCATGTATGTGTGTGTACATATATATGTACCCTCACACAGGCACCCACACTGCCCCTTCTTCGCTCGGGTGCTGCAGTTCTCACATTTACTCGTATGTACATGAAAGGGCTTTTATGTGAATGACCATTTTTACCCTGCCACATTGACAGCCATACTCCGTTTTCAGGGGTGTGCATATTGGGTATGTTCTTATTTCCATAACCCACCAAACACTGACATGGATTACAGGATCTTTAGCGTGCGTATTTGATCTTTTGCTTGCGTATGCACATGAAGGGTGTTCAGGCACAAGCAGGTCTGCACATATGTTGACCTGGGAGATCGGAAAAATCTCCACCCTTTACCCACCAGGTGCCGTTACCGAGATTTGAACCCGCGACCCTCAGATTGAAAGTCCAGTGCTTAAACCACTCGGCTATTGCGCCCGTGGACACTGCCTCCTAACTCCATGGCCCCTGTTGGTGTTGGCAGGCTTCAACACGCAGAGCGGTGTGGTGGTGCTGGCTGCGACTAACAGGGTGGACATTCTGGACCCGGCCCTACTGCGGCCTGGACGCTTTGACCGCCAGATCTTTGTCCCCTTGCCAGATATCAAGGGCAGGTAAGTCACACAGCCGGCTATCTCCTGAAAACAAAAAAAGGAAAAGTATATAGGGTAGGTGTGGGTAATTGCAAACGATCCAGTCGAAGCGACCAGCTCAGTGTATGAACTATAAAGACAACATCTCCTACGATAGTCCATTATAGTTCTTTTGTTTTTGAAGGCTTTCTTGGACTGGTTGCACCAGGAAAAGTTTATCAGCTCATTCTTTTCAGCATTTTGTTGACATTTGAAATGGCAGGGGTGCTTGAGGGTAAATGCCAACGGGCAAGTCTGATCACAAACGATTGATTCAAGTACATATTGACAATTAAAACAGAAGCAGGTCTTGAACTCATTAAATATAACATATTATTGGAATACCGCACCAGACTGCTGTATTGTTCATTTTGATCACACACGCACACGAAAACACAAACAGACATTTAAACACACCCACCCAACACCGCACACAAACACATCCTTTTGAGAGTGTTCAGTAGCTGTGCAGCATCGTTCGCAAATAGACTCAAAATATCCTGTGGTCTAGTTGCAAATGACACTGTTTTGCAGATGCCAGTCAAAACTGATGTTCTGACCTGTCACCAATATGCTTTCTTAAATTCTCCCAGCACTGGCAATGCATATTTGACATATATACGATCAAATCAACTGTTCCTGACTGTGTCAAAGTTCAAGTCCTATAACTTGCTTCCCTTGATTTTAGGATTTTGAGAGCACATTTGTAACCTTTGTCGGCAGTGGTGCACGAAGAGAAGAAAAAGCGCTGAAATAGCCAGAAATAGCTGATGGTTGACTGGTTCTTGGAAATGGATATTCATTAAAGTATGAGAAAAAGATTGTAGCAGACGTTGAATTGTGAAATGCAGCCATTAAAAACACTTCGAAGTGGGGTGGTATATGAATCGTTCTCAATAATACGCTGTTCGCAAGTACCCCTACCTACCCTATATATATATATATATATATATATATATATATATATATATATATTTTTTTTTTTTTTTTTTTTTTACAGAAGAAATAAGGGGGAAAAAAGAGAGGAAAAAGACACGCATGCATGTGTACACACACTCTCTCTCACACACACACGCACACACGCACATCGGTAGCATCAACATTCATTTCCAGAATCCAGAAGAGGAGCTACACGACTAGCCATAAATTACACAATGATCACTTTACCCATATCCACCCGAGGTATGAATTCATCATACTGGTTTCGCATTTTTTTTGTGTGTGTTTCTTCTATGGTGTGGGACCAAAGAATATGTTTCTATGAATTTTTTTTTTTTTAAGTTGTTTTTGTAAATAATAAAATTTGTGACCCTGGAGGGGACCTTGGGTGTGGCTGGAGACGTTAACATTTTTTCGGTGCCAGATGGGACTGAGAAAGAAAGGCAACAAAGTGATACTCATTTATCTTGGTATAATGAATGTGTGTTCTTGCAGGGCGTCTATATTCAAGGTCCACTTGGGTCCCTTTTTGGGGACACTTGTAATGACTGTGAATGTGTGTTCCTTGCAGGGTGTCTATATTCAAAGTCCACTTCGGATTTTTTTTGGGACACTTGTAATGACTATGAATGTGTTCTTTGTAGGGCGTCTAGAGGTAACGCATCCGCCTAGGAAGCGAGAGAATCTGAGCGCACTGGTTCGAATCACAGCTCAGCCGCCGATATTTTCTCCCCCTCCACTAGACCTTGAATGGTGGTCTGGATGCTAGTCATTTGGATGAGATGATAAACCGAGGTCCCGTGTGCAGTCAGCATGCACTTAGCGCACGTAAAAGAACCCACGGCAAATACAAACAAATACAGATATATTCAAGGTCTACTTGGGATTGTTTTTGGGACACTTGTAATGACTATGAATGTGTGTTCTTTGTAGGGCGTCTATATTCAAGGTCCACTTGGGATTGTTTTTGGGACACTTGTAATGACTGTGAATGTGTGTTCCTTGTAGGGCGTCTATATTCAAGGTCCACTTGGGACCCCTGAAGACGGAAGTGAACAAGGAAGAGCTGTCCAAGAAGATGGCAGCGCTGACTCCAGGTTTCTCAGGTCAGTCACGGGAAGAGGCCCCATTGTGTTTGGGCTTTAGGTAAAGTTCTGTTTTGTTATCTAAATTCAGGGACATATTGTTAACGGCAGTTCACGGTAAAGGAGACGTTGCTATAGCCTCAGGCACACTGCAACATGTAGCCATTTTTTCTTGATCCATGGACTTAAAAAAAGAAAAAGAAAAAAGAATTAGAAAATCAAGATACATCAGAATAACATGATTGAAACAGTGTTAACACCCTGAATACTGTCATCAATTTTAGCGCTAAGAAAACATAAGTTTAAATATTAATTTTGGCAACCATTTTGCAGATGCACTGTAGCGCTGGGAATAAGTCGGCTTGCTTCAGACCACAGTGCACTTGGTTCAATCCCACTCTAAGGGTTCCGTTTCTTTCCTTGTTTTTTCTTTCTTTTTTCTCTTTTTATTTATACCTCTTTTTTTTTTCCTTTTTTTCTCAAAGGCTTGATAACTTTTAAAACAGAACACAGTTTTATTGATTTTTTTCTCTCTCTCTCCCCACTTTTTTCTCTCGTGATTCCTTTAATGGATAAAATGCATATCACAAATGAGTCCAGAAGGCCTTGCCTCTCTTCTTATTTTTAGTAGTATTACGAGTATTCAGTTTATTGTTATCACTATTGTATTACACTGGGTAGATGGCTTGCTTTTTAAAAATCTGAATGAGAGGTGAGTGATGTCATTTGATTTTAAGATTTAAAATAAACACCCTTTTTAAGTGCAAAAAATATCATAGAAATGACCAAAGATTGTAAAGGTTTTTAATTTTGTCTCTCAGTATTACTGATAAATTCCTATTAAAAAAATTAAAAAAACGAAAACGTTTTTGTCATTTCAGTATCAGATTGTTACACCTGAATTTAAAGATTAAACTAAAATGTTAATTGAATTCTTTAAAAATTTCAAAATTATTTTTCTTTTCTGACATTGTGGCTCTCATCTATGCTGCAGGTGATGATTCATGCAAGAGGCATAAGCCAGCTTTTTATATGGGTTCTGAACATAATAGTTTAATTTTCTCAGGACTTTTGATGCTATAAATGCATTCAAAAAGATTTGAATTAAAATTGTGTGATAAGAAACCTGTGTAAACCCTGCTCTGTGTTAACTTTTGAAACAGCCTGTGAGTGTGAAGGTTGAAAAAAAAGAGGTATGGGCTTTTAATAAAAGATGTGAAGAATGCTTTATAGATGTGTAAACATGCGTGTATGAGATGGTGAAGGTCTGTGTGTGTGTATGTGTGTCTGTGTGTGTGTGAACCTGCTTGTAAAGTGTGTGTGTGTGTGTGTGTGTCTACACAAACACACACCCACCCACACACACACACACACACACTTTTTTGAAAGCGAGAGATGGTGAGAGAGACTATGTTAACATTTTTTGAAGGTGTGCATAAGGCGGAAGCTTGGGTACCTTGCAAGAATCAAGACAGACATACACAGAGAGACATGGCCTGACATATGAGACGCTGTCAGTCAGTACAGATTCCTGGTGATAATGCACAATCACTGATGGGTGCGTTGTTGGCTCTCCCAACAGGTGCAGACATCGCCAACGTGTGTAACGAAGCGGCTTTGATAGCAGCCCGTGACCTCAACGCCTCCATCCAGACGAACCACTTTGATCAGGCCATTGAGCGGGTCGTGGCAGGTAACTCCACTCGCACACAGGTTGTCCTTTCCTCCCCTTGCCCATGGCCCCCCCTCCCTCCCCACCTCCCCACTCCACCACCAGCCGGCCTGTCATTGTGAGACAAGAGTACTTTAAGAAAAAAAAGGGGAAAAAAAAATCAAAAAAATATTTTAAAAACAGAATACTACTACAAATAACACCAAGAATACACAGAGAACATCAAATTACACAAATCAGAACCAACATTATCATTTACTAGTCTGAGACGAAGAGTTCTTGGCAGGTTGTGTGAAGTGGAAATTGAAATCATTCAGATAAAATGATAAATCAAGGTCCTAAGTGTAACATGCTCCTAATGCATGTTAAAAGAACCCAGGCAACAGAAGGTTTATCAGTTCTCTAGCAAATTCTATAGAAAAATTCACATTGATCGGAAAACAAATACACTTGCAGAAGGAAAAAAAAACTGAACTGTAGCAAAGCGCTCTCCCTGTGGAGAGCAGCTTGAATTTCTTCACACCGAGAAATCTGTTGTGACAAAAGAGTAATACATTGCACTACAAATCTTGAGGTGGGAAATAAGCTCTGGACATACCACCTCCAGACCACTCAAGCAAATTTCTCTTTCTTTTGTTGTTGCAATAGAGGATCATTTATCTTTTTGTTTGTTTCTATTTGCTTTGTTTTTTGTTCAGCCAAGTGAAAAGTTTTTTGGACTGTGATTATTATTATTTATTTTATTTTATTTTTTTTATTTTTTTTATTTGGTCAGTTTGGTGAAAAGATTTATTTACAGTTGTTCCAGAAATCGTTCTGCTGCCCATTTTATTCTTCCTTCAAAAAACAGAAAAAAACAGAGCTGTTTGAAACTGATAAGATAATAGAATATATCTTTTATTGGAATTAGTTAAGTGAACAAAGAAAAATACAAATGAATAACTGATAAAATCATGTAAAACGATGGCATAGTTAGAGGACAGATTAATGAATACACCTTGGAGGATCGTTAACTTATTGAGTGATGGTAGAAAAAAAATGAATAGGAGATAAGGAAACAGAAAAAAAAAACAAGGAAGACCAAGGGGAACAAATCAGCATTAAGGACAAGGGAGAGGGGGGCGAGGGGAAGGGGCCGGGGGGCGTGGGGGGGGAGGGGAGGAGGCAACACAGCAAGCAAGAAATAAACATACCCGCCCTTCTCCCCCTTCAGGTTCTCCTCTTCCTGCTCCTCCTCCTCCTCCTCCTTCCTGTAAGCAACATGATTTGATTCCTCATTCTCCTTTTCCTTCTCTTCCTCCTCCCCCTCCTCCTCTTCTCCTCCTCCTCTTCCTCCTTCTCCTCCAGCTTATCACATGCCAGTCTTGCTGACACTGCTGTCTGCTCCACTTCCTCCTCCTCCTCTTCCTTCTCCTCCTCCTCTTCCTCCTTCAGCCCATTACTGACACCGCTGTCTGCTCCACTTCCTCCTCCTCTTCCTTCTGCTCCTCCTCTTCCTCCTCCTTCAGCCCATACTGACACTGCTGTCTGCTCCACCTCCTCCTCCTCCTCTTCCTTCTCCTCCTCCTCTTCTCCTCCTTCAGCCCATTACTGACACTGCTGTCTGCTCCTCTTCCTCCTCCTCCTCCTCCTCCTCTTCCTCCTCCTTCAGCCCATTACTGACACTGCTGTCTGCTCCTCTTCCTCCTCCTCCTCTTCCTTCTCCTCCTCCTCTTCCTCCTCCTTCAGCCCATTACTGACACTGCTGTCTGCTCCTCTTCCTCCTCCTCCTCCTCCTCTTCCTTCTCTCCTCCTTTCCCTCCTCCTTCAGCCTATCCTGTGGCAGTCTTGCTGTGATGACAGTGTTGTGTGTGTGTGTGTGTGTGGTGGTGGTAGGTCTGGAGAAGAAGACTCAGGTTTTGCAGCCAGAGGAGAAGAAGACAGTGGCGTACCACGAGGCGGGCCACGCTGTGGCTGGCTGGTTCCTGGAACACGCTGACCCTCTCTTGAAGGTGAGCCGCAGTGAAGCTCAGTGGTTATGTCCTGGCCATAGGTCAGTTTCAGTTTCAGTAGCTCAAGGAGGCGTCACTGCGTTCGGACAAATCTATATACGCTACACCACATTTGCCAAGCAGGTGCCTGACCAGCAGCGTAACCCAACGCGCTTAGTCAGGCCTTGAGAAGAAAAAAAAATTATTATTATTATTATTACTACACTACTTTTATTTTTTCTTTTTTTATTTTTATTTTTTTTAAATATTAATTATTTATTTATTTATGCTTATAGTTGACTTCATCAAGATTTTGCGCCTTATACATATTATTAGTAGTTGTAGTTACTGGATAAACAGTGAACCTTATGTTCACTGTGATTTTTTTTCTTGATGAATTGTGAGAAAGATTGATGACTATTGTGCCTTATTGAATTCCATCCACATCTTGTACAATGCGTGTGTGTCATCATCCTTTTTATGGTGCTATTTTCTTTTTCATACTGTTTTTGTTTTTCTTCTCCTCCTCTGCTACTACATTTGAATGTTAGTTTCTATGATCCCCACCCCCACTTTCAAGTGATTTCCTACATAATTCGTCTCTTTGCTAACCCTGCTTGATTTGAAAAAAAAACAACCACCACCATCCATTCCAGAGGGACATAAAGAGCGTGTCCACAAACTGCACCATCTGCTGTGAGTGTCAGAACTGTGCGCTGTGTTGCGACAGGATAGGATCCCTCCTCTGCCAACTTAATGTTCACTGGCCATAGATATATATATATATATATATATCAAGGGTGTACGCCAACCACAAGATGTGAGTGAGGCACTTGATATCAGTGAAGATGTGCGTGTCACTACTTGGAATGTGAGTGTGATGGTGTCTGGGGGTGATTTGGACAAAGGACAGTTTTCATGGACAGCTACAAGCCCTGAGCGCTTCATCCAGCTGTATCTCTTTAACACCTAGGCCTTTGGTACAGTGCGACCAGCCAGACATGGCAAGCCAGAATCCGTCAAGAAACAAAAACAACAAGCCAACACCATTCAGCTGACACAAGGACAGAGCATCTCCCTGCGGAATAACCACCAGCATACTGTCCAACACCAGGACAAGCATGATGTCCACAGGCTGTCAGCCTTGCACCAGCCTCACGAAATCAAGGTAGACAAAGTGGACGACAGTGGGGAAGCCATTTGGAAGCCAGTTTGTATTGTTGACTGTAAGGACATGGGGGATGTGGACACATCAGACCAAGTAATAGATAGTCACTCTGTCCAGAGGAAGACCATGAAATGGTGGAGGAAGCTTTTCTTCATGGCAGTGTGCAGTGCCTACCACCTCCACCGCAAGTCTGCTCAGGTGTCCCTGTCTCATCATGAGTTCGGAAAGATGCTGGCACAACAGGTAATCTACTGGTCTGAAAATGCTCCACAGCCTTCAGCAAGTCGGAGGAAGGTGCTGATTCTATTCAGATGGCTGACTGGAATGCACTGGCCATTATACAGCATCGCTAAAGGTGGTGCCAAGAGACATTGATCACAACGTGACTGTTTCATGTAACCCAGCAAAGAACGGGGCTGGGTTCCAGAAGAAGCAGTTATCATTTCAGTGTGAAGTGTCAGGTCCCTGTGTGTGTGCAACACTGTTCTGCAGTGTACCACTCCACAGCTGGCAACTGGAGAGTCCACAGGTACCTGAATGAAGAAGCACCTGGTGGTCTCCATGATGGCGTTTGTGACAGTGAGCCGTGATTCTCCAGTACACAGTGCTTCTTGGGACATTTTTACCAACAGTTAGTTTGTTTTCGTTTTGTGTTTCTGAGAAAACCAGAAGTTAGTTTTTTTTCAGTTATCTGTCCAGAAACACTGCAAATTAAAAAGGAAAAAATAGTGTAATGCGTTTGAGGCTATTGGCATTACACCTGTTTTCACCTGTAGTTTTTACCTGATTTACTTGAATGTAAACCAATGCACTGCTTACTGGTTCTTGTGATTGTAAGTCTGAGAGACATTGACATCTTGTGGTAACTGAATAGCCTGTTCTTGATGACTATGGAGTATTTTATTATCACTTGCACCTTCATTCACAAAAATACTTATTTCACATATACCCTCCTACCAGGTGTGGTGTAGCATGTATGGATTTGTGTACGGATTCTCTTTGAAAAACTGAAGGTGAAACGGACTTCCTTGATGATGATGTTACCTGTTACAGGTATCCATCATCCCCCGAGGCAAAGGTCTGGGCTACGCACAGTACCTGCCCAAGGAACAGTACCTGTACTCGCAGGAACAGGTAAATGACGGGTGGGGAGTGTGTGAGTGCTTGTGCCTGTGTGTGCGTGCACATGTGTGTGTGTGTGTGCATGTCTGTGTAAAGAAGGGGGTGGGCATGTGTTTGTGGGTGTGTGCATGTGCACTTCTGTGTTGATTCGTATGTTCAGATATATAGAATGTGTGTGTGAGTGTGTATGTGTGTGTGTGTTATGTTTCTTTAAAGTGTGGGAATATATTTGTATTTGTATATCTTTTTATCACAACACATTTCTCTGTTTGAAATTCAGGCTGCTCTCCCCAGCGCCACCCACTTTTTTGGTATTTTTTCCTGCGTACAGTTTTATTTGTTTTTTCTTATCTTCATCCTCTTCTCTGTATTTCGTGTTGTTGTTTTCATTTGATGTTATTTATTCCTGTGTTGAGTTTGGTACTCGTAAACCTCCTCTAAACCATGTCCTGGTTTGACCTTAATTTTCTTTCTTTCTTAATGTTTTTTTTATTTTATTTGATTCATTCCTTTATTTTGTTACTCGCAGAATGACTACTATTCTTCTTCTGCATTCATAGGCTGCAACTCACACATTCACTTGTATGTACCAGTGGGCTTTTAGGTGTTTGACTGCTTTTACCCACTACCAGGTAGACAGCTTTAGTCTTGTTTTCCTGGGCGTGCATTTGGGTTAGGTTGTTGTTTCCACAATCCAACAGTTGCGGACATGGATTACATGATGTGTAACATGTGTATTTGATCTTCTGCATGTGTAAATACACAAGATGGAGGTTCAGGCATCAGCAGATCTGCACTAATGTTGACCTGGGAGATGGGGAAAAATCCCCTCCCACCCATAACACACCAGGTATGCTAAAAACTGGAGATCAAGCTTGGGTGAGAACCAAGCGCTCTGACCATTGAACCACAACAGCTGCCCTGCCCTTTTCTCTGAACCGTGTCTTTGTTGTTTTCTTGCTGTGAGCACAGCTGTTGGACAGGATGTGTATGACGCTGGGGGGCCGGGTCTCGGAACAGATCTTCTTCAACCGCATCACCACCGGCGCCCAGGACGACCTTCGCAAGGTCACGCAGAACGCCTATGCTCAGGTCAGCAGCGCTTGTTGTGTTGGAGAGAATGTGACTGTTTTCTCATTGGTGATGGTGTGGGGGGTTTGAGTTTTTTTTTTTGTTGTTGTTGTTGTGTTGTTGTTGTTTTTTGTCTTTTTCATGCAAATAAGGTTCTGTTGTTGTTTTTTCAATCAACACAACACAATCCACATTCTACACATAATGAGGCAAAAAAAAAATTCACGTTCAGTAAAGTCCGTACCACCTATAATAACATCAGCTACTGACTATGGTGTGGTGCACATATGTGTTTACATCACCAAATGCAGGATTCACAACTCACAAATCACGCCTGCCTCTCCCCTGAACTCTCAACCCCACCCCCACCCCCCACCCTCCCTTTAGACTATCTCTGCCTCCCTGACTCCCTTGTGTCACACCTGGTCCTATCGCTCACTTTATTTTACTTTTTTTTTTTTAACACTCACAACCATACATAGAATTGTCATTTAGCAAGGCATAAAGAGGAAATATCCATTGAACCAAGACATCCTGAGCTGTATGTCATCATTATGCACCAGTTCACAGAACTGAGAGACGTGCGCAATAGCCGAGTGGTTAAAGCGTTGGACTTTCAATCTGAGGGTCCCGGGTTCGAATCACGGTGACGGCGCCTGGTGGGTTAAGGGTGGAGATTTTTACGATATCCCAGGTCAACATATGTGCAGACCTGCTAGTGCCTGAACCTCCTTCGTTTGTATATGCAAGCAGAAGATCAAATGCGCACGTCAAAGATCCTGTAATCCATGTCGGCGTTCGGTGGGTTATGGAAACAAGAACATACCCAGCATGCACACCCCCGAAAGCGGAGTATGGCTGCCTACATGGCGGGGTAAAAACGGTCATACACGTAAAATCCCACTCGTGTGCATACGAGTGAACGTGGGAGTTGCAGCTCACGAACGTAGAAGAAGAAGACAAAACTGAGATTTTGGGGGTTTTTTGTTTTTGTTTTGTTTTGCCTTCATCATTGCTTGTCCATTGAAAAGCCAAGCAAAGGGGGGTAAAACACTGAAGGATTGAAAATTGAGGAATTTGTGCATGATGATAGTTCAGTTCAGTTCAGTTCAGTTAAGTTACTCAAGGAGGCGTCACTGCTTTTGGACAAATCCAAGTACGCTACACCACATCTGCTAAGTAGTGCTAATAGTGAGGTAATCTGTGTAATACCAGTGAGGAATTGTGTATAATACCAGTGAGGTAATCTGTATAATACCAGTGAGGAATTGTGTATAATACCAGTGAGGTAATCTGTATAATACCTGTGAGGAATTGTGTATAATACCAGGGAGGGATTGTGTATAATACCAGTGAGGAATTGTGTATAATACCAGTGAGGAATTGTGTATAATACCAGTGAGGTAATCTGTATAATACCAGTGAGGAATTGTGTATAATACCAGTGAGGTAATCTGTATAATACCAGTGAGGTAATCTGTATAATACCAGTGAGGAATTGTGTATAATACCAGTGAGGTAATCTGTATAATACCAGTGAGGAATTGTGTATAATACCAGTGAGGTAATCTGTATAATACCAGTGAGGAATTGTGTATAATACCAGTGAGGTAATCTGTATAATACCAGTGAGGAATTGTGTATAATACCAGTGAGGTAATCTGTATAATACCAGTGAGGAATTGTGTATAATACCAGTGAGGAATTGTGTATAATACCAGTGAGGTAATCTGTATAATACCAGTGAGGAATTGTGTATAATACCAGTGAGGTAATCTGTATAATACCTGTGAGGAATTGTGTATAATACCAGGGAGGGATTCTGTATAATACCAGGGAGGAATTGTGTGTGTGTGTGTGTATATATATATATATATATATATATATACCAGTGAGGTAATCTGTATAATACCAGTGAGGTAATCTGTATAATACCAGTGAGGAATTGTGTATAATACCAGGGAGGGATTCTGTATAATACCAGTGAGGAATTGTGTGTGTGTGTGTTTTTATATATATATATATATATATATATATATATATATATATATATATATATATATATATATACCAGTGAGGTAATCTGTATAATACCAGTGAGGTAATCTGTATAATACCAGTGAGGAATTGTGTATAATACCAGTGAGGTAATCTGTATAATACCAGTGAGGAATTGTGTATAATACCAGTGAAGTAATCTGTATAATACCTGTGAGGAACTGTGTATAATACCAGGGAGGGATTGTGTATAATACCAGGGAGGGATTGTGTATAATACCAGTGAGGAATTGTGTGTATATATATATATATATATATATATATATATATATATATATATATATATATATATATATATACCAGTGAGGTAATCTGTATAATACCAGTGAGGTAATCTGTATAATACCAGTGAGGAATTGTGTATAATACCAGTGAGGTAATCTGTATAATACCAGTGAGGAATTGTGTATAATACCAGGGAGGAATTGTGTATAATACCAGGGAGGTAATCTGTATAATACCAGTGAGGAATTGTGTATAATACCACTGAGGTAATCTGTATAATACCTGTGAGAAATTGTGTATAATACCAGGGAGGAATTGTGTATAATACCAGGGAGGTAATCTGTATAATACCAGTGAGGAATTGTGTATAATACCAGGGAGGAATTGTGTATAATACCAGGGAGGTAATCTGTATAATACCAGTGAGGAATTGTGTATAATACCAGTGAGGAATTGTGTATAATACCAGGGAGGTAATCTGTATAATACCAGGGAGGAATTGTGTATAATACCAGTGAGGTAATCTGTATAATACCAGGGAGGAATTGTGTATAATACCAGGGAGGTAATCTGTATAATACCAGGGAGGAATTGTGTATAATACCAGGGAGGAATTGTGTATAATACCAGGGAGGAATTGTGTATATATATACCAGTGAGGTAATCTGTATAATACCAGTGAGGTAATCTGTATAATACCAAGGAGGAATTGTGTATACCAGTGATGCCGCCTCTCCCGATTTCATTTTATTTTTGTTACAACTAGTAGCAGTTTGTTTTATTGTAACACCAATGTTAGAACTGTTTCAGTTAGTTCATTTTTGGAGCAGCTACGGCAGCTCACCTGTTCTCATGTTGTGAGCCACTTGGATAGTTTTGCAATACACATGGTGTTCAGTATTGGTAAGGGTGGTGAGTCGCACCTTTTTGTAATCATTGATTTTGGATTCTTATATTGCTCCTATCTTTTGTCAGAGACCAAACTCTAAGCGCTTTATACAGTCATTTGCACATGTGTGTGTGTGTGTGTGTGTGCCGCGCGCACGCGAGTGCACACATTCTTTTGTTTTGCATGTTATTTACATGTTCTGCTCCTGCAGGTGGTGCACTTTGGCATGAATGAGCGGGTGGGCCAGCTGTCCTTTGACATGCCCCAGCCTGGGGAGATGGTCTTTGACAAGCCGTACAGTGAGGAAACGGCCCAGATGATCGACTCCGAGGTGCGCAACATCGTCAAGGAGGCCTACGACAGGACGCTGGCCCTGCTCACCAGGCACAAATCCGATGTGGAGAAGGTGGGAGGGTCTTTGGTTTTGCTTCCAGCCCTATCCAGCTTCCTTCCCCTCCCCATGAAAGTTGTTCTGTACCTCTCTTTCTGTCTTTCTGTCTCCATCTGTCTGTCTGTCTGTCTCTTTCACACAGCCTTGTCTTGTCAGTCTCTTTTTCTCTCATTCACCCTCTCTGTCTCTCTCTCACCCTCTCTAAGTCTTTCTCATCCTCTCTTAGTCTCTCTCTCACCCTCTCTCAGTCTCTTTCTCACCCTCTCTCAGTCTCTTTCTCACCCTCTCTCAGTCTCTTTCTCACCCTCTCTCAGTCTCTTTCTCACCCTCACTCAGTCTCTTTCTCACCCTCTCTCAGTCTCTTTCTCACCCTCACTCAGTCTCTTTCTCACCCTCACTCAGTCTCTCTCTCATCCTCTCTCAGTCTCTTTCTCATCCTCTCTTAGTCTCTCTCTCACCCTCACTCAGTCTTTCTCACCCTCTCTTAGTCTCTCTCTCACCCTCTCTCTCTCATCCTCACTCAGTCTCTTTCTCACCCTCTCTTAGTCTCTCTCTCACCCTCTCTAAGTCTTTCTCATCCTCTCTTAGTCTCTTTCTCACCCTCACTCAGTCTCTCTCTCATCCTCTCTCAGTCTCTTTCTCATCCTCTCTTAGTCTCTCTCTCACCCTCACTCAGTCTTTCTCACCCTCTCTTAGTCTCTTTCTCACCCTCTCTAAGTCTTTCTCATCCTCTCTTAGTCTCTTTCTCACCATCACTCAGTCTCTCTCTCATCCTCTCTCAGTCTCTTTATCACCCTCTCTTAGTGTCTTTCTCACCTTCACTCAGTCTCTTTCTCACCCTCTCTAAGTCTTTCTCACCCTCACTCAGTCTCTTTCTCACCCTCTCTTAGTCTCTTTCTCACCCTCACTCAGTCTCTTTCTCACCCTCTCTTAGTCTCTTTCTCACCCTCACTCAGTCTCTTTCTCACCTTCTCTGTCTTTCTTATCCTCTCTTAGTCTCTTTCTCACCCTCACTCAGTCTCTTTCTCATCCTCTCTTAGTCTCTTTCTCACCCTCACTCAGTCTCTTTCTCACCTTCTCTAAGTCTTTCTTATCCTCTCTTAGTCTCTTTCTCACCCTCTCTTAGTCTCTTTCTCACCCTCTCTTAGTCTCTTTCTCACCCTCTCTTAGTCTCTTTCTCACACTCACTCAGTCTCTCTCTCATCCTCTCTTAGTCTCTCTCTCACCCTTTCTCAGTCTCTCTCACCCTCCTCTCTCACCCTCTCTCAGTCTCTCTCAGTCTCTCTCTCACTCTTTGTCAGTCCCTCTCTCTCTGTGTCCGTAACTGACCATCTCTGAATCTCTTTGTTTCTTTCCCACTCCTAGCCCCATTCATGGCCTTTGTTTATTTTGGTGAGAGAAAAAAAAGAGTTGGTGTTAAACCTTGCCTGATGTGTGGGCATGAGTGTTAAACCTTGAGTGGGCAATGAGTGTTAAACCTTGAGGGACATGTGGGCAATGAGTGTTAAACCTTGAGGGACATGTGGGCAGTGAATGTTAAACCTTGAGGGACGTGTGGGCAGTGAATGTTAAACCTTGAGGGACGTGTGGGCAATGAATGTTAAACCTTGAGGGACGTGTGGACAATGAGTGTTCAACCTTGAGGGATGTGTGGGCAATAAATGTTCAACCTTGAGGGACATGTGGGCAATGAGTGTTAAACCTTGAGGGACATGTGGACATGAGTGTTAAACCTTGAGGGATGTGTGGACATGAGTGTTAAACCTTGAGGGACATGTGGGCAATGAGTGTTAAACCTTGAAGGACGTGTGGACAATGAGTGTTAAACCTTGAGGGACGTGTGTGCAGTGAGTGTTCAACCTTGAGGGACATGTGGGCAGTGAGTGTTAAACCTTGAAGGGTGTGTGGGCAATGAGTGTTAAACCTTGAGGGGCGTGTGGACAATGAGTGTTAAACCTCGAGGGATGTGTGGACAATGAGTGTTAAACCTTGAGGGACGTGTGGGCAATAAATGTTAAAGCTTGAGGGGCGTGTGGACAATGAGTGTTAAACCTTGAGAGACATGTGGACAATGAGTGTTAAACCTTGATGGACGTGTGGGCAATAAATGTTAAAGCTTGAGGGGCGTGTGGGCAATGAGTGTTAAACCTTGAGGGATGTGTGGGCAATAAATGTTAAACCTTAGGGACATGTGGGCAATGAGTGTTCAACCTTGAGGGACGTGTGGACAATGAGTGTTAAACCTTGAGGGACGTGTGGGCAATGAGCGTTAAACCTTGAGGTACGTGCGGACATGAGTGTTAAACTCTGAGGGGCGTGTGGGCAACGAGTGTTAAACGTTGAGGGACGTGTGGGCAATGAGTGTTAAACCTTGAGGGACGTGTGGGCAATGAATGTTAAACCTTGAGGGACGTGTGGACATGAGTGTTAAACCTTGAGGGACGTGTGGGCAACGAATGTTAAACCTTGAGGGACATGTGGGCAATGAGTGTTAAACCTTGAGGGACGTGTGGGCAATGATTGTTAAACCTTGAGGGACATGTGGACAATGAGTGTTAAACCTTGAGGGATGTGTGGACAATGAGTGTTAAACCTTGAGGGACATGTGGGCAATGATTGTTAAACCTTGAGGGACGTGTGGACAATGAGTGTTAAACCTTGAGGGACATGTGGGCAGTGAGTGTTAAACCTTGAGGGACGTGTGGGCAATGAGTGTTAAACCTTCAGGAACATGTGGGCAATGAATGTTAAACCTTGAGGGACATGTGGGCAATAAATGTTAAATCTTGAGGGACATGTGGGCAGTGAATGTTAAACCTTGAGGGACGTACCTTGAGGGACGTGTGGACAATGAGTGTTAAACCTTGAGGGACGTGTGGGCAATGAGTGTTAAACCTTGAGGGACGTGTGGGCAATGACTGTTAAACCTTGAGGGACGTGTGGACAATGAGTGTTAAACCTTGAGGGACATGTGGGCAATGAGTGTTGGATAATGAGTGTTAAACCTTGAGGGACATGTGGGCAATGAGTGTGAAACCTTGAGGGACGAGTGGACAATAAGTGTTAAACCTTGAGGGATGTGTGGGCAATGAATGTTAAACCTTGAGGGACGTCTGGGCGTGTCTGCTCTGACAGGTGGCCCTCCGGCTGCTGGAGAAGGAGAAGCTGGACAAGGATGATATGGTGGAGCTGCTGGGGAAGCGACCCTTCGCCGAGAAGTCCACCTACGAGGAGTTTGTGGAGGGAACCGGTGAGGGAGAGAGATTGTATAGACTTCTTGAAAACGGAGTGTGGCTGCCTACATGGCAGACAAAAAAACTGTCATACACGGCGAAATCCCACTCGTGTACATACGAGCGAACGTGGGAGAGGTAGCCCATGAATGAAGAAGAAGAGATTGTATAGGAGAAGGAAAGATAATTAGGGAATGGGGGGCCTTCGGGGACGTGGGTGAGGAGGGGGTGCGGAGGAGAGATTATAAAATTAGAGAAAGTAAAGAAGCATTGTAGCATGTTTTCGAAAAATGAAGGTAGGTGGGAAGAAAGATTCATTTATTTATGTGAGAGAGAGAGGTCCACTTATGAGGTGTTTGTGGAGGGAATTGGTGAGGGTTTTTATTGGTTTTTAAAAAAAAATTCTTTTATTTATTTATTATTTCATGCATACAAAACTCACACACACACACTTACACACACACACACTTACACACACACTTACACACACACACACTTACACACACACACACACACACACACACACACACACACACACACACACACACACACACTCACTCACTCACTCACTCACTCACACACACACATTCTCACTCACTCACTCACTCATACACACACACACACACACACACACACACACACACATGCTCACTCACTCACTCACTCACTCACTCACACACACGCACACACACACACGCACACACACACACGCACACGCACACACACACATATACATACATACACAGATACTTACTCAAACACACACATTTACTGTGTTGCGTGGAGGTCACCCTCATGACAGTAGCACACCCTGTCTCCCCACAGCCACACCTCTCCATTGTCCTTGTACCCAGGGTCCCTAGAGCCTGGCTCTTTTTCCTAGGTTTATCTGGAAAATCAAATAATTAAGCTTCAGTTCATTTGGATGGGACAATAAACCAATGTCCCATGTGCTGTGCAGCATACACTTTGCGCACTGGGAAAAAACAACAACCCATGGCTAGAAAAGTGTTTTCCTGTGCAAAAATCTGTAGAAGAAATCCACTCTGATATGTGCATATATACATTATATATATATATATATATATATATATATATATATATATATATATATATATATATATAGAGCGCATTGGATTATGTTGCTGGACCGGCATCTGCCTAGATGTGGTGAAGTGTATATGGATTTATCTGAACTCTTTGAGAAAGTGATTTTTTTTATATTTTTTAAAAAGAACATGAGAGAGAGGGAAATAAAGAGAGACAGAGAGAGATCTTATTTCTTTTCTGCCATTTTATTCAACAATGGCAAAAAAAAACAAACCAGTATACGTACATACACACAATGCCAGTCTGGAGGTTTGCATGGTCATGAGAATTACGAAGAGGGACTGGGGGAATAATGAGTGCACTTTCGAGAGAAACTGAAACAGAAACTGAATTTTTTTTCCCAGGGTCACTTGAAGAAGACACCACGCTCCCTAAAGGCCTGGAGAGCTGGAACAAAGAGAAGGACGCTGGCGAAGACTCCCCACCGCCAGACGAGACCGGCATGGGCAGCGGTAAAGACCAGGGCCGTATAACATTTAGGTCTTAGGGTTTTTCCCCCTTGCCTGTGTGTCCATGTGTGTCTCTGTAGTGTGGATGATGATGATGATGATGTGCTGTTGCTGCTGCTGCTACGCCTGCCTGTCATCACATACGTCTTTCAGCCAGCCCATGGTGCCAGCCGGAGGAGTGGAACTTGTGTGACAGCAGTCGTGGTTTTGGGGGGTTGGGTGAGGAGAAGGTTGGGATCTGGGTGAAGACCCACCCTGCGTTGTTTGTTTTTGGTCTGGTCATATCTAGTTCTTAAAATCGCATGGGGATTTCATGACTCAGGTTTTTTTGTTGTTGGGTTGTTTTTTTTGTGTGTGTGTAGAACATGAGAGATAAGGAGTCAACAGTTTTGTTGTTGTCACCATAGATTTTTTTTGTCTTTTTTTTTGTCACAAGATCTGGGGGGACAGTTAATGTTGTGCTGTGC
This sequence comes from Babylonia areolata, assembly GCF_041734735.1. Classification (NCBI taxonomy): domain Eukaryota; kingdom Metazoa; phylum Mollusca; class Gastropoda; order Neogastropoda; family Buccinidae; genus Babylonia; species Babylonia areolata. Next base: position 8,781,727 of record NC_134901.1, read on the forward strand.
AGCAAACCTTGAGGAAGAAGGTGCCGTTTTGTAGCATCCAGATTATGAGCCAGAGTGTAAGGGAAAAAGCCCCACTGTTTACTGTTTGGAAAATTGAACTTCATTGCAGCAAGCTGGGTGTGAAGGTGGTTTTTTGAGATAGGATGAGTATCAGTTTGGATAGAAAGAAAACTAAAAGAAGAAAGCAAGGGAAAACAAGGAGAAAAGATCCCCTGAAGATAAAGTGAGCAGATAAAAGGTCTGCAAAGCGAGCTGTTTTTTTATGCTGCATTGAATAAAGAATCTTTTTTTTTTTTCTTTAAAGCTGATTTTAATCTCGTGTTGTTTTTACCGTCAGGGGATTGAATTATATGTAAATGTACTTTGCCTGAATCAAGAAAGATATACAGCATGGAGTAAAGAAACAAGTAGACATCTTCGTTAGCTAGATGGCATTAATTATGTCCTCCATTTACTCTTCTTCTGGTCTTAAAACAGGACCGAAGGTGGGAAGGAATCTGACATCTTCTGTTTTATTCCTTTCTGGTGGTGACACACACACCATTTTTCTTAATGGAGTTTTTCATGGTTTTTTGGGTAGGGGCCTGGGAGAGGATAATGGTGAGATATTATAAATGAAGACGGTTCTTCTTGAAGTGTAGCACATTGAACGTATTGAAGGCAGTAGCTTCTGACAATGAGGATTTTGGGAACCATGGACTTCTTAATTTGCATGCAGGCACACACGCTGTGTGGATTTTGATGGAAAGTGATCTGCGTTTAGGAGAAATGATGGCAGGTTTATTAATATATCATATATCATCAGTAGAATTTTGACCAGACTGAGAATAAGGTTTGAAAGATTTTGTGATGTCAAGAAATATGGAAATTGTGACTGTTGTATGTATATATTTAATTGATAGCATTTGATGTTGTTAAGAGTGGATAAGTATGCATGTGAGAGTGGACTTTATGTACTGAGAGAGAGTGAGCATTGCAAAATACATGCGTGCTTTTTTGCCTTGCAGAGAGTTTTGTTCGGGTTATTCTTTGGAAAATGTCAGATTCTGATGTGCGTGTGTGTGTGTGTGTGTTTAAAAAGTTAAAACTTGGTGTCTTATACTGTACCATGTCAAACTGATGCAAACTAGGCATATCTGTTTGCTCTGTGTGACCAAGATTCTCGTGGGTAACTCAGTAATAAGACATCCCGCTCTTAGTCCGACATCAGCTAGACAATTCAACGCCATTTTCGGCTGTAAGGATGACTCGTTCCCATTGACAACCACTCATTGGGATAAGTAGATTGTCTTGTTGCTGTATCTTTCCTGACCTTTTCTGCAATCAGAATATTCATTTCTTGCATTCTTGTTATGAGCTGCTTTCTTGGACGTTTTTGGTCTCAGAATTGAAGTCATTTTCGGCAGAAGGAGGGCTTGACCTACAAAAGTAATGTGGAAGGGGACCCAGAGGAAACAGATCGGCCCCCCCCCCCTCCCTTCCCCCGTTCCTCCCCTCATCCCCCTTCCAAGTTGGAGGTGGTGTCAGGCTGTCAGTGGGTCCGACACCCAGGTAGGACCAGACCTCCCTCAGACCTGGTCAAGTTTCTCCCTTCCTGGAGGAGGAGGAGGAGGAATTTTTGTTTCAATTCCTGTCACACATATCGGTGATTGAAGACATTTTGTTAGAGTTTTAATGTATACATTGGAGTATTATCGCTTAGAAGAGGAGCGGGATAGGGGTTAATGGTGAGTTGGGGGAAAACTGGCATATGAGGGAGGGGGGTGGGGGGTGGTTGGGTGAAATTTGGAACAAATATCTAAATGCAGTTACAGAAAGTTACTCAATGGACTTTGTAAAAGAGAAGTTGGTAATCTAACAAGATCCAACAGCATCAAACAGAACAACAAACTCATAGGTTTTGAAAGAAAAAACAAAGGTAAATACATTAAAGACAAAGTTGATACTGATTTCGGCTGCGAGTTAATTGTGTGTAAAATTCTGGTAAGAGAGCACTGCTCCCAAAGAGGCTGCCAGAACAATGGCTGAGGCACTATTACAGTCATGAACACAGTTTGACAAAGAATGGACCATACAGCACTCTTCTACTGAATACACTGCACAAAAACTCCGATTTCACGTCACCAAAGCACAGATGAAAAGGAAAAAAAACTTATTATTGAAGAAAAGTCGTAGCAGTCGAAAATCTTTGTTTTGTGACAGAGTTGTTCGTTCATGCTGCTTGATGTTATCCATGGGCAGGTCACTCCCTTCCTTGAGGTCTTTGTTCCAATGATCCTTGGGGATGGGGCCCACAAGGTGGCTGGCATCCACAGGTGGATTCCCCCATGCTACCCGTACTGAGGTGAGCACATTGTGCATGCTGGTCCTCTCCTCCCGTACTCAGCGTGGCACCCCTTACCCACCAGCATCCTGTGCTCCCCTGGGGGTTCGCACTGCCTCAGGTGGAGGGACCAGCAGGTGTCGGTCAGGGCGACCTCCATGTTAACCAGCACCTTCAGGACCTAGAGCCTCTGGGTTCCCCTGCCCTGGTTGGGGAAGCCTGCTGTTTCCCCTCCCTCAGCCGATGGTTTTGTCGGAAGATGAAGCAGACCGCCCACGGGAAGAGTTGTATCGTTTCTGCGAGCAGCGGTCTGACTGGCACGGCTTGCACTGATTGATTCTGCCTCCTGGGGCATGCAGAACATGCTTTGCTTGGAGAAAGGGTGTTTGTGCCCTCCCGGCACGCATGGGTTCTTATCATTGCACACACACACGCACACACACACACACATATATACACACATACACGCACGCACGCACGCACACACACACACATATATAACACACTCGCACACATACACATACACACACTCATACACACACACATAACACACAAACACACACAGAACACTCATACACACACATACATACACACACACATAGCACACACACACAACACATTCACAAACATACACACTCACATAACACACACACAAAACACACACACACACAAAACACACACACACACACACACAATTTGAAGCATTCCTGAAAAGGAAGGGTTTGGCCTTTGTACGCCACAGACCAGAGCGGTAGAACTGCTAGTGCAGGATGACGTCTTGCTGGTCCCTCAACATGCTCCCCTTCCCAGCTCAGCCAGTCTCTCTTTCAGTACTGGGGGCTAAGTGAGATGAGTAGGCTTGCCGCTGTCTTTTGGAAGTCTCCGCAGCCTGTGTAGTCTTCCTACTCGGGCCTTGTTGCCAGTATGAAGAAGGGAGGTAAAGGTTACACCCACGTACAGTCTTCTTATGCTGAGTCGCAGGACCTCTTCAGGTACCCTTGTCTGATAGTTTGGGCAGTAGAGTGGCTTCAGCCTGACAGTGCTAGCGGAAGCGCACACACGCACGCTAGCACCCCCACCACACACACTAACACACACACACACACACATACACATTCACACACACTCGCACATACACATATATAATTATGTATTTATGTATATGGAGAGGGATAAGAAGAAAAATTGACACTTTGATCACTCTGTTGAGAAAGGGGGAGCGCATAATTATGCTGTTAAATACATTGTTTGGTTTCACCCTCTCCCACAAAGTTTGTGTACGGCATACTATCTGTGTGTGTGTGTGTGTGTGTGTGTGTCTTTCACTCTCTATCTCTCTCTGTCTGTCTGTCTGTCTGTCTCATTCTCACTCTCTCTCCCTCTCTCTCTCACTCACTCACTCTTTCTCTCTCTCACCTACCTTCCCCCACCATTAATACCCCCCCCCCCTCTCTCTCCCTCCCCCTGCACACCTCTCTCTCTCTCTCACAACCTACTATCCACGACCCAACAAAACACACTTACTCAACCGTTCCGCGTGATTGAGCAGCAGACTGCAGTCCACCATAATCCTCCCCCATGCAAGACTTGCTTCCAGAAAGATTGACTTGCGTGTCGGGCAGACGGGGCTTTCTACGCATTAGTTCCGATCGAATTCCTCGGTAGACTGTTCAAAGTATTTGGCAGGCCAGGTAGGTATGTTAGTAGGTGTGTTCGCTTCTTAAAAATAGTAGTCAGGGGGGGTATTAATAGGTGTGTGTATTTTGTTTGTTTTGTTTTTGTGTGTGTGGGTTTTTTTGGGGTAGAGGTTTTTTTTAATTAATTTATTTATTTTTTACAAACGTACTAGTATAATATAACTTCAGCAGAGAAGGTTGATGGGATTATCATTAGGAGAACTTACTGGTTGTGAGTGAATGTGTGTGTGTGTGTGTGTGTGTGTGTAACGGAAAGAGAATCTGTCTCAATGCACGTACGTATGTGTGTGTGTGCTGTGTGTGTGTGTGTGTGAGAAAAAGAGCGAGCCGCTAACAGCCCCGTCACCCACTCAACCCGATTCCCTCTGCACACATACACGCGCGCGCGCGCACACACACACACACACATACCAACACACAGATACCAAGACACGCACACACCAACACACCCGCACACACACACAAACACACACACACACACACACACACAAGCTAACACACGTATACGCACACACACGCATACCTAAAGACCTGAATCACACTTCCTAAACTTTAGTACATCAGTCTGACCCTGGCACACCTATATTGGCTTTGCAATAAGACTGCACGTAATACTCAAGTGTGACACTTGATATCTACAAGGTATATGTACACTTACCATGCTGCTCACAAAGGAATTCCGAGGGACCAGATGCATTGTGTAAGTCACGCACAAAGCTTTTCGAAAATGCTGAAAAGAACACCAGCCAATATTATTCTCTGTGTCTCGGTTTGTGTTTGTCTGCCAGGAGCTGTGTCTTTGTCTCTGGATGTGTGTGTGCGTGTGTGCGCGCGCGCAATATTGTACGTGTGGGGGCGCACCTGCACACACACACACACACACACAGTGTGCTCTAGCAAGTCCCCGGCCCACCCGTATACTAGAAAGTAAGGAGAGAGAGAGAAGCACAATCGAACGCGTATTTGCTTCTACGATGAAAACTACAGCAGGGGCTTAGCTATTACAGACTTCAAATAAAGTTAAGGACCAGAAAGCAACCATGTTATTTGCTTGAAAATATTAAGAGAGAAGAAGAAAATAATAATAAAGAAAAAAAAGAGATGATTTAAATTATGCAGGATGTATTTGTACTTGTATTTCTTTTTTATCACAACAGATTCCTCTGTGTGAAATTCGAGCTGCTCTTCCCACGGAGAGCCCGTCGCTACACTACAGCGCTAAAGAGCGGGTTCTTTTACGTGCGCTAAGTGCATGCTGCACACGGGACCTCGGTTTATCGTCTCATCCGACTGACTAGCGTCCAGACCACCACTCAAGGTCTAGTGGAGGGGGAGAAAATATCGGCGGCTGGGCCGTGATTCGAACCAGCGCGCTCAGATTCTCTCGTTTCCTAGGCGGACGCGTTACCTCTAGGCCATCACTCCACATCTGGTGGTACACCACTGACCCCTCATTGGATACATGAACGGCTGTCTCAAGTACATGTGCACTGTGAACAGTTTGAAAAATCGATGTTGTGGTCCCAAACTGACAGTGAGTGGTTTATGAAGGATAGTTGGGGTGCTAGAAAAAACACAAACAAATTCATTGTAAAAATAAATAAATAAATAAATAAAAATGAAGAAGAAGAAGAAAGAGAGAGAACGAACGAACGAATGAACTAACGAATCTTTTTTTACTGAAGGAAAAAAAAGGAATAAGCACTAAATGGCTTGTTTTCATCCTGCCCTCATGAAAACGGAAAACATAACAAATACTCAATACAAAAGCATGACACTGCATGAATAAATTTCAATTCTGTCCCACGAAAAAGACGAACAACATAAGAGAGAGGAGAGAGAGAGAGGAAGTACAGGTTCGACAGAAAGCGAATCGGGAACGGGGAGAGGGGGAATGGGGGAGGGGGGGAATAGGGGGGTGGGAGGGGGGGGGGGCGAGGGGGTTGGTACCGTGGCCAAATGGTGAGAGTGCTGGATTTTCGCTCGAGTTTACTGAGTTCGATCTCCCGTCGATCTTGGTTCGATAAGGGGTGGAGATTTTTTTACCGATCTCCCAGGTCAACGTAACATAATTATGTACGGACCTGCTAGTGCCTGAACCCCATTCGTGCGTATATGCACATAGAAGATCAAGTACGCACGTTAAAGATCCTGTGTTCTATGTCAGTGTTCAGTGGGTTATGGAAACAAGAACATACCCAGCATGCACATCCCAAAAAACGGAGTTTTGCTGCATACATGGCGGGGTAAATAAATAAAAACGGTCATACACGTTAAATGCTACATGTATGCATGAGTGTGTGTACTTGCGTGTGTAGTGTGTGTGTGTGTGTGTGTGTAGTGTGTGTGTGTGTGTGTGTGTGTGTAACTGAAACCTGATTGAATGACACGGGAAACGAATGATGAGCGCCCAATGGCAGCCGTCAGTCGGCTCTACCTAGGTAGGCAGCCTGTTGTGTAAAAGGACTCCGTGTTTATCAAGCACGTAGAGCAAGGTCTCTGACCGAGGATAGGCGCTATACAAGTATCCATTATCATCAATCAGGAATAGGCGAACTGGGATGAGGCGAATTAGGATGACACAGACATGACAAAAGTGCCAGATTATGGCGTGATCTTCTTGTGAAACTTTTATTGCCAGCCTACGTGAAAGTGGGCCCGGGTTTCGATCATGGAATGGAGAAGATACTTATCTCTTTTCGAAAGCCACTGATCGCCTTTTAACTCTCTCCATACGAACGGCGAAAGAGACGACGTTAACAGCGTTTCAACCCTATTACCATCATCAAAATATTGCAAGCGAAGGCTCTTATACTGAAGACGTGAATGTTGACAAAGAATACCACAATTCTGACGACGGAAGCTAAAGGTTGGGTCATTCAGACACCCACTGGACATCCGAGGGGTCTGTGTAGAGGAGAAGAGAGGACTGGCCGTACTGTGTGAGTTAAAAGCATAGACAGCCAACGGGGACGTGTGTATGAACAGTGAACTTTCTCACACCGGTTTCTCAAACAGGACGACAATGTAAACAAATTAGCATCGCTTGGCAACGGCACTGTTGCTCTTTGTATCTTTTTTTTTCTTCTTTCTTTCTCTTTTTGTCAGATGGTATATATGTTTGTCTGTCTTGCTGGTGGCACTATTGTCCTTTGTATCTTTTTTTCTTTTTTTTTCTTTTCTTTTTTTGTCAGATGGTATATATGTTTGACTGTCTTGCTGGTAGCACTATTGTTCTTTGTATCTTTTTCTTTCTTTTTGTCAGATAGTATATATGTTTGTCTGTCTTGCTGGTGGCACTATTGTCCTTTTTATCTTTTTTTTTTGTGTGTGTGTGTGTGTGTCTTTTTGTCAGATGGTAGGCCTATATATGTTTGACTGTCTCTTGCTGGTGGCACTATTGTCCTTTGTATTTTTTTTTCTTTTTGTCAGATGGTATATATGTTTGACTATGTCTTGCTGGTGGCACTATTGTCCTTTGTATCTTTTTGTTTGTTTGTTTGTTTGTTTGTTTTTGTTGTTGTTGTCTTTTTGTCATATGGTATATATGTTTGACTGTCTCTTGCTGGCGGCACTATTGTTCTTTCTGTCATTTTTTTTCTTTTTGTCATATGGTATATATGTTTGACTGTCTCTTGCTGGTGGCACTATTGTTCTTTGTATTTTTTTTCTTTTTGTCAGATGGTATATATGTTTGACTGTCTCTTGCTGGTGGCACTATTGTACTTTCTATCAATTTTTGGTCTTTTTGTCAGATGGTATATATGTTTGTCTGTCTCTTGCTGGCGGCACTATTGTCCTTTGTATCTTTTTTTTGTTTGTTTGTTTGTTGTTGTCTTTTTGTCAGATGGTATGTATGTTTGACTGTCTCTTGCTGGTGGCACTATTGTACTTTGTATCTTTTTTTTGTTTGTTTTTTGTTGTTGTCTTTTTGTCAGATGGTATATATGTTTGACTGTCTCTTGCTGGTGGCACTATTGTCCTTTGTATCCTTTTTTGTTTGTTTTTTGTTGTTGTCTTTTTGTCAGATGGTATGTATGTTTGACTGTCTCTTGCTGGTGGCACTATTGTACTTTGTATCTTTTTTTTGTTTGTTTTTTGTTGTTGTCTTTTTGTCAGATGGTATATATGTTTGACTGTCTCTTGCTGGTGGCACTATTGTCCTTTGTATCCTTTTTTTGTTTGTTTTTTGTTGTTGTCTTTTTGTCAGATGGTATATATGTTTGACTGTCTCTTGCTGGTGGTACTATTGTCCTTTGTATCCTTTTTTTGTTTGTTTTTTGTTGTTGTCTTTTTGTCAGATGGTATATATGTTTGACTGCCTCTTGCTGGCAGCACTATTGTTCTATCATTTTTGGTCTTTTTGTCAGATGGTATATATGTTTGTCTGTCTCTTGCTGGCGGCACTATTGTCCTTTGTATCTTTTCTTTTGTTTGTTTGTTTGTTGTTGTTTTGTCAGATGGTATATATGTTTGTCTGTCTCTTGCTGGCGGCACTATTGTTCTATCATTTTTTGTCTTTTTGTCAGATGGTATATATGTTTGACTGTCTCTTGCTGGTAGCACTATTGTTCTTTCTGTCTTTTTTTTTTTTTTTTTTGTTGTCTTTTTGTCATATGGTATATATGTTTGACTGTCTCTTGCTTGCGGCACTATTGTCCTTTGTATCTTTTTTTGTCTTTTTGTCAGATGGTATACATGTTTGACTGTCTCTTGTTATTAGTCAGTCATGTGCGACGATGACGGCTTATCCGTTTTTTTCTGTTTCTTCATTCTTTTCAAGACGTTATTTCTTTCTTCCGTCTCTTTCTTTTCCTTTCTTTCTTACTTTTTTCCTACTTTCCTTCATTTCTTTGAGTACCTTGTTCAATCATTGAATAGATTTTTTTTCCCTACATTTCAATGTGCTGTAATATGTCATTGTGTGCTGTTGAATAAGATAGTTATTAATTATCCATTCATTAATTTTAATGATGCATCTTTTTTCATCCTCTCAAGGCCTGACTACACGCGTTGGGTTACGCTGGTGGTCAGGCATCTGCTCAGCAGATATGGCTTAGCGTATATGGATTTGTCCGAACACAGTGACGCATCCTTGAGTAACTAAAACTGTGTGCTGTTATATGGGTACTGTTTCACTGGGGGCGCTTAGAGCATCATGTAAGTAGTGTAATTATTATTATTATTATCATTAATATTATTATTATTATTACTATCATTATTATTGTTGTTGTTGTTGTCTTGATATACGCAGCTTTAATTATGCACTCCTTGCAGAGGGCGAAGTCTGATATGATGACTTTTTTTTTTTTTTTTTTTTTTTTTTTAATTTTTATAAAGCACACCGGTGTTTATTCTTTTCGATAACAAAGAAACTTATCGTGTCATCTTGTGGTGCCTTGTATCGCCGTATTGTCTTGATTTCGTTTTCATGTTTGTTCTTTCTGTTCTTTTTGCCTTCACTCATTCTTTCTTTTCTTTTCTTTTTTCTTTTTTTTTTTTATCTTTTGTCATTCATTCATTCAGTTATTCATTCAAGCATTCATTTTTTTTTCTTTTTTTGTTTGTTTCTTTTTTTCTTCCCCACCTTTCATCATTAACTCATTCGTTCATTTCATTCATTCATTCATTCATACATTCAGGTTTTTTTTTTCTTTTTTCATTTATTCATTCATTTATTCAGTTTTTTATTCTTTCATTCGTTCTTTCCGTTGCAAGCCGCGCGCTTGATAACTCCACACTTTCACACCAGGTATTGTCATAGTTGTGCTGGGTGCCCAACTGAGTTTAAAAAGAAGAAAAAAAAGAAAAGAAAAAAAAAGACGGAGAAGAAAGAAAGAAAAGCGTCCCCCCAGCGCAAGCATATGGAAGAGAACAGAGAAGTTCAACGGGACTTGGTTAACAGCGATCAGTGAACTAAGCACTCAAGACAGATCCCCTATAGGCTATAATGTACGCTTCTCCCCCCCCCCTCCACCCCCCACCCCTCACCCCTCTCCCCCTCCCCTTCAGCGAGAGAGGATCAATAGATATGAGCTGGGAGAGAGAGAGAGAGAGAGAGAGAGAGAGAGAAGGATTAAGAATTGCCCTTTAAATAGATATCGTCATACAATTGACTCTTCTTCAGCCAGCAACAAAAACCGGGATTTAACAACGATCAATGCACCAACCACTTCAAGACAGGCCGTCTTTACTGTACCCTTCTCACCCATACCCCCCCTTCCCCCGACCCCCCCCCCAACTTCCCAGACCCCCCTCCCCTCCCCCCCAACCCCCCAGACCCCCCCCTCCCCCTCCCCCTCCCCCACAAACACACACACACCAGCCTTTGGTGAAGAGAATCTATAGATAAACGCTGAAAAGACACCTTTACTCTGCTCTTCAAACCTTCCCAAGTGTTTCGTTATACCCGTTTTCTTTGCCTGCCCTGTCTGCTGTTTAGGACTGTTTTGAAGAGCGGTGTTTGTCCCATTCAGATCGTGGGGTAGTGCATGGTAAAAAAAAAAAAAAGAAAAAAAAAAAAAAAGAATCAGCAATAACAACAACACCCCCCCCCCCCCCCCCCCCCAAAAAAAAAAAAAACAAAAAAACAAAAAACCTTAGCCCTTTAACTACTTGGCCACCACCCCTCCTCCCTCCTTCAATTTACAGGCTATGTAATCAGTGAACCCACTGCTATCATCGGTAAAGACCTGGATCAGGTAGGCTGATCACAAAAGCACACACACCGGCCCTAATCGCTAACCTTGCAGATAAAAAGTCAGCAGCATTATACATACGCGCACCACGGCCGGCTATTCTGAATGGGGTGCGATTATTAGAGTGAGTAACAGGTTTGTAACAGGGTTTGTGGCACACTTCACCATAGGCGACAAAGCCCACTCTTTGTCTGTGAGTAACAGGTTTGTAACAGGGTTTGTGGCACACTTCACCATATAGGCGACAAAGCCCACTCTTTGTCTGTGAGTAACGGGTTTGTAACAGGGTTTGTGGCACACTTCACCATATAGGCGACAAAACCCACTCTTTGTCTGTGAGTAACAGGTTTGTAACAGGGTTTGTGCCACAGTTCACTTTAGGCGACAAACCCCACTCTTTGTCTGTGAGTAACAGGTTTGTAACAGGGTTTGTGGCACACTTCACTATAGGCGACAAAGCCCACTCTTTGTCTGAGTAACAGGTTTGTAACAGGGTTTGTGGCACACTTCACCATAGGCGACAAACCCCACTCTTTGTCTGTGAGTAACGGGTTTGTAACAGGGTTTGTGGCACACTTCACCATATAGGCGACAAAGCCCACTCTTTGTCTGTGAGTAACAGGTTTGTAACAGGGTTTGTGGCACACTTCACCATAGGCGACAAACCCCACTCTTTGTCTGTGAGTAACGGGTTTGTAACAAGGTTTGTGTCATATTTTACCATAGGCAACAAAACCCAGTCTTTGTCTGCGAGTAACAGGTTTGTAACAGGGTTTGTGGCACACTTCACCACAGGCGACTAACCCCATTCTTTGTCTGTGAGCAACAGGTTTGTAACAGGGTTTGTGGCACACTTCACTATATAGGCGACAAAGCCCACTACTTGTCAGAGAGTAACAGGTTTTGTAACAGGGTTTGTGGCACACTTCACCATAGGCGACAAAGCCCACTCTTTGTCTGTGAGTAACAGGTTTTGTAACAGGGTTTGTGCCACACTTCACTATATAGGCGACAAAGCCCACTACTTGTCAGAGAGTAACAGGTTTTGTAACAGGGTTTGTGGCACACTTCACCACAAGTGACAAAGCCCACTCTTTGTGAGTAACGGGTTTGTAACAGGGTTTGTGGCACACTTCACTATATAGGCGACAAAGCCCACTACTTGTCAGAGAGTAACAGGCTTTGTAACAGGGTTTGTGGCACACTTCACCACAAGTGACAAAGCCCACTCTTTGTGAGTAACAGGTTTGTAACAGGGTTTGTGGCACACTTCACTAAAATTATAGGCGACAAAGCCCACTACTTGTCAGAGAGTAACAGGTTTTGTAACAGGGTTTGTGGCACACTTCACCATAGGCGACAAAGCCCACTCTTTGTGAGTAACAGGGTTTGTGGCACACTTCACCATAGGTGACAAAGCCCACTCTTTGTCTGTGAGTAACAGGGTTTGTGGCACACTTCACCATTGGCGACAAACCCCACTCTTTGTCTGTGAGTAACGGGTTTGTAACAGGGTTTGTGGCACACTTCACTATATAGGCGACAAAGCCCACTACTTGTCAGAGAGTAACAGGTTTGTAACAGGGTTTATGGCACACTTCACCACAAGTGACAAAGCCCACTCTTTGTGAGTAACAGGTTTGTAACAGGGTTTGTGGCACACTTCACTATATAGGCGACAAAGCCCACTCTTTGTCTGTTGCTGTGTACTGCGTCAACCGGATTAACCTATCCCCTTTTTCGCCTATATTCCCGATTTGCCTATTCCCCACATTCCCTATTCGCCTATTCTTTGTTCGTCTGTCACTAAATTGGAGATCCCGATACGCCTATTACCAGTTACGCTGTGTACTGTAGGTATTATATGTACTAGTTTGAGGTGCTTTTTTTTTTTTCTTTTTTTTTTTATCATTTTTTTTTCTTTCTTTTTCGCCTGTGTGCCTCTATTGGCGAACTGAGCACTGGAGCTTGAACATAAACATATTTTGATACCCAACCCATGCACGGGGTGAGTGAGTGTGTGTGTGTGTGTGTGTGTGTGTGTGTGTGTGTGTGTGTGTGTGTGTCTGTCTGTCTGTCTGTGTCTGTGTCTGTCTGTGTCTGTGTCTATGTCGACCATACTGATGACTTTTATGAGGCCCTGTGATAGAACCGGTTAGGCGTTGGTCTGGACTTTTGCCCCAATGATCAGGGTTCCAGTTTCGGAAATGATGCAGTGTTCTAGGGAAGGTGCATTGCTCCGATTTTCCCTCGCTCCAATGGCTAGGGTATACCTGGCTACGACTGAGCATTGGGCTACCGCCTTCTTGTGCCGACACCTAGACACCGGCAGTGGATGTGATTTCACTGTCCTGCTGAAGCCAACCCAGCGGAGATCTCGGGCCTGGCCATCATGTGTGGAGTGTCCGTTTCTCAAGGAGGCCGGCGTCACTGCGTTCGGACAAATCCATATACGCTACACCACATCTGCTAGACAGATGCCTGACCAGCAGCGTAACCCAACGAGCTTAGTCAGGCCTTGAGTGTATTCTTATATATTTGTGTACCTATCAGAGAGGATTTCCTTTTACATAATTTTGCCAGAGGACAACACTCTCGTTGCCATGGGTTCTTTTTCAGTGCGTCAAGTGCATGCTGTCACACGGGAACCTCGGTTTATCGCCTCATCCGAAAGACTAGACGCTCAGTTTGATTATTCCAGTCAAACTTTGGGAGAAAGGGGGCAAGAGCGGGATTCGAACCCACACCCTCATACATGTACTGTATTGGCAGCTGAGCGTCTTAACCATTTTGCCACCTTCCTTCCTTAACTGGGTGGAGAGCGAGTCGATCGTGACGACGGGTACCAGTCAGAACCCTCGCTTTGTGTCCCCAAGACAAAGAAACACAAAGGAAAAAGTATTCAGGACAATACAGTGAAGAACAAAGGGTGGATTCGAAGTAATAAAGACCGACATTGTGTGTGTGTGTGTGTGTGTGTGTGTGTGTGTGTGTGTGGGTGGGTTGGTGGCCACGTGGGTGTGGGTGTGTGTGTGTGGGTGTGTGTGTGTAGTGTGTGTGTGTGTGTGGGGGGGGGGGGGGGGTATGTGTGTGTGTGTAGTTTGTGTGTGTGTAGTGTGTGTGGTGGGGGGGGGGGGTATGTGTGTGTGAAGTTTGTGTGTGTGTGCATGTGTAGTGTGTGGGTGTGGGTGTGGGTGTGTGTGCATGTGTAGTGTGTGTATGTGTGTGTGTGTGTGTGTGGGGGGGGGGGTATGTGTGTGTGTGTATATTGTGTTTGTGTATGTGTGTGTGTGTGTGTGTGTAGTGTGTGTGTGTGTGTGTATAGTGTGTCTGTGTTTGTGTGTGTGCGTGTGTGTTATCTTTAGCTTGCACTGAGGCACACACAGGTGCATACACAAAAGACTGAACGGTGGGCTATGAAAGCATAGGTTGAGTATCACCCCCCCCCACCCCCCCCCCCCCCCACACACACACACACACACCTCCACCTCCAAGACCCCCTGCTTCTCCCCCTCCCCCAACCCCACCGCCCCTCCCTCCGTCCCCCTTCCCCCGCCTTCTGGAGATTTTTTTTTTTTTTTTTGCTCTCTCACTTCTCTCTTGTACATACTTGGTTCACTTCTTTCCGATCAAGAGAGGCAGAAAGCATGACCGGTTTTTTTTTTTTTTTTTAATTTGTTTTTACCCGGTGTTCGGTTGTGTGTGTGTGTGTGTGTGTGTGTGTGTGTGGTAAACTTTAACATTGACATTTTCTCTGCAAATACTTTGTCAGTTGACACCAAATTAGGCATAAAAATAGGAAAAATTCAGTTTTTTTTCCAGTCATCTTGTTTAAAACAATATTGCACCTCTGGGATGGAGCCTAATTATATGCAAACTGCATTTACTGTTATATTTATATTTTTTGAATTGTCTAAACTTGGCACTTTGATCTGACATTCGACACAACAACAAGAGCAGTCATTATTATCTTCTTTTTTTTTTTTGAAACAGGAACTTATTTTGCTAAGCATGGAAGTTTTATTTGTTTTGCAAACGTTTTTGGTGCAGATAGTAAAAAAGGGAAATTACTCTGTAATTAATGCTAAGGGACTTAATTTGCCACAAGTGAATCTTGAAGGCCTTGCCTTACAGAGATTCGAACCCGGGACCCTCAGATTGAAAGTCCAACACTTTAACCACTTAGATTCATGAAGCCAGCACCCTCGATATAACTTATACAGCAGAAACATACAACGTCTCTTGTTTGTTTTTCTTTTTTGTTTTGTTTTGTTTTGTTGTTGTTGTTGTTTTCATCCATGGTTTGGTTTAAATAATCTTTAATTGTTCAACAATACACATGATTACAATGCAATCAATGACAAAAGGCATCAACAAGCATAAAGTTTATACTGTGCTCACAACGTTGCACTTCAATTTTAACATGACGGCTGATGAACCATAATTATTATCAATTGTATCAAATAACGTTCATAAACAGTAAGTAATGAAACAATGAAATAAAACAAATAAACAAATAATACATAATATAGTAAAATAATGCTAATATCAATGACGGGCGCAATAGCCGACTGGTTAAAGCGTTGGACTGTCAGTCTGAGGGTCCCGGGTTCGAATCACGGTGACGGCGCCTGGTGGGTAAAGGGTGGAGATTTTTACGATCTCCCAGGTCAACATATGTGCAGACCTGCTAGTGCCTGAACCCCCTTCGTGTGTATATGCAAGCAGAAGATCAAATACGCACGTTAAAGATCCTGTAATCCATGTCAGCGTTCGGTGGGATGTCAGCGTTCGGTGGGTTATGGAAACAAGAACATACCCAGCATGTACACCCCCGAAAACGGAGTATGGCTGCCTACATGGCGGGGTAAAAACGGTCATACACGTAAAAGCCCACTCGTGTGCATACGAGTGAACGTGGGAGTTGCAGCCCACGAACGCAGAAGAAGAAGAAGAAGAAGCTAACATCAATATTAACATGAGATTAAATTTATTGTCACCAGAGGAATCGGTAATCATCTACGTCTTGCAGTTCAGCCTTCCATCCATCCTGTTTCCTCCAGCTCACCGTATAAAGCCCTCTCACACTCTGTTATTCATTTATTTATATATTTATTCATTTATTTAGCTATTTATTTAGCTATCTATTTATCGATTTTTGAATGCTAACATCGAAATGTGGAAATCAGTAATGCCACAAGATGTGATGGGAACATCAAACAACATTTCTTCTCGCGATTTATCTTCTTTCTTTTTTTCCAGACAGGTGTTCAGTTTCGTGGTTTATTTGATCATGTTGTTTTGTTTCCCCCCACCCCCTGTTTTTTTTTAACCCGACTGCATTATGTCCCCCCCTTCCCCATCCCACGCGGCGAACACCTCCCCCACACCCACACCCCCACCTCAACCTCCCTGTCACCGACGTTGAGATCGCAAGGAAACACCTTGTTAGTCTTCAGCCTTGCAGATTTACAGCCCAGCACTCCACCGCACACAAAGGCAAACGGGTAGGGGGACCCTTAACCTGAAGATTTACTGCCTCCGTGAACTGAGATCTTCCACCCCTCCACCTCCCAGGGCGCACAGGGGTTTCCTTTTTCTTTTCTTTTTTTTTTTTTTAACCTCCCTCCCCCCCCCCACCTCCTCCTCCTCCTCCCTTCCCACATCCCTGTGTGTATGTGTGCGTGCCTGAAATCTGATTGAATGATACAGGAAACGAATGATGAGCGTCCCACGATAGCCACCAGTCGGCTCTACCCAGGTAGGCAACCTGTTGTGCAAATTAATGACCTCAAGTTTGTAAAGCGCTTAGAGCTTGGTCTCTGACCGAGGATAGGTGCTATATAAGTATCCATGTCATCGTCATCATTATCATCATCATCATCATCTTCTTCTTCTTCTTCTTCTTCGTCACACTCCCCTCTCCTGTTCCTCATTCTAATGGACTGTCTGTCTGCCTGTCTCTCCAATCAATAAGGGACAGCTGAGCTTGACCAATCCATGTAGGTTGTTAATTGTTTGCTGTTCGGTGGTCAGCTTTATCGATTCTTCATTTCGCTGACTCTGACCCTGACTCTGCGTGTAGGCCGCTGGTCTTGACGATCGGTCATGTAACAACAGGCGCAATAATCGAGTGGTTAAAGCGATGGGCTTTCAATCTGAGGGTCCCGGGTTCGAATCTCTGTAACGGCGCTTGGTGGGTAAAGGGTGGAGATTTTTCTGATCTCCCAGGTCAACAAATGTGCAGACCTGCGTGTGCCTGAATCCCCCTTCGTGTGTATACGCAAACAGAAGATCAAATACGCAAAATAAAGATCCCGTAATCCATGTCAGCGTTCGGTGGGTTATGGAAACAAGAACATACCCAGCATGCACACCCCGAAAACGGAGTATGGCTGCCTATTTTGCGGGCTAAAAACGGTCATACACGTAAAAGCCTACTCGTGTACATACGAGTGAACGTCCACGAACGCAGAAGAAGAAGGCCATGTAACGGTTTTTCGTTTACCTCCACATAAGTATCTATATCATTTAGGTATCCATATCAAATATCTCGCGAGGTACACTGTACTAGGGAGATACGTTTCTTGGTACTCTGTAGTGCCTTCGTGTAGTCTGTGAAGTTTATTGAGGAATTAACATACCTCATCTAAACACACACACACACACACACACACACACACACACACACACACACACACACACACACACACACACACACACACACACACACACACACACACACATATATATATATATATATATATATATATGCAAAAGACACACACTCTCTCTCTTTTTCTCTTTCTCTCTCTCTCACACACACAAACACACACACACACACTCTCCACACACATAATTATATATATATGCAAGAGACACACACACTCTCTCTTTCTCTCTCACACACACACACAAACACACACACACACACACACAGAGTAACACACAAACACACACACACAAACACACACACACACACACACACACACACACACACACACACACACACACACACACACACACACACACACACACACACACACACACACACACACACACAAACACACACACACACACAAACACACACACACACACACAAACACACACACACACACACACACACACACACACACACACACACACTGACCCTCTCCTGAGCATAACACAGACATGCAAGAAAGCACTGAAGCAAGCTGACAAATGCAAACCATCAAGTCTTCAATAAATGAATGATATGGGTACTTATATAGCGCCTATCCTCTGTCAGAGACCAAGCTCCAAGCCCTTTACAGACACGGAGTCATTTACACAACAGACTGCCTACCTGGGTAGAGCCGACTGACGGCTGCCATTGGGCGCTCATCATTCGTTTCCTGTTTCATTCAATCGGGCACGCACACATACACTTTCAGACAGACATGTAACATTTTACGTGTATGACCGTTTTGTTTATTTACCCCGCCATATAGACAGCCATACTCCGTTTTCGGGGATGTGCATGCTGGGTATGTTCTTGTTTCCATAACCCACCGAACGCTGACATGGATTACGGGATCTTTATTTTGCGTATTTGATCTTCTGCTTGCGTATACACACGAAGGGGTTTCAGGCACTAGCAGGTCTGCACATTATGTTGACCTGTGGAGATCGGAAAAGACTTCACCCTTTTTCCCACCAGGCGCCGTTACAGAGATTCGAACCCGGGACCCTCAGATTGAAAGTCCAACACTTTAACCACTTAGATTCATGAAGCCAGCACCCTCGATATAACTTATACAGCAGAAACATACAACGTCACATCTACCTACAAGGACAAAGGTAACAAGCCAGAAGCCACTTAGCTAACTAATCGCCTTAATCACTGCTTAAGAACTAATTGCCCTTGGCTTTCATCCCTAAACCTAGCACATGAACACCACCACCTAGAATTGTCTAAAAAAAACTGTCGAGACGTCGCAAGTACTATAGTCTTGTCTGTATGACAATCGCGAGCTCGCGAAATCAGGAAATGTGAGCGTAATTTACTTTAAAAAGAACAAAAAAAAAAAAAAAAAAAAAGGACAGACAGCTGAGACGGACAGGCAGACGGACAGCCAAACAGACAGAAGAACAGAGAAGACGGCCTTCAAGGCAGACAGGTATGCAGACAGACAGACAGACAGACAGACAGACAGAAAGAATGTCAATATCGGCGAGGAATCGATTGAAATGGTAGAGGTAGAGGTATACAAAAAGAGGAGACAGATCGAGAGGTAGACAGATAAATAATTAAATAGAATGGAATGGTTTATTCACAATCAGGCCACAGCCCCTAGTGAAGGGGGTATA
>NC_134901.1:8829904-8832404 GCF_041734735.1 Babylonia areolata
GACAAAAAAACCAAAAAAACCAAAAACATAATCGAAGCGAAATAAACTGCTGAGGGATAAGCAACACTTTTGGTAGTTTGTCATTAGTTTAAAAAGTCCATGTGGTAGGGGGGGTGGGGGGTGGGGGGGTCAAGAGAGAGAGAGAGAGAGGGTGAATGATTTGTGTAACCAAGTGCTCTGCTTGCTTCAAAAAACTGCTTCACAAATCAGCACTAGCAGACGCTGTTTTCGCAGCTAACTTGCCAGTCTTCAAACGGCTCGCGCAGAATGTGTGACGCCATTCCCGGTTTAAATGCAAAACCCATTCTAAACCTATTCTCTAAACATCTATTTAATCCAGTCTCTGCAATTATCATCTTTGTTGTGCTTACACACACACTTCAATCCGTATTTACAGTTACATCCGGACTTGGGACTTGCGCGCCTATGGATGACTGTTCTCATAACGTGCTGGATGGTTTCTGATACAGATCTCTGGATGGGGACAAAGTGTGGCAGTATGCTAAAGACAAAAGACAGAAGAAAAAGAAAGAAAAAAAAAAAAAAAACAACCAAAAAAACATCCCTTCGCTGATCTGTCTTTTTGTTACTTGCAGCCCAGACGACGTCAATGGGCCATATCAGGGCTGAAAACCATTGTGTAAATACCGAACCTTCTGTAACCTGGTAAACCCTTGTGTAAACATCGAACCCTGTATAACCTGGTAAACCCTTGTGTAAACATCGAACCCTGTGTAACCTGGTAAATCCTTCTGTAAACACTGAACCCTGTGTAACCTGGATAAACCCTTCTGTAAACACTGAACCCTGTGTAACCTGGAAAAACCCTTCTGTAAACACTGATCCCTGTGTAACCTGGAAAACCCTCTGTAAACACCAAACCCTGTGTAACCTAGAAAACCCTTCTGTAAACACTGAACCCCGTGTAACCTGGAAAACCCTCTGTAAACACTGATCCCTGTGTAAGCAGAAAAAAGAAATGGAAAAGAAAAAAAGGCACAAGTCAATACAGCCACTTGGTGCTCATGGACCAAGACATGTTACTGACGCTGACCATTCACCGATCTTTTGCCAGTGGATTCTTCTTCTTCTTCTTCTTCTTCTTCTTCTTCTTCTTCTTCTTCTTCTTCTTCTTCTTCTTTTTCATCACCACCATCATCATCATCATCATCATCATCATCATCATCATCAACATCATCATCTCCTTCTTCTTCTTCACTCGTGAGTTGCAACTCCCACCTTCGTATACATGTACATGAGTGGGCTTTTACGTGTATGACCGTTTTTACCCCGCCATGTATGCAGCCATACTTCGTTTTCGGGGGTACCCAGAGGATTGAAAACAAGCTTTAACGTAAACAAAATTTTTACACCATGCACAAATTCAGGCATACAAAGAAGATGAAGCAGCAAATATTATATCATGAAGAAGTAGATCTATTTGTATTTGTATTTCAATTTTATCGCAGCAGATTTCTCTGTGTGAAATTCTGGATGCTCTCCCCAGGGAGAGCACGTCGCTGCACTTCAGCGCCACCCATTAAAAAAAAAAAAAAAAAAAAAAAAAAAATCCTGCGTGCAGTCTTATTTGTTTTCCTATCGAAGTAGATTTTCCTACAGAATTTTGCCAGGAACAACCCTTTTGTTGCCGTGGGTTCTTTTACGTGCGCTAAGTGCATGCCGCACACGGGAACTCGGTTTATCGTCTCATCCGAATGACTAGCGTCTAGACCACCACTCAAGGTCTAGTGGAAGGGGAGAAAATATCGGCGGCTGAGCCGTGATTCGAAAAAGCGCGCTCAGATTATCTCGCTTCCAAAACGGACGCGTTACCTCTAAGACATCACTCCACTTACACCTTTGTAACATCTGTTATTCACCCAAGCCCCCAGTTTCTGCCGTCGAGAGGAACAAGGTAGGCAACTGGCCAATGGTCTCGTATTTATTTCGACGGGGGTTACTTCCCTTCAATGTAGAATTTCCCCGAATCGATTTTTGACTCCCGTCAAGGAAGTTCAGGATTAGGACTCTTATTCAATTCGGGATCAGAGACCTAAGTACAAAGGGCTATTGCTCCTCAGAATGAAAGTTGATCGCAGTCCAAAATGTAATACACTTTGCCATTTTCCATCATTTTAGAAAGATATGTGAATATATATATAGATAGATAGACAGATAGATAGATAGATATAGATATATACAATCAAGTTTAATCATACAATTAAGACTGATCAACTAGTGTATTTGTATGTCGAAACTTCGTACTTATACTGTTAGCAAATCTTCTGTGAAGTTGATGGTGCATTTGTATTTGTATTTCTTTTTATCACAACAGATTTCTCTGTGTGAAATTCGGGCTGCTCTCCCCAGGGAGAGCGCGTCGCTATACTACAGCGCCACCTTTTTTTTTCTTTTTTTTTTAAGTATTTTTTCCTGCGTGCAGTTTCATTCGTTTTTCCTATCGAAGTGGATTTTTCTATAGAATTTTGCCAGGAACAAC
>NC_134901.1:8849904-8867404 GCF_041734735.1 Babylonia areolata
AGAGAGAGAGAGAGAGAGAGAGAATATGATAGTCAGTCGTGTCCGACTATGACCATCAGAACAGCAGAGGAGGCAACTGCTGTTCCGCTAGAATTTGATTATAGTGGAGAGTGTCTTGCCCAAGTTACATCCCCACTCTCTTGGCCAAGAGGGTTTTAGGACAGTCGGCGTTGGGATGGTTCCCAAAGGCCAACTAGCCCACAAGGCTGCAGCACTAAGAACCAGTGCAGTTTTGCCTCCTAGTTTGAGGAGACTCATAGTCCTTCACAAAAGACTAAGCTGTAAATGATTTCCCATTGACTGGAGAAACCATTGATAATACAGCTCTCACTTTGCTGTTGGCCCAAATGTAAAACTTATGTCAATCTATGATATAAGCCGAGTGTTGGGACATGTAGATACATAGACAAAGAACAAACAGACAGACAGAGAGAGAGAGAGAAAGACAGACAGACACACTAACAGAGAAACAAAAGAAAAAACTTTTTCAACTCCTTGTTAAACAGTCCAGTTGGTTCGCTGTTATAGTTGTTAGTTTTTCATTAGAAATATGTTACATTGATATGATTTTTTGTTTATTTTTTTTTTAAACAAAACTTAAATCAATAATTTTCACACACACACACACACACACACACACACACACACACATACACACACACAGTAATCCCCCCCACCCCCCACCCCCACCCCCGTCCCCCTCCTCCCACTCGATTTTTTTCCTTTCCTCGTCTAATATCACTTACAGTGAAAAGACGTTAAACTAAAGAACGAACGAACAAAAGAAAAATAAAGAGAGAGAGAGAGACAGAGAGAGAGAGAGAGACAGAGAGAGAGAAACGTGTGCACGTCTGCTCTGTGGTGTGAATCCTGTCTACGCGTACACACTGACAGACAGACAAACAGACATACAGACAGACAGACAGACAAACCAGACCTGAAAAGCACGATGGATTGTAATGAAACAGGGGGAAAAAAATGGTAATAAAGGATTTATGAAGCTGACTTCAAGAGAGAACGAATGAACGAACGAACATTTTTATAGAGGGGGAAAAAAGGAATAGGCACAAATGGCTTTGTTTCTTCCTACACTAATGACCAGGGAAAACAAATGCTCATTACAAAAGTATGTTAGAGAGAGAGAGTGAGACAGACAGACAGACAGACAGACCTCTGAGACACAGAAAGACACAGAGAGACACACACACAGAGACAGAGAGAGAGAGAGCATAGAAGCATAGAAACAGAGAGAGACAAAGACAGAGAGAGACAGAGACAGAGAGAGACAGAGACAGAGAGAGAGACAGACAGAAAGACAGAGAGACAGACAGAGAGAGAGAGAGAGAGAGAGAGAGCGCACGGAAGCATAAAAACAGAGACAGAATCAAGACAAAGAAAGAGAGAGGTTATAACGGACAGAGAGACACAAAGAGATTAGAAAGGCAGACAGACACAGACACACAGACACACAGGCACAGACACATAGACACACAGGCACAGACACACAGACACAGACACACAGACACACAGGCACAGACACATAGACACACAGGCACAGACACACAGACACAGACACACAGGCACAGACACAGACACATAGACACACAGGCACAGACACACAGACACAGACACACAGGCACAGACACACAGACACAGACACACAGACACAGACACAGACACACAGACACAGACACACAGACACACAGGCACAGACACACAGACACACAGGCACAGACACACAGACACACAAACACAGACACACAGGCACAGACACAGACACACAGGCATAGACACACAAACACAGACACACAAACACGGACACAGACACAGACACACAGGCACAGACACACAGACACAGACACACAGGCACAGACACACAGGCACAGACACAGACACACAGACACACAGAAACACAGACACACAGACACAGACACAGACACACAGGCACAGACACACAGGCACAGACACACAGACACAGACACACAGGCACAGACACACAGGCACAGACACACAGACACAGACACACAGAAACACAGACACACAGACACAGACACAACTGCCCAATACCGTTCCCACCACCACGCTCCGCCCTCCACCACCACCCCCCCACCACCCCCCTTTTTTTCCGTCTAATATCACATAAAGTGGAAGACGTTAACTCTCTCCATACGAACGGCGAAAGAGACGACGTTACAAGTGTTTCACCCCAATTACCATCATCAAAATATTGCAAGCGGAAGGCTCTTATGCTGAAGAGGTGAATGTTGACAAAGAATACCACAATTCTGACGACGGAAGCTAAAGGTTGGGTCATTCAGACACCCACTGGACATCCGAGGGGTCTGTGTAGAGGAGAAGAGAGGACTGGCCGTACTGAGTGAGTTAAACTGAAGAATACAACTACTACAGACACACTGAGTAGACAGAGACGAAAATCAGACACAGAAGAAAGAAAGAAAGAAAGAAAGAATGAAAGAAAGAAAGAGAGAGCCACACATACAGCTGTGCTCAATTCACGAGGACATGCTGTTATCTGCCTGCTGTTGGCAGCTCAGATATTTTATCGACGCATTTGTTCATGAATTCATGTGTCTCGTGTTTAAAAAAAAAAAAAAAAAATCATTACTGAAAACCGAATGACAACAAGTTAGGGCGACCAGGTGAAAAAAAAAAAAAAGAGAGATCAAAGCACGTTTTTAATTGCACACACACACACACACACACACACACACACACACACACACACACAGAGTCGCAGACGCAAAAGCACGCAATGCACGCACCACTCATGCACAAATGCACGCACACACTGACGCACACACACACGGACGCGCACACACACACACACACACACACACACACACAATAAAACTGCGTCTACATTTTTCATGAACATGGTCGAGCTTTAACTACCCCTATTTCTTTGTATAGAGAGGGAGAGAGAGAGATTGACAGATTGATTGTAGAGAGAGAAAGAGAGGGGGGAGCGAGAGAGAGAGAGAGAGAGAGAGAGAGAGAGAGAGAGAGAGAGATTGACAGATTGATTGTAGAGAGAGAAAGAGAGGGGGGAGCGAGAGGGGGAGAGAGAGAGAGAGAGAGAGAGAGAGAGATTGACAGATTGATTGTAGAGAGAGAAAGAGAGGGGGGAGCGAGAGGGGGAGAGAGAGAGAGAGAGAGAGAGAGAGAGAGAGAGATTGACAGATTGATTGTAGAGAGAGAAAGAGAGGGGGGAGCGAGAGGGGGAGAGAGAGAGAGAGAGAGAGAGAGGTTGACAGATGGATTGTAGAGAGAGAAAGAGAGGGGGGAGCGAGAGGGGGAGAGAGAGAGAGAGAGAGAGAGAGAGAGGTTGACAGATTGATTGTAGAGAGAGAAGGAGAGGGGGGGAGCGAGAGGGAGAGAGAGAGAGAGAGAGGGGGGGGAGAGAGAGAGAGATTGACAGATGGATTGTAGAGAGAGAAAGAGAGGGGGGGAGCGAGAGGGAGAGAGAGAGAGAGAGGGGGGGGGGAGAGAGAGAGAGATTGACAGATGGATTGTAGAGAGAGAAAGAGAGGGGGGAGAGAGAGGGGGAGAGAGAGAGAGAGATTGACAGATTGATTGTAGAGAGAGAAAGAGAGGGGGGAGCGAGAGGGAGAGAGAGAGAGAGAGAGAGAGAGAGAGAGAGAGAGAGAGAGGTTGACAGATTGATTGTAGAGAGAGAAGGAGAGGGGGGAGCGAGAGGGGGAGAGAGAGAGAGAGAGAGAGAGAGAGATTGACAGATTGATTGTAGAGAGAGAAAGAGAGGGGGGAGCGAGAGGGGGAGAGAGAGAGAGAGAGAGAGAGAGAGAGAGAGATTGACAGATTGATTGTAGAGAGAGAAAGAGAGGGGGGGAGCGAGAGGGGGAGAGAGAGAGAGAGAGAGAGAGAGAGAGAGAGAGAGATTGACAGATTGATTGTAGAGAGAGAAAGAGAGGGGGGAGCGAGAGGGGGAGAGAGAGAGAGAGAGAGAGAGAGAGAGAGGTTGACAGATTGATTGTAGAGAGAGAAGGAGAGGGGGGGAGCGAGAGGGAGAGAGAGAGAGAGAGGGGGGGGGAGAGAGAGAGAGATTGACAGATGGATTGTAGAGAGAGAAAGAGAGGGGGGAGAGAGAGGGGGAGAGAGAGAGAGAGAGAGAGATTGACAGATTGATTGTAGAGAGAGAAAGAGAGGGGGGAGCGAGAGGGAGAGAGAGAGAGAGAGAGAGAGAGAGAGAGAGAGAGATTGACAGATTGATTGTAGAGAAAGAGAGGGGGGAGCGAGAGGGGGAGAGAGAGAGAGAGAGAGAGAGAGAGAGAGAGAGAGAGAGGTTGACAGATTGATTGTAGAGAGAGAAGGAGAGGGGGGGGAGCGAGAGGGAGAGAGAGAGAGAGAGAGGGGGGGGAGAGAGAGAGAGATTGACAGATGGATTGTAGAGAGAGAAAGAGAGGGGGGGAGAGAGAGGGGGAGAGAGAGAGAGAGAGAGAGAGAGAGAGAGAGATTGACAGATTGATTGTAGAGAGAGAAGGAGAGGGGGGGAGCGAGAGGGAGAGAGAGAGAGAGAGAGGGGGGGAGAGAGAGAGAGATTGACAGATGGATTGTAGAGAGAGAAAGAGAGGGGGGAGAGAGAGGGAGAGAGAGAGAGAGAGAGAGAGAGAGAGAGAGAGATGGATTGTAGAGAGAGAAAGAGAGGGGGGAGAGAGAGGGAGAGAGATAGAACAGCACAACGAGAGTGCGTGAGTGGGTTTGGGGGAGGAGGGGGTGGGGGGGTGGAGCCATCAATGACGTCACTGATGTCCACCAACATCCTCCAGAAGTGGTAGACGTCGGGTTGGTGTGTGTGTGGGGGGGGGGGGGGGGGGGGGGGGGTGGCGGGGTGGTTGGGGGGTGGGGGTGGGGGGAGCGATTTCCTTTCAAGCCCCACTCTCGTCTTGCTCTCCTCCGCACGCCGTCATTATTTATTCCTCTCCCCCCCCCCCCTTCCCTCTTCCCCCCCCCCCCACCCCCCCCCCCCAACGTCATACCCCCCACCCCTCCCCTCATCACCACCCTCACCCCCCTCACCCATCCCACTCTCGCAAGTTGTCGTCTGACCTTCTTCCTTCACACACACACACACACTCACACACACACACACACACACTCACACACACACACTCACACACACACACACACACACACACACACACACACACACACACACACACACACACTGTCTGTCTGTCTCTGTCTCTCTGTTTGTCTCTGTCTGTCAGTCTGTCTGTCTGTCTGTCTGTCTCTCTTTGTGTTTCTTTCTCTGGCTGTCTCTCTGTCTGTCTCTCTGTCACTCTCTGTGTCGCTCTGTCTCTGTCTCTCTCTGTGTCTGTCTCTCTCTTTGTCGCTCTGTCTCTGTCTCTCTCTGTGTCTCTCTCTCTGTCTGTCTCTCTCTTTGTCGCTCTGTCTCTGTCTCTCTCTCTGTCTCTCTCTCTGTTTCTGTGTGAGTGTGTGTCTCTGTCTCTCTCTCTGTGTCTCTCTGCCTCTTTCTCTGTCTCCGTCTCTCTCTCTTTGGCTATCTGTCTCTGTCTCTCTCTGTGTCTCTGTCTGTGTCTCTGTGTCTCTGTGTCTCCGTCTCTCTCTCTCTCTCTCTCTCTCTCTCTCTGTGGTTCTCTGTCTCTCTCTGTCTGTCTGTCTCTTTCTTTGTCTCTCTCTCCGTCTCTGTCTCTCTCTCTCTCTCACTGTGTTTCTCTCTCTGTGTGTGTCTCTCTCTCTTTCTCTTTCTCTGTGTCTCTCTCTGTGTATCTGTGTGTATGTGTGTGTGTGTGTGTGTCTGTGTGTGTGTCTGTGTGTGTGTGTGTCTGTGTGTCTCCCCCTCTCTCTCTCTCTCTTTGTCTCTCTGTCTGTCTGTTGGTCTCTCTCTCTCTCTCTCTCTCTCTCTCTCTCTCTCTCTCTCTCTCTCTTTCTCTGTGTCTCTCTGTGTGTATCTGTGTGTGTGTGTGTGTGTGTGTGTGTGTGTGTGTGTGTGTGTGTGTGTGTGTCTGTGTGTGTGTGTGTCTGTGTGTGTCTCCCTCTCTCTCTCTCTCTCTCTCTCTCTCTCTCTCTGTGTCTCTCTCTATCTGTTGGTCTCTCTCTCTCTCTCTGTCCCCCTCTCTTTCTCTCTCTCTCTGTGTCTCTCTCTGTCTCTGTCTCTCTCTCTCCGCCCCACTTTCTGTGTGTCCCCCTCCAGTCTCTCACCCTATTCATCCTTCTGTCACTTTCTTTCTCATCCTCTTCCGTCTGTCGTCACCCCTTCCATTGCCCCCCCCTCTCCCTCCCCCCCCTCCCATCCTTTCCTCCAGTGCCCCCCACACCCCTCCAACCCCCACGTCACACACACACCTTGCCTTAACTCTCTCCATACGAACGGCGAAAGAGACGACGTTAACAGCGTTTCACCCCAGTTACCATCATCAAAAATATTATTGCAAGCGGAAGGCTCTTATACTGAAGAGGTGAATGTTGACAAAGAATACCACAATTCTGACGACGGAAGCTAAAGGTTGGGTCATTCAGACACCCACTGGACATCCGAGGGGTCTGTGTAGAGGAGAAGAGAGGACTGGCCGTACTGAGTGAGTTAACCTCTTCTTTATCTCTCTCTCTCTCTAAACTTCGCTCCCCACCCCACCCCCCACCCCATCCCCCCCCCCCCCCAACCCCCCCTGGCCTTACCTCACCCCCCTTCCTCCACAACAACTACCACCAACAGCAGCCCACGACACGTAGTCTTCGTCATAGCAGATAACAAACCCTGCCACCGCCATCAAGACACTGACACGACTAGTAGACACACTCACCATCATCACCTTAGCAAGATGCTGCTGTCTGACCCCTCCCACTCCCCCCTAACCCCCCCCCTACACCTCCTCCTCCTCTTCCTTCCCCTCCCCCCTCCCCCTTCCCCCCCCCCCCCCTCCTTTTCTTCCCAGCCCCCCCGAGCTAAGGTCATTACGCATATGTTTATCATCTGCTGCACCTGCCGCGCTCTTGCCTTTTATTATACCACCACTGCTGCTTGCAACTGCATGCAGCTAGCTTGCTGATGGCACTTACTGCGGTGGTGGTGGTGGTGGTGGTGGTGGTGGTGGTGGTGGTGGTGGTGGTGGTGGAGTGGTGGTGATGGTGGTGGAGGTGGTGGTGGTGGTGGAGTGGTGGTGATGGTGGTGGAGGTGGTGGTGGTGGTGGTGGTGGTGGTGGAGGTGGTGGTTGTGGTGGTGGTGGTGTTGGTGGTGGTGGAGGTGGTGGTGGTGGTGGTGGTGGTGGAGGTGGTGGTGGTGTGGTGGTGGTGGTGGAGGTGGTGGTGGTGGCGGTGGGGGTGGGGATGGAGTGGTGGTGGTGGTGGAGGTGGTGGTGGAGGTGGAGTGGTGGTGGTGTTGGTGGTGGTGGAGTGGTGGTGGAGGTGGTGGTGGTGGTGGTGGGGGTGGGTGGGGGTGGTGGTGGAGTGGTGGTGGTGGTGGTGGTGGTGGCGGTGGTGGTGGTGGAGGTGGTGGTGGTGGTGAAGAGAATGTCTCAGCTTGCTATGGTCTGGCTGTGAGACCTGCAGAAGGGGAGGGGAGGAGAGGGGAGGAGAGGGGAGGGGAAGGGAGGGTTGTCGGGGTGGTGGGGTGGGGGGCATATTGCAATGACTGAGTGTGTGTGGTGATGTTGGTGTGTGTGTGTGTGTGTGTGTGTGTGTGTGGTAATGTGTGTGTGTGTGTGTGTGTGTGTGTGTGTGTGTGTGAGGTGATGTTGGATGTGTGATTTGGGGATAGGGGGTGGGGGGTGATGTTGGATGTGTGTGTGTGTGTGGGAGGTGTGTGTGTGTGGGGGGGGGGGGATGTGTGTATGTGTGCATGTGTGTGTGTGTGTGTCGATGTGTGTGTGTGTGTGTCTGTGTGTGTGTGTGTGTGTGTTTCGATGTGTGTGTGTGTGTGTGTGTGTGTGTGTGTGTGTGTGTGTGTGTGTGTGTGTGTTTCGATGTGTGTGTGTTTCGATGTGTGTGTGTGTGTGTGTGTGTGTGTGTGTGCACGCGCTCAGGCATGCGGGCAATTTACAGACATGACCCGTCTGTCACGGTGATGGACTGGCTGCTTCAGGTTTCCTTTGGCTGTTTTGTTTGTTTGTTTGTTTGTTTTCTGGTGGCCAACACTTCTTGTCTGTGGGCTGTGGGTATGGAGGAGATCTCTCTCTCTCTCTCTCTCTCTCTCTCTCTCTCTCTCTCTCTCTCTCTCTCTCTCTCTCTCTCTCTCTTCTTTTAGCTGATGATGTAGTATTAATATCAGAAACAGTAATAGGGTTACAAAGTCAGTTGAACAGTCTACAACGAGCCGCTGCTTCTTTGCAACTAAAAGTGAATATGGGTAAAAGTAATATAATTGTATTTAGAAAGGGAGGTTATTTGTCTGTAAGAGAAAGATGGACCTATAACGGAATTATAATGCCCATTGTGAATGTATACAAATATTTAGGTATTTATTTTTCTACACGTTTGAGTTTTACATTTGCATGTAAAAACCTTGCAAGTAGAGCAAAAAATGCATTGTTATATGTCATGAAGAAATTGTCATTAGTACAAAATGAATCTCTGAAATTATTCCTAAAAATATTTGATTCCCAGATCCAGCCTATGATACAGTACGGGGCAGAATTATGGGGTCTTGACTCTGCTGCTATACACTGTGAAAAAATTCATCTATATGCTTTGAAAAAATTTTTAGGGGTCTCCCTTCAGACACCAAATGATCTCGTCTATGGTGAGACTGACAGATACCCAATATCGTTGCTCTCTACCGTTAAATGTATTAAGTACTGGCTCAAGTTAACACAAATGGATGAACACAGATTGCCATATAAAGCATACAAAATGTTGTTAGACTTAGATAATAAGGGTAGAAGAAATTGGGTTTCAAATGTTAGAAAGAAATTATATGAGTACGGTTTTGGTTTTGTATGGCTAAATCAAGGTGTTGAAGATATAAATGTTTTTATTCGTGTGTTCCGCGAAAGATTGGTTGATTGTAGATGGCAAAGTTGGAATTCTCATATCCAGGACAGTGACAGATTTAAACTATACAGAATGATCAATAATTTGCATAATGTTCCAATTTATATGCGTATGCATATTGCTAGAGGTTTGAAGTATTTAATGACGAAATTTAGGTTCGGTGTCTCTGATATTTTTTACTCAGTATCGTTATAGGCAGTCAAACATTCGTAATTTGTTATGCCCATTATGCAAAGAATCAACTGAAGATGAGGTCCATTTTGTGCTTAGCTGTCCAGCATTGAGAAATATTAGAGAACGATTAATTCCACTCAAATTTTATAGACAGCCTTGTTTATTTAAACTCATTTTGTTATTGTCGTCTACGAACGAAACTATTGTACAACATTTTGCTTTATATGTGCATAGAGCTTTTAAACAACGCAATGCTTATGTAACGTAATTTTTTCTTTGTAGTAATATGCGACTTAATGTCAATTCCATGTGTACCCCCTTCTAAGGGGCTATGGCCTATATGAATAAAACATCTACATCTACATCTCTCTCTCTCTCTCTCTCTCTCTCTATATATATATATATATATATATATATATATATTTGTGTGTGTGTGTGTGTGTGTGTGTGTGTGTGTGTGTGTGTGTGTGTGTGTCCTCTCTCTCTCTTTCTCTCTCTGTGATGTTTCTCCCCCACCCCATCTCTTTCTCTCTCTCTCTCTCTCTCTCTCTCTCTCTCTCTCTCTATGTGTGTGTGTGTCTCTCTCTCTCTTCCTCCATTTGTCATTCTGGTTTAATGTGTCCTTTGTGCGGGGAATCCAGAGAGGATGAAGTCCATTTTGTTTTGAAATGTCCTGTCCTTAATGATCTACGAATCCAGCTCCTTCCTAAAAAAAAAATTATGTATATCCTTGTACGTTTCGACTGTGTTTACTTATGTCATCGGTGGATGAAAACACTATACGTAGTTTCGCTTTGTTTCTCTCTAAAGCATTTCATTTAAGAGAGACACTTATATCCTAGTTTTACTGGAGCTTGTTATGGGATATGCTGCACTGTTTGCATTAACAATTACAATGACACATACAAAACAAAATTTTGTTGTTGCCCCCTGTTCATATGGGGCTATGGCCTTGATTGAATAAACCATCTTGAATCTTGAATCTTGAATCTCTCTCTTCCTCTCCCTTCTCTCTCTCTCTCTCTCTCTCTCTCTCTCTCTCTCTCATCTCTTTGTATAATTATATGGGTGCATGAACACATACGGTGTGTGTGTGTGTGTGTGTGTGTGTGTGTGTGTGTGTGTGTGTGTGTGTGTGTGTGTGCGCGATGTAGTTTGCTTGCTTTTGTTTGTCCTTGCTCATGTAAATTACGCATGCTGGTGTGAATGACTCAGGAAGTATGCAAGTACATTTCAAGTGCACGTGTTTTTAAATGCACACGTTCATCATGTCTTAGATGTGATGCTGCATAAGGTATCGAGGAGAGGGGTTGGGAAGGATGCAGACACACACACACACACACACACACACACACACACACACACACACACACACACACACACACACACACACACACACACACACACACACACACACACACACACACACACACACACACACACACAGACTTTGAGGACACGGTTTTTTTATTCATGTTAAAATTGCAGTTTATCTGTGTCACCCCACCCCCTCCCCGGGCCCCCACAAGAATCTGCAGAATTGTTTCAGTCATTTATTTTATCAGTGAAAGTGGGCAAACATCATATCAGGCTACACCACGAGTGAGGGTTTTTTTGTTTGTTTGTGTGGTTTTTTGTTGGTTTTTTGTTGGTTTTTTTTGTTTTTTTTTCTCAAGGCCGGACTAAGCGCGTTGGGTTACGCTGCTGGTCAGGCATCTGCTTGGCAGATGTGGTGTAGCGTATATGGTTTTGCCCGAACGCAGTGACGCCTCCTTGAGCTACTGAAACTGAAACTGAAACTGAAACTGTTTGTTTGTTGTTGTTTGTTTTTGTTTGTTTTTTAATGTACGCTTATAGTTGACTTCATCAAGTTTTTGCGCCTTATACATATTATTATACAAATGAGGAAGTGAAAAGAAGAGTCCAAAACGCCATTGGCCCATTCAAAGACCTGCTAACCACAGTGAAGGAACGCAAGCTCCGCTGGTATGGACACGTCACACGATCAGACGGCCTAGCCAAGACCATCCTGCAGGGTACCGTACAACAAGGAAGGAGGAAGAGAGGCAGACAGAGAAAGCGGTGGGAGGACAACATCAAAGAGTGGACGGGCCTGCCATTTGCCACAACTCAAAGGGCCGCTGAGGACCGAGGCAGGTGGCGCGAGCTGACCAGGCAGTCATCCATGGTGCCCCAACGACCCACCCACGGGTCATGGGATAGATGAGATGAGATGACATATTATTATTAGTAGTAGTAGTTCTTTTTTATGTATTGATCTATTATTTATTCACACCCTTTTTTTTTTCTCTCAAGGCCTGACTAAGCGCGTTGGATTACGCTTTGCCATGGTCAGGCATCTGCTTGGCAGATGTGGTGTAGCGTATATGGATTTGTCCGAACGCAGTGACGCCTCGCCTTGAGCTACTGAAACTGAAACTGAAACTGTATATTTTCCTCAGTCATTGAGGACAGCTCTTGCAGCTGAGTTATCATGTCCTGGTCATGGCCGAGTGGATAATTTGTTTGTCAGCGTGACTGCCTGTATGGCGGTTCTGTGAATCGTATGTGTTCATGAACGCATATAATTATACATAGAGAGAGAGAGAAGGGAGAGAGAAAGGGGGAGAGAGAGAAGGGAGAGGAAGAGAGAGAGAGGGGGAGAGAGAGATGAGGTGGGGGAGAAACAAAAGAGAGAGAGAGATGGGGGGAGAGAGAGAGGGGGGGAAGAGAGAAGGGAGAGAGGGAGAGAGAGAGGGGGGAGAGAGATGGGGTGGGGAAGAAACAAGAGAGAGAGAGGGAGGGAGAGAGAGAGCAGGGGGAGAGAAAGAAGGGAGAGGAAGAGAGAGAGAGAGAGGGAGGAGAGAGAGAGATGGGGTGGGGGAGAAACAAGAGAGAGAGAGAGAGAAGGGAGAGGAAGAGAGAGAGAGGGGGAGAGAGAGAAGGGAGAGGAAGAGAGAGAAAGGGGGTGGTGGGAGAGAGGAGAGAGATGGGGTGGGGGAGAAACAAGAGAGAGAGAGAGAGGACACACACATACACACACACACACACACACACACACACACACACACACACACACACACACACACACACAAACGGTGTGTGAATGTATGTATGTGCGCGTGTGTGCATGGTTGAGTCACGAGCATGTGCTTGGTGTGAATGGTTCTCTGATAATACCTCCACATTTTTGTGCATCCAGATACTGTCATCTGATACACATCTGGTCTTTCCCTGCTCCGACACTGAGAAAACTCGTCGTGCAACCAAGTGTACCAGGCCTTCACTGGGTGATGGATTTCACTGTGTAATGGAATATCGGGCTTATCTTGAGGTTCCTGTCAGATGGCGATGCCAAGAAGACGCTACAAAATATGCTCATGATGTTTTCGCCGACTAATACATCGAAAAGATGGACTGGCGTTTTTTTTCTCAGCTTTAACTCACTCAGTACGGCCAGTCCTCTCTTCTCTCCTCTACACAGACCCCTCGGATGTCCAGTGGGTGTCTGAATGACCCAACCTTTAGCTTCCGTCGTCAGAACTGTGGTATTTTTTGTCAAAATTCACCTCTTCAGTATAAGAGCGTTCCGCTTGCAATATTTTGATGATGGTCATTGGGATGAAACGCTGTTAACGTCGTCTCTTTCGCCGTTCGTATGGGGAGAGTAAAATGGCGACAGTTATTTCAGCTGTCTTTCAGTATTCGGAGCGATTCATTTTTGTTGGAATGCATATCTGTGTTTTGGAAGTTGCTTAGTTAATCAATCAGTTGGTTAGTTAATGACGAAATTAGATAGGTATGTATTTAAACATTTGTTTATTTAGTTAGGCATCCAGTCATTCATTCATGTGGGTTTTTTTTCCTGAATATTTGTTGAGTTACCATTCCTAAGTACTGTTTACATGAAAAGGAGCTAAAAGATTACAGTCAGTGTGTGTGTGTGTGTGTGTGTGTGTGTGTGTGTGTGTGTGTGTGTGTGCAATGGAAATGAGAGAGAGAGAGGGAGAGAGAGAGAGAGAGAGAGAGAGAGTTCGTATACGTCAACTGCAGGCATAGCATGATTCTGTGCCTCTTTGTGAAATACCTATCATCAGCGTATCTCCTCTCTGACTGGGTCATCCGCCAAACTGTATCTTCTTGACTTCAGACAGAGAGAGAAAGAGAGGGATGAGAGACAGACAGACAGAGAGAGAGAGAGAGAGAGAGAGAGAGAGAGAGAGAGAGAACATAAAAGCTGTCAAGATAGGTGCAGGCAGACAGTTTAAACATAGCCAGCACTGACAAAAAAAAAAAAAAAAAAAAAAAATGCTTCTATGTTTGTCCCATAAGACGTCACGGGGCGGAGAGTGAGTCCAAACACAGCTGACACTTCGATAACAATAAATCATAATAACAGATAATAGCAGCGTAGCAGCGATGACGACCAAGATACGACTTGCCACGTTAAGTGCGGGTGGAGGAAGGGGGGGGGGGGGGGGGGGGGGGGGGAGTTGATGGACTTTTTCTCTTTTTTTTTTTTTTTTTTTTCTCTCTCTCTCTGTCTTCTTCTTTATGCCGATTGTACGTCTCGAGGAAGTGGGCCTGTTTTTTTTTTTTTTTTTTTGTTTATTTTGTTTGTTTGTTTGTTTTTTTGTTTGTTGTTGTTGTTGTTGTTTTGTTTTTTGTTTAGGTTTTGTGTGTGTGTGTGTTTTTGTTTTGTTTTTGTTTTGACTCACTTGTGTAAACAAAGTGAGTCTATGTTTTAACCCGGTGTTCGGTTCTCTCTCTCTCTCTGTGTGTGTGTGTGTGTGTGTGTGTGTGTGTGTCCATGGAAAACTTTAATATTGCCATTTTCTCTGGAAATACTTTGTCTGCCAATACCAAATTTGGCTACCGTGCGTTGTGGTGTGCTGGAAGCGATGGCAACGTCTCCTTTACCGCTGAAATACAAGAAAAATCGAGATTTTTTTTAAAGATTTAAATGCGTTATAACGTCCACTACCATCACATCTATTTGTCGCTCGAAGAAAAAAAACGTCAATATTAAGTCTCAAATTTAGTCAAATGACGTCAGATGCGCTGCTTGCTTCGAAAAATGAATGTACATGCTTCGAGCCCGCTCGCTTCCTTTAAAAAAAAAAAAAAAAGTTTTCTTCCAAGCTTATTTTATATATGATATTTAATACACAGCACTTTTCAACGATTTTTTTTTTTTTTTAAATCTCTGGGGGTTTTTTTCTCCTTGCGATTCCTTTACTGGATAAAGCGCGAAGCACAAGTGAGTCTTGAAGGCTTTGCTTCTTGGTTTTTTTTTCCGGTTGTGTTTTCATGTACCCAAATCGGTTTTTTCGGAATAAATATATATATATATATATTTAAACCTTTTGAACCTTTGAACCTTTAGTGACGTGACTGACGAGAACCTATTGAAAGAAAGAGGGAGAGGGTGTGTGTGTGTGTGTGGGGAGGGGGGTGGGGGGTGGACAGGGGGGGGTTGGTGTGTGGAGGGGGGGTGGGGGAATGGGGGGTGGGGGATGGTGTGGCGCCGTTTGATACTGATGATAATGCAGTTGGTGATGTGTGTTCTATTTTGGGAATAATAATAACAATAATAATAATCATCATCATCATCATAAAGATGATAAGCATAAGAAAAAGAATGATGATAAGATTAATATTGATTATAAAAAAGAAACAACCAACAACAAAAAAAAAACATCATCAATATTAATAATAATAATAATAATAATAATTATTATTATTATTATTATTATAAAAGAAGCTTGGAAAAGAAAGTGGAAGGTTGGACGATGAACGAAAAAAAAAAAAGAAAAAAAAAAAGGAAGGGGTGTTGAAAAAAACGTGTGGGCAGTTGGAGGTCGGGTGCGTGACTTGTGCCGACCAAAGATGGGTGGGTATGGTATCCTCCTTGTGGATTGATGGGGAGGGGATGGCGGTTCAAACCCACCTGTTTTGTAAACAGCTTTTTAATATATATATATATATATATATATATATATATATATATATATGTGTGTGTGTGTGTGTGTGTGTGTGTGTGTGTAATGTGCGTTGACGTTTGTTCCTAAAAATAACACAAGGGACACCACTTCAAACCGACACCCTTTCCCATCAGCTACCTTACGGCCCCTTCAGTGCCAGTGGAAATCCAGTAGAAAGTGGTGTTTCAAAGTCATGAAAACACCTATCCAAAAACAATGAAACCTAAAACTGAGAAAATGGTATGGAGATACACCCACTGCAGATAAACTGTGTGAATGTTCAGCCTTCCAGAGTAATTTCCCCCCCTTCTTCTAATGACGTCATCAGTGACATCACTTATGCACGTACCTGATACGTTCTGTGGCAGTGAAGGGGTTTTAAAACAACACGTCGATAAAAAAACAACAACAACAACAAAAACAAAACAAAAAAAAACAACAACCATTTTAAAAGAACCACCCATGCCTTGTTTGAGGA
Source organism: Babylonia areolata (assembly GCF_041734735.1). Classification (NCBI taxonomy): domain Eukaryota; kingdom Metazoa; phylum Mollusca; class Gastropoda; order Neogastropoda; family Buccinidae; genus Babylonia; species Babylonia areolata. Next base: position 8,865,530 of record NC_134901.1, read on the forward strand.
TTAAAAAACAACAACAACAACAACAATAAATAAATAAATAATAAAGCATTCACGTTCCGTGTATCGCGAACAATAGGCAGACACGGTTCCGAAGATTGAGAAAATTGTGGCACTCAACAGTTCTCTGTTAACTCACTCAGTACGGCCAGTCCTCTCTTCTCCTCTACACAGACCCCTAGGATGTCCAGTGGGTGTCTGAATGACCCAACCATTAGCTTCCGTCGTCAGAACTGTGGTATTCTTTGTCAACATTCACCTCTTCAGTATAAGAGCGTTCTGCTTGCAATATTTTGATGATGGTAATTGGGGTGAAACGCTGTTAACGTCGTCTCTTTCGCCGTTCGTATGGAAAGAGTTAACCTTGCATTCTGTGTCAGGAAGGACGAGAACAGTAGAGAACTGAACATGAGGCATTCCACGTGTCACCAATGATCAAAAACGTGATCCGTTTAGGGTGAACACTATCTATCCACAGATGTGATATTGCCAAGGAATAATGCGATGAAATGTGCGGAATCTGTCTGCTCGTGGCAGAAGAAGCCCTTAGTCTTTGGAACTTGTTGTCCTCAGACCGACATTTTTTGTGAAGTGTTGTGTATGTGTGCGTGCCTGCTATTTTTCCAGGCCTTAAGTCAGTCACCTATGCATAAGAACTGAAGAAATTTATGAAAGATAAACTGAAATACATTAATACAGAGAGACAAAAACAAAACAAAATACATATTGCCGAAAGAATGCCCAGACTAGAATATGGTCCAGCAACACTAAATGTTGGAGGGCCTATCAAGATTGGTGGTAAAGTTTTGTATTTCCAAGACTGAGCAAGAAAAAAAAGTTAATAAGTAGAAGGCCTCATGAAAGAAAATGGGTTTGTTTTGTGGATATTCATGAACTCCAAGTCATAAACAATAATCTAGTTCCAGGTTTGGAATACTTTGATTGTATAAACTCCATTAGAAGTTTCTTAAGAAAAAAAAGAATGTATTAACAAGAGAGGCAAGGCCTTCAAGACTCACTTGTGATACACTTTAAAAAAAAATCTAATCGTTAAAATGTGTTCTGTATTTGTTATTATAAAGCTTCGGGTTAAAAAAAAAAATTTTTTTTAAAGAAAGAAAAAAAGAAAAGTCATAACCAGATTCGAACCCCGCGTGTTCGGGTGAGAAGAAACTGTCTTACCCATTACACTATCGTGGCTCCTTAACTGACGTTCTAAAATTTAATATTTGAACATACCTTTTTAAAGGGCGATAAATCAATTGCGGTATTTGCAGTGAGAACGCTGTTTAAATTATATTATTCTGGTGTATCTTGGGCGTTCAAAAAATCTTTAAGGGCAATTAAAAATTCTTTTTAAGTCCGCGGTAAAGGAGACGTGGCTATCACCGCAATCACACTGCAACATTTAGCAGTTTTCTCTAGATCTAGATTAATGTACAAGTTTAGTTACATCCGCCGGGAATGTAGTACGACACGGTCGATTCAATTTCTCTTTTATGTTCATTCTAGTTTTATAGTTTTAAAGTTGATATGAAAATTTAGTATTTTGTTAAACTAATAACATGTAGAGCCAAGTACAAGTACTTTTAAACGTCGTATGAAGTGAAAAGGACTTCTTTTTGAGAAAAGTCAAGACTGGAAATTTTTTCGTTTCATCAATTCTAGGGTATTAACTCACAAGGTTTACAATTTTTAACTGTGAATTCCGACTGATTCTGTGGATATTTTTATGGCAGTTTGGGGTATAATCCAGTAAGTGATGAGGCGTTCACAAATCTTTCTCTGAATAAATATTTAACGGTCTCCTTCTCCAACTTTCCATCACATGTTATCGTGTATTGTCCATTGAATATAGGACTGAACGGGCAGGTCAAC
>NC_134901.1:8872404-8877404 GCF_041734735.1 Babylonia areolata
AACTCAAAACGTTTTTATTCAAGGATTAAGATTTTAGGCATTGCCTATTCTTCCAATCTGTCCTTGCTAATCTACATCTAGTACAAATAGCACACACATAAATGAAAGGAAAAAGTTTTCATGCAGAATTGTATACATAATGAAGAAAACACCCCCTCCCCCCCTCCCCCGGCCCCCACACACACCCCCACATCTGTGCACACACATGCATACACACACTGACGCTCGCGTGCGAGCGCACACACATACATACACACACACGCACACACACACACTGACAGCATCCCCTCACCCCCCCCCCCCCCCCCCCCCCACACACACACACACACTAAGATTGACAGATGGATAGGACAGTGATTCACAGAGAGAGAGAGAGAGAGAGAGAGAGAGAGAGAGAGAGAGAGAGATGTCATCAATATAGAAGTTCCAGAAACATCCGGGTGTTTAAAAGGTACAGTATTGTTACTGTCTCTGAAATCTATGTTGGCAAGTGCAGCATACTACAGTGACTACCACCATCACCAATATTACTTGAACACTTGTCACGATTATGATAGAACGAAATGAATAGATTATGCATGCATAAGAAATAGAACGAGAAAAAAAAAAAAAAAAAAAAAAAGAGCAAACCAAAACACGATGAAATGAGAAAGCAAGGAAAGAACAACAACAATAGCAACAATGACTGATACAATAAATGACATAACTGACCCCTTTGTTACTGTCTACAGTAGTTCAAAGATCAGAGTTATTTACTGTTGGAAGGGGTGAAGATGTTTATGCAGACTTGATTTGAACATAGGAAGAGAACTGCCCGTTTGTATGTGCAAAGGAAGGGAGTTCCACAGTGATGCACCCGAAAATGCAAAACTAGTTTTGAACAAATCAATTCGGGTACGTGGCAAAATGTATTTGTTAGAGCCGTATCGGCATGAGGCTCGTGTGAGCAGGTGTTGGAGATATTGCGGTGCTAAGTTATTGTGTGTTTTGTACATGAGTAATGCTTTGTTGAATTCTAGCTGGTTTTGAAGTGGAAGGATATTTAATCTGGCTTGCTTTTCTAACGTTGACAGTGAGTGATCTGGTAGAATTAATCTGGCTGCTCTCTTGTGGAGAGAATTGAGTTTCTTAAGATGAACATCTGCAGCACAGCTCCAGACAACAGATGCATAGTTGACGTGAGAAAGACAGTGAGCGTGAAAGAACATTTTGCGAGCTTCACTGTTTATGTAAGGTCTGAGCTGATTGAGTAAGAACAGACTGCGTGCCAACCTTTTACAGACAGAATCAATGTGAGCTTGCCATTTCAGTTCTTCATCAATTATGACTCCCAAGACGCGGTGCTCGCGAACTTGATCTATGGAGGTATCATCGACATTCAGGGTGAGAACAAGGGGATTTTCTTGGTGCTTGAGAGAGAGAGAGAGAGAGAGAGAGCTATCAGTGAGCGCTCACATGGTTTCACGTACCGTTGTTAGCAACCCAGCCAGCGTGGGGGGAGGGACGATCGCCGCAGACATAACATCAGGCTCTGGTGTGCAGACCCTTGCTCTTGGAAGTGAGACAGAACGTTCAGGAGATAGGGAGTGGATGGAGAACGTTGAGGGAGATAGGGAGTGGATGGAGAACGTTGAGGGAGATAGGGAGTGGATGGAGAACGTTGAGGGAGATAGGGAGTGGATGGAGAACGTTGAGGGAGATAGGGAGTGGATGGAGAACGTTGAGGGTATAGGGAGTGGATGGAGAACGTTGAGATAGGGAGTGGATGGAGAACGTTGAGGGAGATAGGGAGTGGATGGAGAACGTTGAGGGAGATAGGGAGTGGATGGAGAACGTTGAGATAGGGAGTGGATGGAGAACGTTGAGGGAGATAGGGAGTGGATGGAGAACGTTGAGATAGGGAGTGGATGGAGAACGTTGAGGGAGATAGGGAGTGGATGGAGAACGTTGAGGGAGATAAGGAGTGGATGGAGAACGTTGAGGGAGATAGGGAGTGGATGGAGAACGTTGAGGGAAATAGGGAGTGGATGGAGAACGTTGAGGGAGATAGAGAGTGGATGGAGAACGTTGAGGGAGATAGAGAGTGGATGGAGAACGTTGAGGGAGATAGGGAGTGGATGGAGAACGTTGAGGGAGATAGGGAGTGGATGGAGAACGTTGAGATAGGGAGTGGATGGAGAACGTTGAGATAGGGAGTATAGGGAGTGGATGGAGAACGTTGAGATAGGGAGTGGATGGAGAACGTTGAGGGAGATAGGGAGTGGATGGAGAACACTGAGGGAGATGGGGAGTGGATGGAGAACGTTGAGGGAGATAGGGAGTGGATGGAGAACGTTGAGATAGGGAGTGGGTGGAGAACGTTGAGGGAGATAGGGAGTGTGTGGAGAACGTTGAGGGAGATAGAGAGTGGATGGAGAACGTTGAGATAGGGAGTGGATGGAGAACGTTGAGGGAGATAGGGAGTGGGTGGAGAACGTTGAGGGAGATAGGGAGTGGGTGGAGAACGTTGAGATAGGGAGTGGATGGAGAACGTTGAGATAGGGAGTGGGTGGAGAACGTTGAGATAGGGAGTGGATGGAGAACGTTGAGATAGGGAGTGGATCGAGAAATTTGAGGGAGATTGGGAGTGGATGGATAACGTTGAGGGAGATAGGGAGTGGGTGTAGGACGTTGAGATAGGGAGTGGATGGAGAACGTTGAGATGGGGAGTGGATGGAGAACGTTGAGGGAGATAGGGAGTGTGTGGAGAACGTTGAGGGAGATAGAGAGTGGATGGAGAACGAACGTTCAGGAGAGAGGGAGAGACAGAAAGAGGGAGGGAGAGATGGAGTGGGGGAGAAATAAGAGAGAGAGAGATACGAGAGAGAGATAGAGGGAGAGAGAGGGTGGGGGGAGATGAGATGGGGGAGAAACGAGAGAGAGAGAGGGAGAGAGAGGGAGAGAGAGAGAGGGAAAGGGAGATGGGGTGGGCAGAAACAAGAGAGGGGGAGAGAGAGAGAGAGAGGTTGGAGAGAAAGGGAGGGGTGGGGTGGGGGAGAAACGAGAGAGAGAGAGAGCGAGAGAGAGAGAGAGTTGGGAAAGTGGGTGGAGCTAAGGCAAGGAAGAGTGGGGTGGGGGGGAGGGGAAGAGGGGTTGGGGGGGGGGGGGGAGGATGGGGGGGGGGGGGGGAGAAATGACGTCACTGCTGTCCAACCCATGAGGCAGATGCTGTGTGTTCGTGTCATGTCATGGAACGAGTTCCCTTCACGATCTGCTCTCGTCTGCATGATTCCATCAGTCCATCCAACACCCATTCGCCGCCTTTCTACCCCCCCCCCCCCCCCCCCCCACCCCCCACCCTTGCCCCACCACCCCCTGTCACCCTCTTTCTGTGTGTGTGTGTGTGTGTGTGTGTGTGTGTGTGTCTCTGCCTCCTTCTCTTCTCTCTCTCTCTCTCTCTCTCTCTCTCTCTCTCTCTCTCTCTCCACCCCCTCTCTCTCAGAGTCTTGTTTCTCCCCCACCCCATCTCTCTCTCTCTCTCTCTCCTCCCCTCTCTCTCTTCCTTCCTCTCTCTCTCTCTCTCTCTCCCTTCCCTCTCTCTCTCTCTCTCTCCCCGTCTGTCTCCCTCTCTCTTTCTCTCCCTCTCTCTCTCTCTCTCCCTCTCTCTCTCTTTCGCTCTCTCCCTCTCTCTCTCTCTCGCTCTCTCCCTTCCCCCTCTCTCTCTCTCGTTTCCTCCCCACCCCATCTCTCTCTCTCTCATTCTCTCTCTCCCTCTGTTTCTCTCTCTCTCTCTCTCTCCCTCTCTCTTTACACTCCTCGTCCCCCCCCCCCACCTCCACACCCCTACCCTGCCTTCCACACCCACCCACCCACTCTCTCTCCAGTACATTGTGGTCGTCCGTCCCCCTTACTTTTACTTTTTCCTGTCTGTCTTGTTTTCTGTTGTTGTTTTTTCTTCTTCTACGTTTTTTGTGTGTGTCTGTTTCTATCTGTGTCAGTGAACTGACTGCTTTGATTCTCTCTGTCTCTGTCTCTCGCTCTCTCTCTGTCTGTCTCTGTCTCTGTCTCTCTCTCTCTCTCTCTGTCTGTCTGTCTCTCTCTCTCTGTGTCTCTCTCTCTTCCTCTGTTTCTCTCTCTCTCTCTGTCTCTGTCTCTCTCTCTCTGTCTCTCTCTCTTTGTTTCTGTCTCTCTCCCTCTGTCTCTCTGTCTCTGTCTCTGTCTCTCTCTGTCCCTGTCTCTCTCTCTCTGTCTCTCTTTCTCTCTCTCCTTCTGTCTCTCTGTCTCTCCCTCTCTCTCTCTTGTTTCTCCCCTACCCCATCCCTCTCTATCTATCTCTCGTCCCACCCCCACCCTCTCTCTCCTCCCCCTCTTTCTCTCTGCCCTCCCCCCACCCTCTCTCTTATCCCACCCTCTTCTCACTCCCCCCTCTCTCCTCCCTCTCTCTCTCATCCCACCTCCCTCTCTCTCTCCCCACCTCTCTCTCCTCCCTCCCTCTCTCTCTCCCTTGTTTATCCCCCACTGTGACTGTCTGTATCGTGAGACACTATCTGTCTGAATTAGAACCTGTGACTGTCTGTATCGTGAGACACTATCTGTCTGAATTAGAACCTGTGACTGTCTGTATCGTGAGACACTATCTGTCTGAATTAGAACCTGTGACTGTCTGTATCGTGAGACACTATCTGTCTGAATTAGAACCTGTGACTGTCTGTATCGTGAGACACTATCTGTCTGAATTAGAACCTGTGACTGTCTGTATCGTGAGACACTATCTGTCTGAATTAGAAACTGTGACTGTCTGTATCGTGAGACACTATCTGTCTGAATTAGAAACTGTGACTGTCTGTATCGTGAGACACTATCTGTTTGAGTTAGAACCTGTGACTGTCTGTATCGTGAGACACTATTTGTCTGAGTTAGAAACTGTGACTGTCTGTATCGTGAGACACTATCTGTCTGAATTAGAACCTGTGACTGTCTGTATCGTGAGACACTATCTGTCTGAATTAGAAACTGTGACT
>NC_134901.1:8897404-8899904 GCF_041734735.1 Babylonia areolata
AAAAATGATAATAATGATTGCTCTTGTTGTTGGGTCAGAATATCAGATCAAAGTGCCAAGTTTTGAGAATACAAAAAATATAAATAAAACAGTAAATGCAGTTTGCATATAATTAGGCTTCATTTGTGTGTGTGTGTGTGTGTGTGTGTGTGTGTGTGTGTGTGTGTGTGTGTGTGTGCCAGTCCCAGAGGTGCAATATTGTTTTAAAGAAGATGACTGGAAAGAACTGAATTTTTCCTATTTTTATGCCTAATTTGGTGTCAACTGACAAAGTATTTGCAGAGAAAATGTCAATGTTAAAGTTTACCACGGACACACAGACACACACACACACACACACACACACACACACACACACACACACACACACACACACACAGAGACAACCGAACACCGGGTTAAAACATAGACTCACTTTGTTTACACAAGTGAGTCAAAAAAAAAGGGGGGGGAAGGGGCGGGGAGAGAGAGGGAGTTTCTGAGCCAACTCCATTGGAATCCAAACGATGCCCAGAGTCCTCTCCAGGAGCCACATGGACCAGGTGAAACACACAGGTTTCCTCTTCCCATGGAGGTGTCACTGCCTGCTGACATATCCATATACACGATGCACCACGTCTGCTAGGCATATGTCTGATATATCCATCGCGCTAGTCACGCCTTGATTGCACGTGCACGTTTGTGTACCTGTCAGAATGTATTTCCTCTACAGAATTTGGCCTTAAGGACAACACTTATGTTGCCGTTGGGTTCTTTTTCAGTGCGCCAAGTGCATGCTGCACACGCGACCTCGGTTTGCCGCCGTCCTCCGAATAGCTCAGTTTGCTTTTATATTTTTGTCATTCAAACTTGAGAGAAAATGCAAGATCAACAATTGAAAACGGATGGTATATTGGCAGACTAACGTCTGAATCATTCTGCCGCCCTCCTCAACAACAAAATGACGATGATAATCATCATCATCATCATCATCATCTGTAAATTCATCAAGGAACCCCCGAAAAGTCCTAATCCCAATCCCAAGAATCGATCTGTTCAAATCCACCTGATGGAACACACTCCCAGAAACAATTACACAACACCATTGGCCAACCACCTTTGAAACAAACATTACCCTCGCCACATTGTGCCACAATTTATAATGAAGTATATGGAAATACCGCAAAGGCAGAACGTGCAGATACATACATTTTACAGTAAACAATGTTGAAGAAAGAGAAACACCCGTAGGTGCTGGGGAGGACCCAGAGAAGCACTGTCTCCACCCGCCCTTGGAACAATCCTGCACCACCCTTGGAGGCCTGCGCTGTGTTCACGATGAGTGCAGGCACGCACAGGACACTTCATTAAGAATTCAGCGGACATAACTGCTCCCGAACAGAGGCAAAAGAGACAACAGGATGCAACTCGCGACAGCCTTAAAAGAAGTATCCCCATGGGTGTACCAGCCAGTATTTCATGACTGCAGAGCCCACCGGCAAAATACACCACCCTCCAGCTGCTGAGCACACTCCACAGACCAAACCACCCCTGTCAGCAAACAAATGAAAACAGTGCCATTCCAGACACAGCCATACGGTCTTATGTGCCCTCAAGAGAGAATCCCAAGTTGTAGTCTTCCCCACTGTCAACAGGACTTTCCCATGTGGTCAGTGGATCTTTCCTCACCGTCACTGGACCTTTCTCCAGGGTCAGCCTAGTCCAGGCAAAGAAGAAAGAGAAACACCCGTACATGCTGGGGAGGACCCAGAGAAGCACTGTCTCCACCCGCCCTTGGAAACAATCCTGCACCACCCTTGGAGGCCTGCGCTGTGTTCACGATGGGTGCAGGCACACACAGGACACTCCATTAACTGATCCCGAAGATAAATCCGAAAGAGAAAATTTTTAATGGAATAATGAATGAATCGGTTTACCAAATCTAGCTGAGCGCTGTCACCAGATTAAGAAGGCACATGCAGGGTGTGTACACTTTTATCTATATTTGTCTGTCTGGGAGAGAGATAGACAGACAGACAGACAGATCGATGAGACATAATGGGGTTTTTTTGTTTGTTTTTTGTGGGTTTTTTTGTATGTTTTTTTTGTTGTTGTTGTTGTTGTTCAACTAAAAAACTGAACTACACAAGAGGGAGTTGGGTTTTCCCTTTTCTTTCTTCCTCTGATAGCAATCATTCACTGTGACATTTTGCCCTTTAATCTTCAAAGTTTTGCGCTGTAGTTTTGTTTCAGTTCGGAAAGCTCACATCTCCCCCCCCCTCCGCCCCCCCGTACCACCACTCCCCCGCCCCCAGCACCCGCCCCCCCCCCCCCTTCCCCTGTCATGTGACGGCAGTAGAATGCAGTGCCTCCGGTCTGTGAAATAGGACTGTTGATCTTCCTGGTTTTCCAGTCATTCATCAGACATCTCTCTGGACTTCTTCTTTCTTTCTTTTTTTTTTCTTTTTTTTTTGACGCTTTGAAATTTTATTATTTCCTGTAAGAGTCTGTTGGCAAAGGT
>NC_134901.1:8909904-8914904 GCF_041734735.1 Babylonia areolata
GTTATCGCTTGCCTATTAATTAACTGGGTCTTATTGTATGGCATTGTTGTCCATACTGTATTAACATCGGGTCGTATTTAATTGTGTTGCCGAGTGTTTATACTGCGAGCGCTTGAAAGTGCAGCATTCTGCTCACAAGGCTTGGCTTTGCTAGTGGTTCTGGGAGACCAAATTCTCAAACTGAGGGACAAACTTAGTTTCTTGCCTCCCAAAAAACCTCCACTGTGTGTGTAATAGGTCTTGTGGAGAAGAGGAGAGGAGAGGAGAGAGAGGGAAAGTCAGAGAACAAACCATACCACATCACATCACACCACATCACACGACACCACACCACATCACACGACATTACACCACATCACATCACATCACACCACATCACATCGCACCACATCACGCCACACCACACCACGTCACATTACATCACATCGCACCACACCACACCACACATCACATCACATCACATCACATCACACCACACCACATCACATCACACCACATCACATCGCACCACACCACACTACACCACATCACATCACACCACATCACACCACACCATACCACACAACACCACACCATATCACACCACATCACACCACACCACACCATACCACACCACACCACACCACATTACACCACATTACACCACATCACACCACATCACACCACATTACACCACACCACATCACACCACATTACACCACATCACACCACACCACACCACATCACACCACACCACACCACATCACACCACACCACACCACAGCGTTGGGTTACGCTGCTGGTCAGGCATCTGCTTGGCAGATGTGGTGTAGCGTATATGGATTTGTCCGAATGCAGTGACGCCTCCTAGAGCTACTGAAACTGAAACTGAAACCACACCACACCATATCACATCACACCACACCACATCACACCATACCACACCACATCACACTACATCACACCACATCACAGCACATCACATCACATCACACCACACCACATCACATCACATCACATCACACCACACCACACCACACCACATCACATCACATCACATCACATCACATCACATCACATCACACCACACCACATCACACCACACCACATCACATCACATCACATCACATCACATCACACCACATCACATCACATCACATCACATCACTTCACATCACATCACATCACATCACATCACACCACATCACATCACATCATACCACACCACACCACACCACATCACATCACATAACACCACATCACACCATACCACACCACACCACACCACATCACACCACATCACATCACATCACACCACATCACACCACACCACATCACATCACATCACATCACATCACATCACACCACATCACATCACATCACATCACATCACACCACATCACACCACACCACACCACACCACATCACATCACATCACACCACATCACACATCACACATCACACCACACCACACCACACCACATCACACCACATCACACCACACCACGCCACGCCACATCACATCACTTCTTCTTCTTTTTATGCTTCTCAAACAACACACAAACAGGCTCTCAGTCTCTGCTCCCATCCCAGTTTCATAAAAACCGGTTCTTCTGTTGTTGTTGTTGTTGTTGTTGCTGTTGTTTTTTGTGGGTTTTTTTGGGGTTTTTTTCTTCTTGTTTTCTTGATGTCAGCTGGACTTCTCATCATCACAACGGTTATAAGCACCACACTGCTCGCTGAGCGATATGTCAAACTGATCACGCAACAGCTGTTCACGTGCGTCCTCCTGCCACAGCCACTAACTCACTCGTTTCAAACCAGTTTTCCAGCTTCATGAAGTGTTGGGTTGGTTGGTTGGTTGGTTGTTGTTGTTGTTGTTGTTGTTGTTGTTTTCTAGGAGGGTGTAAGATGGAAGGAGAGGGAGGGGGAGGGGTGTGGTGGAAAGGGTGATGGTGGAGGAAGAGGGGGGGGGGGGGGGGTAAGGGGGAAGGGACGTGACAATCATGCGTCTGTGGAAACCGAAGAACGAGGTCGTGGTGACCCAGGAGCGAGAGCGGGACTGGACAGACGCAGATCCAATTACAAGGGGTGTCTGGGAGGTGAATCAGCCAGAACTGTGATGCCGCCAACAGACGCAGGGTGCCGGCACTTCAAAGCGACGGCTTTCCACACATCAGAGCGCTCTGCCAGAGTGAACAGGCCGCCTTCCTCTTCTGTTGCCGGGAATGGGACATCGGGACTTTTCTTTCTCTCTTCTGTTGCCGGGAATGGGACATCGGGAGTTTTCTCTTCTGTTGCCGGGAGTGGGACATCGGAACTTTCCTCTTCTGTTGCCTGGAATGGGACATCGGGACTCTTCTGTTCTGTTGCCGGGAATGGGACATCGGGACTTTCCTCTTCTGTTGCCGGGAATGAGACATCGGGACTTTCCTCTTCTGTTGCCGGGAATTGGACATCGGTAATTCCCTCTTCTGTTGCTGGGAATGGGACATCGGAACTCTTCTGTTGCCGGGAATGGGACATCGGGACTTTTCTTTCTCTCTTCTGTTGCCGGGAATGAGACATCGGCAATTTCCTCTTCTGTTGCCGGGAATGGGACATCGGGAGTTTCCTCTTCTGTTGCCGGGAATGGGACATCGGGACTTTCCTCTTCTGTTGCCGGGAATGGGACATTGGGGCTTTCCTCTTCTGTTGCTGGGAATGGGACATCGGGACTTTCCTCTTCTGTTGCCAGGAATGGGACATCGGGAGTTTCCTCTTCTGTTGCCGGGAATGGGACATCGGGAGTTTCCTCTTCTGTTGCCGGGAATTGGACATCGGGACTTTTCTCTTCTGTTGCCGGGAATGGAACATCGGCAATTTCCTCTTCTGTTGCCGGGAATGGGACATCGGCAATTTCCTCTTCTGTTGCCGGGAATGGGACATCGGCACTTTTCACTTCTCTCTTCTGTTGCCGGGAATGAGATATCGGCAATGTCCTTTTCTGTTGCTGGGAATGGGACATCGGGACTCTTCTGTTGCCGGGAATGGGACATCGGGACTTTCCTCTTCTGTTGCCGGGAATGAGACATCGGTAATTTCCTCTTCTGTTGCTGGGAATGGGACATCGGAACTCTTCTGTTGCCGGGAATGGGACATCGGGACTCTTCTGTTGCCGGGAATGAGACATCGGCAATGTCCTTTTCTTTTGCTGGGAATGGGACATCGGGACTCTTCTGTTGCCGGGAATTGGACATCGGGAGTTTCCTCTTCTGTTGCCGGGAATGGGACATCGGGACTTTTCTTTCTCTCTTCTGTTGCCGGGAATGGAACATCGGGACTTTCCTCTTCTGTTGCCGGGAATGGGACATCGGCACTTTTCTCTTCTGTTGCCGGGAATGGGACATCGGGACTTTCCTCTTCTGTTGCCGGGAATGGGACATCGGGACTTTCCTCTTCTGTTGCCGGGAATGGGACATCGGCACTTTCCTCTTCTGTTGCCGGGAATTCGACATCGGGAGTTTCCTCTTCTGTTGCCGGGAATTGGACATCGGCACTTTCCTCTTCTGTTGCCGGGAATGGGACATCGGGAATTTCCTCTTCTGTTGCCGGGAATGGGACATCGGGAGTTTCCTCTTCTGTTGCCGGGAATGGGACATCGGGAGTTTCCTCTTCTGTTGCCGGGAATTGGACATCGGGACTTTTCTCTTCTGTTGCCGGGAATGGAACATCGGCACCTCTCTCTTCTGTTGCCGGGAATGGGACATCGGCACTTTTCTCTTCTGTTGCCGGGAATGGGACATCGGCACTTTTCTTTCTCTCTTCGCTCTGCTCTGCTCTGTCTCTCTCTCTGCATTTCTGTCCATGTCTGTAGCTCTCTGACTCTCTCTTCATCCTCCATATCTCTCTCGCGATCTCTCTCCTTCTCTCCATCTCTCTTTCGATCTCTCTTTCGATCTCTCGATCTCTCTCGATCTCTCCCTCCCTCCCTCCCTCCCTCCCTCACTCTCTCTTGCTCTCAACGCCTCCAAATCCATGGTGCGCGTGGCAGACTTTTGTTTTGATCCCCCCCCCCCCCCTCCCGACCCAAGTGCTTTTGTATTGCGGCCCAAGGCTGATGAACAGTAAAACACTTTCGAGTTCTGAGTTCTCTCTCTCTCTCTCTCTCTCTCTCTCTCTCTCTCTGTATGTGAATCTACCGAAAATGGCTTTTTCTTACAAGTTGCCGTCCTCTTTTGTGGTGTATTATCTAATCTGTGGATTAGTCCCCACACTTCGACGCCATCCTAAAACTGAAATGGAAGTGCAGAGGGATGGCTGGATAAAGAACAGCATGTTGACCCCCTATACCTCCATTCCTTCTGTTCCTCTTACTGCTACCACCCACCACACCTACGAAGTCTTGTGCTGTTACTGCTTGTGCCTGCACTTCTTCAGCTCCTGCTATCTGCTTCTTCTGCTGCCACCATCACTACTGCTACCACTACCACCACTGCTACTGCTGTAGCTGCTCCAACAACCACTATCCCTCCTCTTCCTCCTCATTACATCTACTGCAGCTACTGCTGCTACTACTACTACTACTACTACTACAGTGAATCATCCAGGACTGTGATGCCGCCAACAGACACAGGGTGCCAGCACTTCAAAGGTGACGGCCTGATACACATCAGTATGCTCCGCCAGACTGAACATTCGGCTTTGCTGGTCTGTTGCAATGTATTGGCTAGCTTCTGGATTTCTCTCTCTCTCTGTCTCTTTCTCTCTCTCTCTCTCTCTCTCTCTCTCTCTCTCTCTGTGTGTGTGTGTGTGTGTGTGTGTGTGTGTGTGTGTGTCTGTCTGTCTGTCTGTCTGTCTGTCTCTGTCTGTCTCTCTCTGTCTGTCACTCTCTCTGTGTCTCTGTCTGTGTGTGTGTGTGTGTGTGTGTGTGTGTGTGTGTGTGTGTGTGTGTGTGTGTGTCTGTGTGTCTGTCTGTCTGTCTGTCTGTCTGTCTGTCTGTTTGTCTCTCTCTGTCTTTCTCTCTGTGTCTCTGTCTGTGT
>NC_134901.1:8919904-8927404 GCF_041734735.1 Babylonia areolata
CACTTCGTTATAATCCTAATAACTGTTGTTGTTTTGGGGGGTTTTTTTACAGTGATGATCTCCATATTGTTTTAACTCACTCAGTACGGCCAGTCCTCTCTTCTCCTCTACACAGACCCCTCGGATGTCCAGTGGGTGTCTGAATGACCCAACCTTTAGCTTCCGTCGTCAGAATTGTTGTATTCTTTGTCAACATTCACGTCTTCAGTATAAGAGCCTTCCACTTGTAATATTTTCATGATGGTAATTGGGGTGAAACGCTGTTAACGTCGTCTCTTTCGCCGTTCGTATGGAAAGAGTTAATGTCTATGTCGTGATAATGCACCTGACCAAATTTCTCTGATTGGAGATAATAATGTTATTCTTGTCTTATCTTATTTTCTTCCTCCTTCCATCTTTTCTTTTCTTTTCTTTTCCTTTTGTATTCGCTTCTGTCTTTCTGTCTTTCTTCCTTCTTCAAACAAAGTAGCGTTCCCTCATGGAACAGAAGAACAAAGATCAATTTCAGTTTCAGTAGCTCAAGGAGGCGTCACTACGTTCGGACAAATCCATATACGCTACACCACATCTGCCAAGCAGATACCTGACCAGCGGCGTAGCCCAACGCGCTTAGTCAGGCCTTGTGGGGGAAAAAAAAAAGGGGGGGGGAAGAACAAGAGATTTCTTTCAGTTTATCTCACTGTCTGTCTTTCTTTTTTTCTCTTTCTTTCGTTTATTTCCTTTTGCCTTTCTTTCTATCTACTTTTCTCTCTACCGTTCCTTTATTTTTACCTTCCTTTTCCGTTCTTTATTCTTTTTTCTTTTTTTCTGTGTTTCAGTTTTTCTTTCTGCGTTTTTTTTTTCCTCCTCTCTTTTCTTTTATATTTCTTTTTTCTTTATTTCTATCGTTATTTGTTATTCCTTTCTTTTCTTAGCTTATTTCATTCGTTCCATCGTTCTTTTTTGTTCTTTTTTGCATTCTTTCTTGCTTTCTTTCTATTGACCCAGACTATTTGCCCATGTCACAAAAGAACTAAAGATTCGTCATTGGGGGTTTTTTTGTTTGTTTTTTTCCATCCTTTCTTTCCAATTTATTATTTCTATCTTTCTTTCTCGTGACCTTTGTTTGTTTTCTTTCTTTCTTTTTCTTAATCTTCGCCCTTTTTTTCTTTTTTTTTTCTTTCTTTCTTTTTTTTATAACACAGACTCTTTCTTTTCATTTTTAATGCTATTTCTTTTTCTTTTCGGTTCTTTTAACTCTTTCCTGTTCTTTCTTGTTTATCGTTTTCTTTCTTTTTTTTTTTTTTTTTTTTATAGATATGATTATATTTTCTTTTTTTTTTTTATCATTGGTCCTTTCATTCTTTCTCTTATTCATTTTTCCTTTCTTTTTCTATCGAGGCCAGTCCCCCGTGCAGACAGAAACGTGCAACAGGAGGACTGGTTTCAGCTTATCCATTAGTTGCTGTGTTTTTTTTGGGGTTTTTTTTGTTTGTTTTTTGCTGCCCCACCGTCTGGATAGACGTGTGTGTGTGTGTGTGTGTGTGTGTGTGTGTGTGTGTGTGTGTGTGTGTGTGTGTGTGTGTGTGTGTGTGGGGGGGGGGGGGCCTATGTGCGCATGGGAGATGAGGCGTAGGGTACTTGAAAAGAGGTGGTGGGATGACTGTAGTGAGTAGTGGTGGTGGTGGTGGTGGTGGTAGAAAAGCTACGAAGGACTGTACAAACAGTGAACATGAATTATAACAGTGAGTTAACTCACTCAGTACGGCCAGTCCTCTCTTCTCCTCTACACAGACCCCTCGGATGTCCAGTGGGTGTCTGAATGACCCAACCTTTAGCTTCCTTCGTCAGAATTGTGGTATTCTTTGTCAACATTCACCTCTTCAGTATAAGAGCCTTCCGCTTGCAATATTTTGATGATGGTAATTGGGGTGAAACGCTGTTAACGTCGTCTCTTTCGCCGTTCGTATGGAGAGAGTTAATCATCCATATAACAGTGAAAAGCACCCTTTTCATAAAAACAAAAACAAAAAAAAACCGTGATCAGTCAACGATAGATACCATCTGGACTTCGAATCAAACATTCAGAAATTTGTATTGAAGTAATGAATAATTATTCAAAACATCTCCTGTGGACAAATATGTGTTTGGTGGTAATTGGTCGGGTAGTTTTAAAAAAAAAACAGTTGTCTTGTTTTGGGACATTGGATAAGTAAGCGGTGGACATTGACTTCTTGTGTGTGTGTGTGTGTGTGTGTGTGTGTGCGTGCGTGCGTGCGTGCGCGTGCACACACCCTATAAGTTACGTATAAATGCGTGTTTTTGCTGTTCAGGGGTATGAGAGGGATTCTTGCATGTTTGTGGTCTTGGTGGCGGTTTTAGTTAGACCTTTCAACTGTGATTTTCAAGTCGGAAAAGTTGAATTTGTTCTTTGTTTTCCTTTCATATGATGATTGATGTCTAGCACAGAGGTGAGGGAAATGTAATACAGGGTTATTTTATTTTCATTTCAATTGTGTCTTGAAACGTTATTATCGTCATCATCATCTTCTTTTTTTTCTTTCATTATCTTTTTTTTTCCCGGACTTTCTTGGGTCGACCACTGTTTTATTATATATATATATATATATAAATTCATTATGACATTCAGAATAGATGAGAAAAAATGTGAACATTAACAATAACAGATATAAGTGATTATGTTGATATATATACATACATATATACACATATATATATACATACACACACACACACACACACACACACACACATATATATATATATATATATATACATGCATACATAGTTCATTACACAATCAAACACATGAATCATTTTATGGTTTTTAGTGACAATATATAAAGTCACAGACACAAACACATACACAGAAACATAAGCACACGCGCACGCACACACACACACACACACACACACACACACACACACACACACACACACACACACACACACACACACACACTTCTTTCATTATCGTCTTCATGAGGAAGAGGGGGAGGGCTACAGAGAAGGGTAAGGGATGGGGATTGTGGTGGATGGCAAAACACACTAAAAGGTAAAAGAGTGTGATTATTAATTAAGGGATGTGTGGTGTGGTGTGGTGTGGTGTGATGTGTGGTGTGGTGTGGTGTGTGTGTGTGTGTGTGTGTGTGTGTGTGTGTGTGTGTGTGTGTGTGTTGTGTTGTGTTCCAAAGCTGGTGAAGGACGACTTCCCTAACCGCGACGATGCCCGCTGCCGGCGCGAGAAGCTGCAGCAGGAAGTGACGTCACTGGTGCAAGTTCCGCCCGCCACGCCCATTGAGAAGTACATTAAAGTGAGTATTGTATTGTATTGTATTGTATTGTATTGTACTGCGTTGCATTGCATTGTGTTGTGTATTGTGTTGTATTGTATTGTGTATTGTGTTGTATTGTATTGTATTGAATTGCATTGTATTGGATTGTATTGAATTGTATTGCATTGGATTGTATTGCATTGGATTGGATTGGATCGCATTGTATTGTATTGCATTGCATTGCATTGCATTGGATTGGATTGCATTGCATTGTATTGGATTGTATTGAATTGCATTGTATTGGATTGGATTGGATTGCATTGTATTGCATTGTATTGGATTGCATTGTATTGGATTTTATTGGATTGGATTGCATTGTATTATATTGCATTGGATTGGATTGCATTGCATTGTATTGCATTGCATTGGGTTGAATTGCATTGCATTGCATTGCATTGCATCGCATTGTATTGTATTGTATTGTCCTCTTTTTCAAGACATGTGTGACAGCCTCAAACTACCCAGTCCCACCTCCACCCGTACCCTCCACCCCCAGCCTCTGCTGGGTCGTACCCCGAGGTCATTCATTCTGTTCTGGTCTCGAACGACACCATAGAGCTATTTACAGCACGTCATGCGTGCTGCTTACGGGATCTCGTATTTATCGTCTCACCCTAAAGACTAAGACTTGATTTTCCAGTCAAACTTGGGAGAAAGGGGCGAGAGCGGGATTCGAACCCAGACCCTCACGGACTCTCTGTATTGGCAGCTGAGCGCCTTAACCATTCTGCTGACCACCACCACCACCCTGTGTGCAGGTGGACCCCTCCCCACGGCCCTTCCCGCAGACGACCTCCCGGCAGATCGGCTGGCGCTCCACGGAGAAGAGCCTGGCCCTGGAGAAGTACGGCAAGTACGCCAAGCCCAAGGGAGGCCTCGTGCGTCAGCTCAAGTGGCCTCTGGAGGCCGTCAACTGAAGGGGGAACACGGGAGGGAGGAGGGAGAGGGAGGGCAAGGCCTCTCTGTCTGTCCCTCTCCCTCTCTCTCTCTCCCTCTCTCTCTCTTTCCCTCTCTCTGTGTGAGCTAGCGGTTCATCATTATAGATACAGAATATGTAATAACACTGATCTGATTTGTCCATTATGCAAAGATTCGACAGAAAATGAAATGCACTTTGTCCTTTGTTGTCCAGCTTTGAGGAATATTCGAGAATCATTTATTAAGCCTAAATATTATAGACAACCAAATATGTTTAAATTGAACTTGTTAATGTCCTCAACATCCTGCGAAATTGTTAGAAACCTTGCTTTTGTATTTATATAAAGCTTTCAAAGTCCGAGAAATTATTACGCCATGAAAACACTCTTTTGTTGCCAGGCTAGTTTCATTTGAACTTATGTTATATCGAGTTTTCTATGTATGTTGTATTATGTGAAATGTTTTTGTTTTTTGTTTTTTCTTTGTTTTTCATTGTTGTCTGTTCATATGCCCCTTCATTAGGGGCCTTGGCCTATATGAATAAATCATCTTGAATCATCTTGAATCATCTCTCTCTGTGTCTTTGTTTTGTTTCATTATTTGCTTTCACAATTTCAGTCGTTTAGTATAATGGTTTTTGCTGTAAACTGAAAGTATGTTGATGCCTTCACCCATGTCATAAGGACCTCATGGCCAATGACATTAAGGTAGTTAAAGCGTCAAGCGTCTCTCCCTGTGTCTCTGTGTCTCTGTCTCTGTGTCTCTGTGTCTGTCTGTCTCTGTGTCTCTGTCTCTGTGTCTCTGTGTCTCTGTGTCTCTGTCTCTGTCTCTGTCTCTGTCTCTGTGTGTCTGTCTATGTCTCTGTGTCTCTGTTTCTGTCTCTCTGTCTCTGTTTCTGTCTCTGTGCCTGTCTCTCTGTCTCTGTTTCTGTCTCTGTGTCTCTGTCTCTGTCTCTCTGTCTCTGTCACGCGTTGTGTTAGTGGCCGAGGGACCTCTTCCTTGACCTCTTCCTTGACCTCTTCCTTGTCGTTGCTGCATCACGTTGTTGTTGTTTTTTTTTCCTTTTTTTCTTCCTGTCCACCAGGTTGTGACGTTTTTTTGTTTGTTTTTTTTTTTTTTTTTTACGTTTGTTGTTTTCTTTTGGTACATGTTATTCTAGGGCGTGGACACTTTGTGATTCTCTGTGCAAACATTGGTATTTTCCTCTTTCTTCCTGATTGTTAATGTTGTTCTTTTTGTCCTGTCCTTGCTGATTTTTTGGGTTGTTGTTTGTGTTGTTGTTGTTGTTGTTTTGTGTGACCATGTTTATCATTGTTTTGGTCCGGACTTGCAGGGTGAAACAATGTTTCTTTGTCTTTCGGAGCTGACTGTTTAATAATAATAAAAAAATAGGAAATAATATCTTGTGTTGTGTAGGATGGGTGGGGGGCTGTGTTGGTCAGCGTTCCTGGAAGGAGAGTGCGAGTCGTTTGGTTAGAACAGTATTGTGTTTTGAAATGTCTGTCACTCACTCTACACCACAACTACAGATAAAACAGGACAGCAAGAAAATGAGGAGTGATGGCCTGGAGGTAACGCGTCCGATTAGGAAGTTAGAGAGAATCTGAGCGCGCTGTTTCGAATCACGGCTAAGCTACCGACATTTTCTCCCCCTCCACTAGACCTTAAGTGGTGGTCTGGACGCTAGTCATTCGGATGAGACGATAAACCGAGGTCCCGTTTGCAGCATGCACTTAGCGCACGTAAAAAAACCCACGGCAACAAAAGGTTTGTTCCCGGTAAAATTTTGTAAAAAAAAATCCACTTCGATAGGAAAAAACAAATAAAAACTGCATGCAGGAAAATATACCACAAAAATGGGTGGCGCTAAAATGTAGCGACGCGCTCTCCCTGGGGAGAGCAGCCCGAATTTCACACAGAGAAAATCTAGTGTGATAAAAAGAGAAATACAAATACAAATGTTCGACAAGTCATGTCGTGATATCCACACATCGCTGGTGACGAGGGTTCTTCACCGCTAGAAAATATTCATCATCAAATCTGTGGATGTTTTCAACAACAAAACCGAAACTAAAAGATGGACAGGGTGATGAAACCATGGTCTTTTTCTCACCCCCTCTCTCCCCACCCACTACCTACCTCTCGCGAAAACACCCTCAACCAAGTTACGGTTATATAGTATTTTTGGTGATGGTATGCTCAGTAATTTGTTTCTTTCCTGTAATTTTCTTTTATATTTCAGTGTCATAACCTTGAGCATCAGACTTTATTGTATCGTCCATTATCCGTTGAAATATTGAACTGCTTTGTAATTTCTTCACCACGAATGTGTATTTTAACCCTGAGTTCCACACATATGCGTCTCTCTATAGTGGTATAGGTACAACTGTTTGCTTACTTCTTACATTTTCTTGTTTGATTTGTGTGTGCGTTTGCGTGCGAGCGCGCGCGAGCGTGTGTGTGTGTGTGTGTGTGTGTGTGTGTGTGTGTGTGAGCATGCGATTATGTGGGTGGGGGGGGGGGGAGCGCATGTGTGTGTACGTGCTTGTATTGCGTGTGTGTGTGTGTGTGTATGTGTGTGTGTGTGTGTGTGACAGTTGGTGTGTGACAAAGAGGAAACTTAAAAGCAAGTGGGAGGGTGCGGTGGTGGGTGAGGGGGGGAGGGGATGGGGATGGAGAAAAACGATAATGGAAAGATGATTGAAATAGGAAAAGGCGCAGGGGGGTGGGGGGGGAGAGGGGTGTAGCTATTGGGAACGTGGTCGTTGGAGAAGAACAATGGAAAGTTACATAAAATTACAAAAAAAAGGGGGTGGGGGTTAACTGTTCTGGGGGTTGGGGTTGGGGATGGGGGGAGGGGGATCATGGAAGAAACTTCTGGCTTTTAGCGCTGTCTGTAATTGAACAAGATTGTCCCTATTTCTCCTGTCACAGTAAATATCAAATACTGCGAAACGAAAATCGCGAATGAAAATTAAAAACAAAAACAAAAAAAACACACAAAAAAACGACAAGAACAACAGTGTTGACATTTTGCTTCCGTCCTGTTTAGAACCATTTACACCGTTAGAGTCGCCGTCATTTACTTTTTATTGAACATGATGCAGTTATTTTGTGTGCACGTGTATGTGTGTGCACGTGTGTGTGTGTGTGTGTGTGTTGTATGTGTGTGTGTATGTGTGTGGCCATTCTTAGGAATGTAGATTGGTTCCAATTATGAATGTCTGCTGGTTTTTATTTCTTATAT
>NC_134901.1:8932404-8939904 GCF_041734735.1 Babylonia areolata
TCGGATGAGACGATAAACTGAGGTCCCGTGTGTAACATGCATTCACCGCACATAAAAGAACCCACGGCAACAAACTGGTTGTCCTTGGCAAACAAATCTGCAGAAAAAACCCACTTTATTAGGAAAGCAAACAAACATGCGGATAGAAACAGAAATACCGGTGACGCTGCTCTGTAGCTACCTGGGGAGAGCAGCCCGGCTTATACACAGAAAACGGAGTATGGCTGCCTACATGGCGGGGGGACGGTCATACACGTAAAAAGCCCACTCGTGTACATACGAGTGAACGTGGGAGTTGCAGCCCACGAACGAAGAAGAAGAAGAAGAATGGACAGAGAAATATGTTGTAACAAAACAAGTCATACAATACACAACTTGGTGCATCCAACATCGCTCATACAACGCAACTCTAGCCACAAACTCAAGCCTCAAATACAGCCCGTGTGTAACAGGGTGAAATTGTTCTCTTTGCCCCGCTGAGAGAGAGAGAGAACTCAGAACTCAGAAATATTTTATTGTAAAAGGCCTTCTGACCAATTACAATGTTGAGCACCCCCCCCCCCCCCCACACACACACACACACACACTCCCTCCCACACCTCCCCCCCCTCCCCCCCCCCCCCCCCCCCCCACACACACACACACTTGCGCGCGCGCCGACTCGATTTTGTAAAACCGGGCATGCAAGCAAATGAATCGAAAAATCAAAAAGGTAAATGCCTTCCATCGTGAGCAAGTCCGCTTAAGCATGTACGTTCGTTGTTTTAAATGTATAACATAACAGAACTCAGGTTGTGCCCGTTATCATAATAAAGCAGCGCGACGTTTATTTGAGTGATAAATAAAGCGACCTAGATCATGAAGGATTTTTGTGTCATGCATTATAAATTCTAAACAGAGGGCTGTTTCGTGGAGAGAGAGAGAGAGAGAGAGAGAGAGAGTGTGTGTGTGTGTGTGTATGTATGTGTGTGTGTATGTGTGTGCACGTTCATGCCCCTGTTAACTTTAGCGTGATTACTTCACGTGCAAAATGATATTCATGTAGGGTGGATGTGCTGCATCCTGATATGTTTTTACGAAGTGAGTTCTCCTACCTTTCTTTGTAGAACCAGTAACGATAATTTCATCAGGGAAAATGGCAAAGCAACAGAATTGTGTATGAACCTCTGTCAACTTGATAGGGGTATTCATTTACTTATTAATTTATTCCCCCCCCCCCCCCCCTTGTACGAGTACAGCCCCTTGCCCTTTAAATCCCCCACTCTCCTGTTCCCTTTACCTATATCCCGACACGTTCCCTGTCCTCAGTAAAAGACTTGAAGAGAACCTGTGCTGATGTGGCGAGAGAACCCTGCCCAACACGTGTGTCACGATCTGCACGTGCTTGGGTCACGACGTGTATCTACTTTTGCCGGGGGTTCATCACTTTCCGTTTCCCAAAGTTCGATGAGTGTGTCAGATGCTCCAGGAAACACTTTCTTTTTTCTTCCTCCAAACGAAACGAACATGTGCATTGCCATCAACATTCGAGGACATTTAAGTGGTGTGTTGCGCACAGTGTGTTTACCTGATGTGTGAAACGGACATTTCTACACGATGTAGGTTTGAGTCTGTTGGCTGTAACTGAACTGTCTTTAACTGACCAGTCTGTGGCTGTAACTGAACTGTCTTTAACTGACCAGTCTGTGGCTGTAACTGAACTGTCTTTAACTGACCAGTCTGTGGCTGTGACTGAACTATCTTTAACTGACCAGTCTGTGGCTGTGACTGAACTATCTTTAACTGACCAGTCTGTGTCTGTGACTGAACTATCTTTAACTGACCAAACTGTATCAGTTACTGAACTGTCTTTAACTGACCAGTCTGTGTCTGTGACTGAACTATCTTTAACTGACCAGTCTGTGGTTGTTACTGAACTGTCTTTAACTGACCAGTCTGTGGCTGATGCTGAACTGTCTTTAACTGACCAGTCTGTGGCTGTGACTGAACTGTCTTTAACTGACCAGTGTGTCTGTGGTTGTTACTGAACTTTCTTTAACTGACCAGTGTGTCTGTGGCTGTCACTGAACTATCTTTAACTGACCAGTCTGTGGCTATAACTGAACTGTCTTTAACTGAGCAGTCTGTGGCTGTTTCTAAACTGTCTTTAACTGACCAAACTGTATCAGTTACTGAACTGTCTTTAACTGACCAGTCTGTGGCTGTAACTGAACTGTCTTTAACTGACCAGTCTGTGGCTGTTACTGAACTATCTTTAACTGACCAGTCTGTGGCTGTTACTGAACTATCTTTAACTGACCAGTCTGTGGCTGATGCTGAACTGTCTTTAACTGACCAGTCTGTGGCTGATGCTGAACTGTCTTTAACTGACCAAACTGTATCAGTTACTGAACTGTCTTTAACTGACCAGTCTGTGGCTGTTACTGAACTATCTTTAACTGACCAAACTGTATCAGTTACTGAACTGTCTTTAACTGACCAGTCTGTATCAGTTACTGAACTGTCTTTAACTGACCAGTCTGTGGCTGTTTCTAAACTGTCTTTAACTGACCAAACTGTATCAGTTACTGAACTGTCTTTAACTGACCAGTCTGTGGCTGTTGCTGAACTGTCTTTAACTGACCAGTCTGTGGCTGTTACTGAACTGTCTTTAACTGACCAGTCTGTGGCTGTTGCTGAACTGTCTTTAACTGACCAGTCTGTGACTGTTTCTGAACTGTCTTTAACTGACCAGTGTGTCCGTGGTTGTTACTGAACTGTCTTTAACTGACCAGTCTGTGGCTGTTGCTGAACTGAACTATCTTTAACTGACCAGTCTGTGGCTGTGACTGAACTATCTTTAACTGACCAAACTGTATCAGTTACTGAACTGTCTTTAACTGACCAGTCTGTGGCTGATGCTGAACTGTCTTTAACTGACCAGTCTGTGGCTGATGCTGAACTGTCTTTAACTGACCCGTCTGTGGCTGATGCTGAACTGTCTTTAACTGACCAAACTGTATCAGTTATTGAACTGTCTTTAACTGACCAGTCTGTGGCTGTTACTGAACTATCTTTAACTGACCAAACTGTATCAGTTACTGAACTTTCTTTAACTGACCAGGCTGTGGCTATAACTGAACTGTCTTTAACTGAGCAGTCTGTGGCTGTTTCTAAACTGTCTTTAACTGACCAAACTGTATCAGTTACTGAACTGTCTTTAACTGACCAATCTGTGGCTGTTACTGAACTGTCTTTAACTGACCAGTCTGTGTCTGTGACTGAACTATCTTTAACTGACCAAACTGTATCAGTTACTGAACTGTCTTTAACTGACCAGTCTGTGGCTGTGACTGAACTATCTTTAACTGACCAAACTGTATCAGTTACTGAACTGTCTTTAACTGACCAGTCTGTGGCTGTTACTGAACTGTCTTTAACTGACCAGTCTGTGGCTGTTGCTGAACTGTCTTTAACTGACCAAACTGTGGCTGTTACTGAACTGTCTTTAACTGACCAAACTGTGGCTGTTGCTGAACTATCTTTAACTGACCAAACTGTGGCTGTTGCTGAACTGTCTTTAACTGACCAAACTGTAGCTGTTACTGAACTATCTTTAACTGACCAGTCTGTGGCTGTTACTGAACTGTCTTTAACTGACCAGTCTGTGGCTGTTACTGAACTGAACTATCTTTAACTGACCAGTCTGTGGCTGTTGCTGAACTGTCTTTAACTGACCAGTCTGTGGCTGTTGCTGAACTGTCTTTAACTGACCAGTCTGTGGCTGTGACTGAACTATCTTTAACTGACCAAACTGTATCAGTTACTGAACTGTCTTTAACTGACCAAACTGTATCAGTTACTGAACTGTCTTTAACTGACCAGTCTGTGGCTGTGACTGAACTGTCTTTAACTGACCAGTCTGTGTCTGTGACTGAACTATCTTTAACTGACCAAACTGTATCAGTTACTGAACTATCTTTAACTGACCAAACTGTATCAGTTACTGAACTGTCTTTAACTGACCAGTCTGTGGCTGTTGCTGAACTGTCTTTAACTGACCAGTCTGTGGCTGTTACTGAACTATCTTTAACTGACCAGTCTGTGGCTGTTACTGAACTGTCTTTAACTGACCAAACTGTATCAGTTATTGAACTGTCTTTAACTGACCAGTCTGTAGCTGTTACTGAACTATCTTTAACTGACCAGTCTGTGGCTGTAACTGAACTGTCTTTAACTGACCAGTCTGTGGCTGTGACTGAACCATATTTAACTGACCAGACTGTCCACATCGCCGTGCATGACACGCCGGCAGCACACCCAGCAGGCGGAGGCCCGCTGTCAGTGGGGGATCTCACTCCCTGTTCAAGGACAGCTTTCCTGAAACCCCGCAACCTTTGCCGTGCCAGCTGCTGGTTTCGCTCGTTCCGTTGTTCACGTGCGGCTCTTGAGAAGACACAGAGTGGTGATACTGGTCAGTTGACGGGGACAGGGGAGCATTGGAGTGACCAGGTGAGTGTAACACTATCACTGGCCGTTTGTTGTTGCTCCACGATAATGATAATAATGATAAGAATAGAATGGAAAAGAATAATTTATGTCTTTATTACCAAGTGTACCGGAGTCACAAGGGATATTGGAGGGCGGGGTGTGTGTGTGTGTGTTGGGGGGCGGGGGGGGGGGGGGGGTAGTACATAACAAGATACGAACATAAATCGAAAATCATACACAAACACAGATACAGTAGAAATTAGGATACATACAAGTGCACACACACACACACACGTTTGAACAGAAGCTGCATATTACATGTGGATGGGGCTGATGATTAGATCTTCAGGTAGATGGTTGTTGAAGTCTGATCATATGTGAAGTCTGGGAAATTTCCTGCATAAGTAGATGTATCATAAATTCTGGGACCTGTTTAACCGGAAGCTTTCGTCGCGTTTTGCAGTGCAGGTATAATGAGCATTTTTCTAAAGCTCTGTTTGGCTTTGTTATGAACTTTTTCTTAATACGCAAATGTGGTGGTGTGTATATGGATGAGTCCACACGCTTAACTCACTCAGTACGGCCAGTCCTCCTCTACACAGACCCCTCGTATGTCCAGTGGGTGTCTCAATGACCCAACATTTAGCTTCCATCGTCAGAATTGTGGTATTCTTTGTCAACATTCACGTCTTCAGTATAAGAGTCTTCGCTTGCAATATTTTGATGATGGTAATTGGGGTGAAACGCTGTTAACGTCGTCTCTTTCGCCGTTCGTATGGAGAGAGTTAAACATCTTGAAACTGAAACTGTCTTCATGCCAGTTTTGATATCTGATTCCCAATTCCGAAAGGCAAGGTTGTCGGTTGTTTTTCAGATCTATTTTCAGCTTGACTATGGCTTTTCGCACCACAGTTGTTGAGTTCAAGTCGACTCGTATACAGGTTTTTAGGTAAATTGTTAGTTCTGGGTTGCATGGTTATGGATTTTCAGACCTTGGTTCAGTTCAGTCAGGCTTCACTGTGGTTTTCCACAGCTATTTCAGCCTGACTGTGATCGTTTGGGTTTATTTTTCCAGGCCATCTTTGAGTGAAGTATATGGATAGTTGGATGGTTTATTCATATAAGGCCATTGCCCCTCATGAACGGGGTAAACGATGTACAACAATATAGTTTCTGCATTTGAATAATAATCATAATCTTAATGAGTTCAGTAATCATGAAGTCATTACCGATCGCAGCTGGGATGCTTTGTACAAATAAACTGAAAAATTCCTCACAATCCTTTCATTACAAGAAGCCATAGGTAAGCGTAACCGTCGTTGACTTGGATACTCTCACATCAGTCAATGCTGGACAATACAAAACAAAATGCAACTCATCATCTTTTCCAGTTTTGCATAATGGACAAACTAAATCTTTTTCAGTATGCTTACTATAACGTAATCGATGCTGAGCAATTTCAGAGATACTAAATCTAAACTTAATCATGACAAATTTCAAGTGTCCATCTAAATCCATTCGCATGTACAATTTGATATCATGAGTGAAGTTTAGCATGGCTGTGGATTTTCCGACCAGATTTTAGTTCAGTTGAAATCACTGTCATATCAGTTAAGAAGGTTTAAAGAAATTCGTGTGCGTGCGTAGGTGGGTGCGTGCATGCGTGTGTATCTGTGTGCGTATATGTTTGTGTGTGTGTGCCTGCGCGCGCGCGCTTTCGAGCGCACCTTCAAGCACTTCTGTCCGCCTTGTTACATGCAATTTCCAGTGAAAGCAATCGAAAGCACTGTCGGTATTGTGCATGAGAAAAACAACAACAACAAAAAAAAAAACAACAAAAAACCCAACAAAACAAATAAAACAAAACAAACAAACAAACAAACAACAACAACAAAAGAAGAAAAAAAATTATATGTGCTGTGGTAATGAATCGTTACTTTGTCAGCACTCTGAAGGTTGACTGAATGATATCATTACGTTGATAACATCTCGTCAGCGCCGACAGTGGTTTGACAGTTAACACCCACGGTGTGTGCCCACAGTGGTTTGGCAGTTAACACGGCTTGTCTGTGTCGACAGTGGTTTGGCAGTTAACACGGCTCGTCTGTGTCGACAGTGGTTTGGCAGTTAACACGGCTTGTCTGTGTCGACAGTGGTTTGGCAGTTAACACGGCTCGTCTTGTAGACAGTGGTTTTTGGCAGTTAACACGGCTCGTCTTGTAGACAGTGGTTTGGCAGTTAACACGGCTCGTCTTGTAGACAGTGGTTTTTGGCAGTTAACACGGCTCGTCTGTCGACAGTGGTTTGGCAGTTAACACGGCTCGTATGTGTCGACAGTGGTTTGGCAGTTAACACGGCTCGTCTTGTCGACAGTGGTTTGGCAGTTAACACGGCTCGTATGTGTCGACAGTGGTTTGGCAGTTAACACGGCTCGTATGTGTCGACAGTGGTTTGGCAGTTAACACGGCTCGTATGTGTCGACAGTGGTTTGGCAGTTAACACGGCTTGTCTGTGTCGACAGTGTTTTGGCAGTTAACACGGCTCGTATGTGTCGACAGTGGTTTGGCAGTTAACACGGCTCGTCTGTGTCGACGGTGGTTTGGCAGTTAACACGGCTCGTCTATGTCGACGGTGGTTTGGCAGTTAACACGGCTTGTCTGTGTCGACAGAGGTTTGGCAGTTAACACGGCTTGTCTGTGTCGACAGTGGTTTGGCAGTTAACACGGCTCGTATGTGTCGACAGTGGTTTTTGGCAGTTAACACGGCTCGTCTATGTCGACAGTGGTTTGGCAGTTAACACGGCTCGTCTATGTCGACAGTGGTTTGGCAGTTAACACGGCTCGTCTGTCGACAGTGGTTTGGCAGTTAACACGGCTCGTATGTGTCGACAGTGGTTTGGCAGTTAACACGGCTCGTCTGTGTCGACAGTGGTTTGGCAGTTAACACGGCTCGTCTTGTAGACAGTGGTTTGGCAGTTAACACGGCTCGTATGTGTCGACAGTGGTTTGGCAGTTAACACGGCTCGTATGT
>NC_134901.1:8954904-8962404 GCF_041734735.1 Babylonia areolata
TGTCTGTCTGTGTCTCTCTCTGTGTCTCTCTGTCTGTCTGTCTGTGTCTATCTCTGTGTCTCTCTGTCTGTCTGTCTGTGTCTATCTGCCTGTCTGTGTCTATCTCTGTGTCTCTCTGCCTGTCTGTCTGTGTCTATCTCTGTGTCTCTCTGTCTGTCTGTCTGTGTCTATCTCTGTGTCTCTCTGTCTGTCTGTCTGTGTCTCTCTCTGTGTCTCTCTGTCTGTCTGTCTGTGTCTATCTCTGTGTCTCTCTGTCTGTCTGTCTGTGTCTATCTGCCTGTCTGTGTCTATCTCTGTGTCTCTCTGCCTGTCTGTGTCTATCTGTGTCTCTCTGTATCTCTATATGTGTATCTCTGTCTGTCTGTCTGTGTCTCTCTCTGTGTCTCTCTGTATGTCTATGTCTCTGTGTCTCTCTGTATGTCTGTTTGTCTCTCTGTGTCTGTCTCTGTGTCTCTCTGTATGTCTGCCTGTGTCTCTCTGTATGTCTCTCTGTCTCTCTGTGTCTCTCTGTCTGTCTGTCTGTTTTTCCTCTCTGTCTCAGTTTCTGTGTCTGTGTATATGTGTCTGTCTGTCTGTGTTTCTGTGACTCTGTGTGTGTGTCTGTTTCTGTCTCATGGTTTTGTCTGTGTCTGTTTGTGTCTGCCTCTCTCTCTCTCTCTCTCTCTCTCTCTCTCTCTCTCTCTATATATATATATATATATATATATATATATGTAACCAAGCGCTATGCTTGCTTCAAAACTTGCTTCACGCACAAGCTGTATTAGCAGACGACAGTTTTCGCAACTAACCCGCGCGCAGAATGTGTGACGCCACTCCCGGTTTGAACGCGAAGCCGCTTACGTCATTTTGTCCTCCTCA
The DNA here is from genome assembly GCF_041734735.1 of Babylonia areolata. NCBI lineage: Eukaryota > Metazoa > Mollusca > Gastropoda > Neogastropoda > Buccinidae > Babylonia > Babylonia areolata. The sequence goes on from NC_134901.1 coordinate 8,955,766, forward strand.
ACCAGCCTCGCGGTATGCTATTGGCTGAGCTTGAATATGTGTTTCTGCTCCACCATATTTAATTAATATCTCTTTTGTCGGATCAGTAAACTACAAGTATTATATACTGGCAGAATCGTCGCGATTCCATCTTTTAATCTATTCCATTTATAGGGGTGTGGGGGTGGGGGGGGGGGGGGAGCGGCAAGAGAGGGTGTATGCAAGCTGTGGTATTTCGATACATGTATTTCGATAGATGTATGCGTGTGCATTCGTGTGGACATATGCCCAGTCTCTGTCTGTCTGTCTGTCTGTCTCTCTCTGTTTTCTTCCTTCCTGTCTTTCTTCATTTCTTTTTCTTTTTTTTTTTTTTTGCCTGTATTTATCTATTATCATCATTGTCTGAATTCTTTTTCTTTTTTTTTTTTTTTCAATAAATGCTTTTTTTTCTATAAATGTTATCTGTGTGTTTATATATCTATTCATGTACTTCTATCTTTCTTTGTTTCTTTATTTGTGTATTTATTAAACACACTCCCCTTTTTTTTTCAGAACACACGCGCAAAATTAAAGAAAAAAAACCAAAAAAACATACACACATGCGCGCGTGTGCGCACTGCAAAGAGCATCAACTGAGGATTTTTTATGCCATACATTTATTTATACATTAATTTAAGGATGTATCCATTGCGCACTTTTTTTTTCTTCTTCCCAAGGCCTGACTGTGCGCGTTGGGTTACGCTGCTGGTCAGGCATCTTCTTAGCAGATGTGGTGTAGCGTATGCGGATTTGTCCAAACGCAGTGACGCCTCCTTGAGCTACTGAAACTGAAACTGAATCTCTCCCTCTGTCTTTCTTCTTCTTCTTCTTCTCTCTCTCTCCCTCTGTATTTCTTCTTCTTCTCTCTCTCTTTCCCTCTGTCTTTGTCTCTGTCTCTCTCCCTCTCTCTCTCGTTTGTCCGTCTGTCCCCCTTATTCTCTCCGTCTCTCTCTCTCTCTCTCTCTCTCTCTCCCTCTCTCCCTCTCTCTCTCTGTGCCCCCCCCCCCTCTTTCTCTCTCTCTCTTTCTATCTACCTCCTTCTCTGTTACTCTGTCCACCTTCCTCCTTGTCTCTGCCTCCCCCCCCCCCACCCCATCTCTCTCTGTCTCTCTTTCAAACACACACACACACACACACACACACACACATATATATATATATATATATATATATATATATTAGCAACATATGCATTGCTTAAGTTACAGAAACCAATCTGAACTGAGCAAATTCATTTGGTGAGTTAACAATCAATCCAAAAACATATTCATTCTAGCACGTGAAATTGGAGATGAACTTAAGAGAAAAGCTCGCCAATTGACGATGATCCATTCTTCACGTGTTTTTTTTTTGTTTTTTGTGTGTGTTTTTTTTAATGTTGTTTGTTGTTGTTGTTGTTTTCCCAAGTTTTAAACACACTCCCCTGACAAATAGGGTGAATTTTTTTTTTTTCAGAACACACGCGCTAAATTAAAGAAAAAAAAACAAAAAAACATACACACATGCGCGCGTGTGCGCACTGCAAAGAGCATCAACTGAGGATTTTTTATGCCATACAATACATACTTGTGCCCAGTTTCGCTTCCTTTCAATGCTAGGGGATAGACGGACACAGACTCTACAGCTTTTAATTGTTTAGAAAATTTTTTTTTTTCGTCCTAATGTATCACTTCACAAAAGATTCTCTGTCCCTGTCTCTCTGTCTCTGTCTCTGTCTCTCCCTCCCTCCCCCTCTCCCCCCCTCTCTCTCTCAGTGTGTGTGTATGTGTCTGTGTCTGTGTCTGTGTCCTTTCGAAATTGGCCGTTAACGCACGCCATCTTTTCTTTTATATATATATATATATATATATATATATATATATATATATATATATATATATATATATATATATAAAGAAGAAGGATGAATGAACAATACCAACAATACACCCCCCCCCACCCCCCAACGTTGTAATATATATATATATATATATATATATATATATATATATATATATATATATATATGTTTTTATTTCCTTCAAAAACAAACAAACAAGCAAACAAAAACCGTTCTGTTTTGCGCAGCTTCTATCCACTTACGTGTGTTCGCCAGTGTTACCTTCCCTTAGTTTTAAAACGAAAGTGAAGATAACTACGTAAGACGGCAATGCAAGCCCTTTCTGCGTGGGTTGGGTTTTAACGTGGCGGCGACAGTAAAGGTTTGCTTCGCGAGCAAAAGGGGAATGGGGGGCCGGGGGGGGGGGGGGGGGGAGAGAGAAAAGAACTCAGAACTCAGAACTCTATTTTTTCTATTCAAGGATTAAGATTTTAGACCAGGCCCATTCTTCCAGTCTGTGTTTGCTGGATCTACATCAGTTACAAGAACATATACATATATATATATTTAATAGAAAGGGGAGAAAGAGAGAATAAAAAAAACAAAACAAAAATAAACGTCCTTCAGAAGGAATATGATAAAGAACACACACACACACACACACACACACACACACACACACACACACACACACACACACACACACACACACACACACACACACACACACATGAGTGAGAGAGAGAGACACAGAGAGAGAGAGAGACAGAGAGAGAGGGAAGGTGGATGGAGGAAGAGACAGAGTTTTGTTAGAAAGGTTTTGCATTGATGTCAGCAGAGAGAGAGAGACAGACAGAGACAGAGAGAGAGAGAGAGAGAGACAAAGCGACAGAGAAACACAGAGAGAGACAGAGAGGAGCGAGCCCATTGTCTGATATCACTGAAATGAATGACAAAGACGTTAAAGAGCGAACAAAATACGCGCAAGCTATTTTCAGGGCCAGGCACGCCCCCTCCACTTTTGAACCCTCTTTTGAAGAGAACCCCGAAGACAGCCGCCAGCAGATAGCCTATAGCAAGAGTTGTAAAGTACCACTTCACCCACGTTACCACTCAGTGCACGTCAACCTGGATTCAGTTTGAAATACTGAAAAAATAACCCTGAAAAATGAACAGTTCGTCCACGTCTGTTTCAGTCCACGTAAAAAAAAAAAAAAAAAAAAAAAAAAATCAAGTCATCATATTGATTTCCTTGAGAAAGTGGGGGAGGAGTGGGGGGGTGGGGCAGTGGGGGGGGGGGGGGGGAACTACTTCCCTGAAGAACATTCACTAAGATAGACCTATCATTCATTACCGTGAGCTGACTGGTTAGCACTCACGCACCCCGCTTTGCACAAATTGTGGTGTGGGCGTTTAACGGGTGCTTGCCCCTTTGCGGGAGTCTGATCTCATAGTGCCAGCACACAGCACTGGCCGGAAGAGGGTACCTACAAAAGGGCTGCTGAAACCGGATGCGGCTTCGTGGAGTGACGTCATGCTCGAACCTGGATGTTCAATGACGCTGACAGTTTCAGTTTCTCAAGGAGGCGTCACTGCGTTCGCACCAATCCATATACGCTACACCACACCTGCTAGGCAGATGCCTGACCAGCAGCATAGCCCAACGCGCTTAGTCAGGCCTTGAGTGTATGCTTATATATTTGTGTGCCTATCAGAGTGGATTTCTTTTTACATAACTTTGCCAGAGGACAACACTTTTGTTGCCATGGGTTCTTTTTCAGTGCGTCAAGTGCGTGCTGCTACAAGAGACCTCGGTTATCGTCTCATCCGAAAGATTAGACGCTGTTTGATTTTCCAGTCAAACTTGGGAGAAAAGGAGAGAGCGGGATTCGAACCCAGACCCTCACGGACTCTCTACACCAGCAGCTGAGAGCCTTAACCATTCTGCCACCTTCACCCACGTCATCTCATGCAGGCACTCTATTCTTTGACTCCAGATCAACATGGTCACAAAACAGCAAACAGAAATATCAAGCATGGGTGGGCCGTTTACAAGGTATTTTTACCTCTATAGGCATTTTTTTTTTCAACCTAAAATAAGGGGGCAGAGGGCGTTTACTGGATACAGGGTAGCAGCTTGCAGGATTTGCTTTGCTTGGGTGTTGACTCAATGAGCCCAGCGCCCGAGCAGTGCTCTGCCGTCAAAAATCGTCTCATTAACTCACTCAGTACGGACAGTCCTCTCTTCTCCTCAACACAGACCCCTCGGATGTCCAGTGGGTGTCTGAATGACCCAACCTTTAGCTTCCGTCGTCAGAATTGTGGTATTCTATGTCAGCATTCACCTCTTCAGTATAAGAGCCTTCCGCTTGCAATATTTTGATGATGGTAATTGGGGTGAAACGCTGTTAACGTCGTCTCTTTCGCCGTTCGTATGGAGAGAGTTAAAACGGTTTGCATGTTCCTACATAATCTGCATCAACCACAAGGGAAGGGAACTAACTCCTACAGTATTTCCGGGTGTGTCCACACGTAATTTGAGGGGCGGGAGGTGGGAAGGGGGTGGGGTAGTTATATTTGTATGCGGGGTTATTTTGTTTTGTTTTTGTTTTTCTTCTTCTTCTTCCGCATCACTATAGCATGCAAGACTGCCGAGGCTTTATATTATAATCGACAGACAGAGGAGCCGTGGTCAACACTCCGGGGATTAGGATGGAAGACGAACTGGAATCTAGCTTTATAATTAATACAAGTTAGAGAAACAGTGTTTGCTTCTCGTCATCAGTTCTAATAACGTAACAGCTTTTTTTTATTTGCTTTTTTTTTTCTCTTCGTTTTTGAGCAGTACGTGAAGTTACGGGTCGAAACACTTGACTGAGAGGGGAGGGGCGTTCTTCTCTGAAGACCTTGTACTGTCCAGCTCTCCCTGGGGTTTCTTATCACTGTTTTTTCTCCACTCCTGTAACACTTTAATTGCCTTTTCAAATTACCTTACTTTTTGACTCACTTGTGTAAACAAAGTGAGTCTATATTTTAACCCGGTGTTCGGTTGTGTGTGTGTGTGTGTGTGTCCGTGTGTCTGTATGTCTGTGTGTCCGTGGTAAACTTTAACATTGACATTTTCTCTGAAAATACCTTGTCAGTTGACACCAAATTTGGCTTAAAAATAGGAAAAATTCAGTTCTTTCCAGTCATCTTGTTTAAAACAATATTGCGCCTCTGGGATGGGCACAAAAAAATTAAGAATGAAGCCTAATTATATGCAAACTGCATTTACTGTTATATTTATATTTTTTTGTATTCTCTAAACTTGGCACTTTGACCTCTTATTCTGACACAACAACAAGAGGAGTCATTATTATCATTTTTTTGTTCAAACAGGAACTTCTTTTGCTAAGCATGGAAGTTATATTTATTTTGCAAACGTTTTGGTGCAGATAGTAAAAAAGGGAAATTACTCTGTAATTAATGCTAGGGGACGTAATTTATCACAAGTGAGTCTTGAAGGCCTTGCCTCTCTTGTATTTTGTACATTTGGTTTTGCTAACAGCGATGCTCTTTCCCTTTTCAAAGGGTCATGTCATAATCAGTAAGGCACAGTTTACATAATGATAATTGATTACAAGAGGTTTTTTCTTTCTTTATTGTGTTTTTTTCTTTTTCTTTGTGTGTGTGTGTGTGTGTGTGTGTGTGTGTGTGTGTGTGTGTGTGTGTGTGTGTGTGTTTCTTTCTTTTTTTTGTTTGGTTTGTTTTTGTTTTTTTTGTTTTGTTTTTGGTTTGGTTGTTGTTGTTGTTTTTGTTTGTTTTGGGTTGTTGTTTTTTTTGTTGCACAAAAATGAAATATATATATAATAACGAAAACAAGCAAGCATTCAACCTAAAGATAATGATAATGATAATAATAGCAGTAGTAGTAGTAGTAGTAAAAATAATAACAACAATAATAATAATGATGATGATAATAATACACAGACAGACAGATAGATAGGCAGATAGATAGATAGAATAAATAAATAGACAGATAGATAGATAGATAGATAGATAGATAGATGGACAGACAGATAGACACATATATAGAGAGAAAGATAGACAGATAGATAGATAGATAGATAGATAGATACACAGAACGATAGATAGATAGATAGATAGACAGATAGGTAGACAGATAGAGAGAGAGAGATAGGTGTGTTATTTTAACGGAAATAGCTTTGCCGTGTGGCACAAAACCAGCGAAATGAATCCCCATGGGGGGGGGGTGGAACTGTGGAAGTACAGATGAAGACAGATGTTCACTGTCTGTTGGACCAACATCACGCTGCACGCCTCCAGCACGCCCACAGTGAATGTCTCTTGTGAGGGATCTGTGTGAAATTCAGGCTGCTCTCCCCAGAGAGAGCGCGTCGCTACACTGAGAGCGCCCGCCACCCTTTTTTTTCTTTTCTTTTTTTTTCCCCCCCTGCCTGCAGTGTTTTATTTCTTTTTCCAATCGAAGTGGATTTTTCTACAGAATTTTCCCAGGGACAACCCTTTTGTTGTCGTAGGTTCTTTTACGTGCGCTAAGTGCATGCTGCACATGGGAGCTCGGTTTATCGTCTCATCCGAATGACTTGCCTCCAGACCACCACTCAAGGACAAGTAGAGGGGGGGAGAATATACTGGCGACTGTGCCGGGATTCGAACCAGTGCGCCCAGATTCTCTCGCTTCCAAGGCGGACGCGTTACCTCTGGGCCATCACTCCACATGTCGCATGCGTTCATTGGTGATGTGCTCTGTGTATCGAGTGTTTAGTATCCTACCGCAA
>NC_134901.1:8969904-8974904 GCF_041734735.1 Babylonia areolata
CTCTTGTCTGTCTGTCTGTCTCTGTCTGTCTGTCTGTCTGTCTGTCTGTCTGTCTCTCTCTCTCTCTCTCTCTCTCTCTCTCTCTCTCTCTCTCTCTCTCTCTCCGATATTTGCATCATTTCTCCAATAACGATGGCAGAGCTGAAAATATGATATCTGAGAACAATAATTAAAAAGGTGTTGTCGGTCATGAGCTCCAACACACACACACACACACACACACACACACACACACATACACCACAAATTTCCCTGCACCTCCTCTATCCCCTCCTCCACACACTCGGAGTTTCTAGTCTATGTATCGCAGCTTCCACGGCACACACACACACGTTTATATGTATTTTACTGTGCTTTCATATCTGTGAAACTGCGTTTTGGGGGCGTATCTGTTGTGCATGTGTGGGTGTGTGTGTGGATGTGTGTCTTCATGGTTTATATTTATTTGCTTATTAATTCATCATCATTGTTGTCTTATTTATCTAATTATTTATTTATTATTATTATTATTTTATCATTATTTTCATTACTACTATCTTTTTTCTTTTCTTTTTTTTTCCTTTTTCATCATAATTATTATTTATTTATTTATGTATGTACGCTTATATATATATATTTTTTTTTTCTTTTTCTCAAGGCCTGACTAAGCGCGTTGGGTTACGCTGCTGGTCAGGCATCTGCTTGGCAGATGTGGTGTAGCGTATATGGATTCGTCCGAACGCAGTGACGCCTCCTTGAGCTACTGATACTGATACTGATACTGTCGGTCATGACGCAATTAGTAACCAAATGTTAAAAAAAAAAACCCCTGAAAAAAGGCTGTTTTCTGACATGAAAACATACAGAGATGCCGGGATAATGGTATTATACCGCAGTTACGGGGAAAAATTCATTATTATTCCAGTGTGTTCTGAAAACAGGAAAACCAAAAAGTGATGTAAATAGCTATCGTCCCATTGCACTAACGTCTCATACCGGAAAATGTTTAGAAATTTTTTTTTTTTTAAATAGATTGCTACACTACTGCGAAAAACATGAAATCATACCTGCAAACCAATCAGGATTTAGAAAAAGACCTGCAAGTGAGCATTTGATAAAATCAAATACTCAAGTAGAGCAACAATTTGTTCGTAGAAAAGGGTTCTAGAAATGTTCTTTGATGTTGAAAAGGCGTACGACTAAGTATAGCATAAACAGTTACTGTTAAAGCTGAAAACTATAGGCCTAAGTGGAAACATGCAAAACTACATAGGCCTAAGTGGAAACATGCAAAATTATATCAGCTGCTATGAAATAGAACTATGCAAACTAGAACAGAAACAGCATACTCGACGCCTAGAACTCTTGGCATGGGAATTCCACAAGGATCAGTCATAGTCCCTATCCTTTTTGTCATATCCTTATACAAGGTATTCCCAAAGCAATGTCAAAAAATGTAACTTTAGTTCAAAATGCTGACAATTTGCATGTAGATGAACGTAACCATAAAAAGGTCATCGCCACACAGAGGGAGAAATTTTGTTTAATGTCCCGTCACACATATCGGTGATTGAAGACATTTTGTTAAAGTATTTATGAATACATCTGAGTATTATCGGTTAGAAGGGGTGGGAGATGTGGATGAATGGAGGGTTGGGAGAAACTAGGCAAATGAGAGTAAAAATGTGGGTGAAATTTGGAAGAAAAACAACAACAACAACAACAACAACAAAACAACTCTAAATACAGTTACAGGAAATTACTTAAAGGACTTCGTAAAAGAGAAGTCGTTAAACTGACAAGCGAAAGAACTGATAATGAATGCCAAACAGAACGGAATATTATATTAGGAGATTATACCAGGCCGATTCCAACAGCCTTGGTTGATACATGTTTCAGAATGGATTATCATTATCTACTGATAAACTCAATATATTATAAATTTGGAAACTTACCTGGGTTGCTTCCGGGGTTAAATAACATCATATGATGTTATTTAACCCCGGAAGCAACCCAGGTAAGTTTCCAAATTTCGAACTACTTTGAGAACCTTTAGAATTGAAGCATATATGTCTTTTCTTCTTCTTTTTTTTCTTTTCTTCCTTACAACAAAACTTATTTGGAATGTTCATTTTGACAAACTACTGACAACAGCAAAAAGAAGTTTAAATCTCTTTAGAGATAATTAGCAAAACAGCCTTGGGGTGAATGTCAAACATTAATTCATCTGTCTACAGCACTTCTCAGATCAAAACTTACATGTGGTCAAGAGGTGTACTTCAGTAGCCCGAAACATTTACTGAAAAAATCAACAAAGTTTAGACTGTAAATCTAACAAACTTACACTGGGTGCCCCTAGTCACGTATCAAACTTGGAAACATACAGAGAAGCTGGAATTCTACCACTTGTTGAAAATCGAGAACCTGTTAACATCAAAGCTTGTAGTAATAGCTAACATAAGTGATAGCTATAATTGATAAAAGTTGAAAATTAGATCAGATAAAGTCTTTCAGAAAAGGCCAAGCACTATTTCATTTCAAAACATTTGTAATGATCGTGGCAGCATACCTCTGACTTAATCGAAAGTTCGGGAATATATATATATATATATATATATATATATATATATATATATATATATATATATATATATAACACAAAACAAAAAGCAAAAAACAACCCAACAACAATAAAACATGGCAGTTGCATCAACGTCCACACCCGTTCCATTTTGGGAAACACAGAAATCATCTTTTGATATAAACTATGGTGATAAGAAAAAAAGAGTGAAACTATTAATATTACAAAATTCAGTGCAAACACTCGTCTATGTGAAAATATGAAAACAACCTCCAGGTGTTTACAGACAGATCAGTGCTTGAGAAAAAAGGCTCAGGTGCATCTTTTGGCATTCTTAAACTTAAAATTGAGAGGTCATTTGATCTTGGAAGAGCTATCTATATTTACAGCTAAATTAGTTGTTGTCATGCTTGCGTTATAATATCTTATAAATCTCCTAGCAACTATGTACAGAATATTTTTATTGATTGATTCAAAACCATCCTGATACGTTTTGGAATCATTTGATGTAAAAACTCGACCAGATCTTATATTTTAAATGAATTATCTATCAAACATTCTATCAGCCAAAGGCACGGTCACAGACGTTTGTTGGGTACCCTGTCATATTCGTATAAAAGGAAATGAAATGGTTGACAGAGCAGCAAAAATAATGGTGCCCAAATAATAGAGAAACATTTGATAAATATCCGCCAATCGGTTTCAGACTGCTGCAGACTGCTGGAGTCTTCAATGTGGAGCAGATGTCAAGCTGGGACTGATAATATGACTTCTTACTCAAAGCAAAAGGGGTTTACAACTGACATTACACAACAGAAAATGGATTATCCGCCGTACTGTTATAGACTGGTAACCTCTTTGGTGTCTCGGATAAGACTGAATGCTTTTCAAGACATAGTTTAGCAAAAAAAAACCAAAAAAACGTTTATTGTGCATGTGGCAAACAGATCACACGAACAGAAAAAAAAAACATAAAAGAAATAATGTCCAACTATTTGATATTGTTCGAAATTGTTGAATTCCTGTTACATAGTCCAATATGGAGTGTGTTTAAGATGCGACCTACATAATCATATTTAATTTCATTTTATTGTTGCTCATGTTAATTGCTGTTCATGTTAATTACAATTATAATTACAGTTATGCTCTTAGCTTCAATAGATTGCTGTTATATTTATATTTACGTAATGTTGATGTGCGTTTATGTAAGTTTGTGCCTGCCTATGTGTGCGTATGTGTTAGGGTAGCTGTTAGATACACATGTATGTTAAAATGTATGTATGCAGTGTGTGTGTGTGTGTGTGTGTGTGTGTGTGTGTGTGTGTGTGTGTGTGTGTGTGTGTGTGAATAGAATAGAATGAATAGAATAGAATAGATTTTATTGTCATGAAACCGTAAGGTTTATAAGACACAAGTGCAATAGTAAATGAATGAACGAATGAAAAACACACAATTAATCAATCAGTTAATGCAGTAAATTGCAGCAGCATTCATAAACAAATTTTCCCAATCTTGTTTGTATATATTCATCATCTGTTAGCATCACCTGACTGGGAATATGTCCTGTGTTATTCGAATTTTGAATATCCTTTAAAAAATGTTGCCTTAAGGTTTTATATTTAATACAATGATCAAGAAGATGGATTTCGTCTTCCAGGATGTTACACTTGTTGCACAATCTGTCTTCTTGTGGAATATTTAAATATCTACCTTTCTCAATCTTTAGGTCATGCGCGCTTATTCTGAGTTTCGTTAAAGCTTGTCTGTGTTTTGTATCTGATATATTTAAAAGATAGGTTTCAGTTTTGTACTCTGCTACAATCGTATTGTAAAATTTTAGCTTTCATGTTTTTTCTCTTTTATCTTTCCAGTATTTCATATATTCATTTTCTAATTTTTTTTATACACGACGTATTTCAGTCTATGTACGCTGAATGTGAATTGATTTTTCCAAATGTGATCAAGGCCTATAATTTCGAGTATCTTTTTAACAAAAATCAACCATGGGGAAGTTGTATTTTCTTGTTGGTACATGGACTTATATATTTTGTTGATGAGGGAAGTTTCTGGTAATTGAATAATGTGAATCCAATATGTAATAATTTGGCACATTATCTTTAAACTTATTGGGAATCTGCCCAGTTCACCTAACACAGGAAGCACCATAGCTTTTTTGTGTACTCCAAGTAATTGCTTACAGAATTTAATGTGTAATTTTTCACGTGGAAACTTATTCGATAAGCAGTCGTCAAAAAGATGTGCTAAATCGAAAGAATCATCCGGTTTGACTTGGTAAGGTAACCATACCTCCGCCCCATAAATCGATATTGGCGTTATCAAAGTATCATATAGTTTAGATATGGTACCTGGATTGATGTTGATAGTTTTGAATGTTCTTCGTAAAGTATGCAATGCTTTGTTTGCTTGTTTAGTTAGGTGT
>NC_134901.1:8992404-9014904 GCF_041734735.1 Babylonia areolata
TGGTCTTTTTCGGAAAATACTAAAAATCAATACGACGAGTGGACTTTATAGAACTATTGGTTGAGTCCTGAAGGTCATGGGCAAAAATCAATTGCTTACACATATTCAATGGCAAAGCCCCTGGCTCAGACTCCATTCCAGCTGAGGTCTACAAAGGTGGTATGGCGCTGACTGAGAAGCTTCATCAGCTATCCCAGCTCATCTGGCAGCACGAGGCAGTTCCACAGGACTTCAAAGACGCTTCCATCATACACCTGTACAAGCGCAAAGGAAATCGTCAGGCCTGTGACAACCATCGTGGAATATCCCTGCTGTCCGTCGCAGGCAAGACTCTGACCAGAGTGCTACTCAACTCATAGCGCACCTTGAGCAAGGTCTCCTACCAGAGAGCCAGTGTGGCTTCCGGAAAGAACGCGGGACTATCGACATGGTGTTTGCTGCCAGGCAGCTCCATGACAGACAGACTCCATAAGAACGTTTGGAACAGGAGAGGCATCACCCTGGAGAAAAAGCTTAAAGTATACAAGGCCATAGTTCTCACCACACTGCTCTATGGATGTGAATCATGGACGGTCTACAAACGCCACGCCAAAAAGCTGAACCACTTCCACACCACCAGCCTCAGAAATCTAATCGGCATAAAGTGGCAAGAGAAGATCCCTGACACAGAGGTGCTCACTCGAGCAAACTTGCCCAGCATCTACACCATCTTGATGCAGGCCCAGCTGCGCTGGGCAGGCCATGTAGTTCGCATGCCAGACCACCGGCTCCCCAAGAAACTGCTGTACGGCGAACTCCAACATGGCAAGCGCTCTCATGGAGGCCAAAAGAAGCGCTTCAAAGACACTCTCAAAGCTTCTCTGAAGGCCTTCAACATCAGCCACGACACATGGGAGCTGAATGCAATGGACAGACCAAAGTGGCGTTCAGCTGTCCACAAAGGCGCCAAATCCTGTGAGGCCAACAGAATCGCTGCAGCAGTGCAACGCAGACGGGCCAGGAAAAGCAGTGCCAGTAAGTCCCCGACAGCCGCCACCATCCCCTGTCCACACCGCGTCAGAAACTTCCGGGCGCGGATTGTCCTGACCAGTCATCTGCGCACCCACAGAGCCCAACCCACCCACCCCCAGGATGACTAGATGGTCCTCGTCGATCCCGACGGACGAACCACACCAATGTGTCACACACCCCCTTTGCCGCACAGAATCCAAAAATGACTCACGCCCCTTTGACTGGAAGAATATCCCCGTGCATTAGTGGCCTTTTTTCTTTCTTTTTTTAAACATATCGCAGGTTGTGCAACAGTCGCTCAGCCGGTGTTGAATGGCAAGCGCCACCCCACCCCCCTACCCCTCCGTGGTGGATTTTGTCCACCCCCCTGTCCCCCCACTCCACTCCCCTGCCTTCTCCAAGCCCCCCATTTACCCCCGCCTTCTCCTCCACTCGGGACTATGGTGTGTGTGTGTGTGTGTGTGTGTGTGTAGGTGGTGGTGGTGGTGGAGACGGTGGTGTTTCAGTTGAGGTTGGTGGGAGGAGAGGGGTGGGTGGGGGTTGGGGTGGTGGTGGTATTCACAGCAATGTGACACCGGTTTATGCAACTGACTAGACAGACACGTGCAATCAGCTTGAAGGGTATGAAAGTGACATGAGCGTGTGGGGGAGGGAAGGGAGAGGGGGCAAGGGAGGTAGAAGAGAAAGGGAAGAGGAGGGGGGGGGAGGAGGAGGAGGAGGGGGTAGAGCGGTGGGGGGTGTGTGGGGAGGGGCGATGTGTCTAGAACCAGCCAGCCAGCTGGCTAGGCAGCCAGACAAAGGAGATATTGATTGAAATCAATTGCTGTTACATTGCCTGTCGTTGTCAGTCGTGCAGCACTGTCCGCGCTGCTGTGTGCGCAGTGCCTCTTTTGGATTCTGGGAATGAACAACAAACAACAACAACAACAATCACACACACACACACACACACACCCGCGCTCACACACACACACACACATCCGCGCGCACACACACACACACACACACACACACACACACACACACATCCGCGCTCAAACACACACACACACACACACACACACACACACATCCGCGCTCAAACACACACACACACACATCCGCGCGCAAACACGCACACACACACACACACACACACACATCCGCGCGCAAACACACACACACACACACACATATACACACACATCCGCGCGCAAACACGCACACACAAATGGAGAGAGAAAGGGAAGGGAAAAAGCTAGGGGGGTGGGGGGGGAGAGAGAGAGAGAGGAATTGATGAGTTTATGGAGTTTGTTGTTGTTGCTGTTCTTTGTACTGTGTGTTTTTTATTCTTTGTTTGTTCGTTCTTATGACTAGTTGAGGGGAGAGGGGAGTTCGTGCGCGCGCGCACGTGAGTGTATTCGTGTGTGTGTGTGTGTGTGTGTGCGCGTGATTGTGTGCGTGCTCGCTCGGGTGACTGCTCCGCGCTGTCGGCTTGTTTGTGAGGGCGGTTTTTTGTTTGTTTGGGTTTTGTTTTTGTTTTTTTTGTTTTTCATTTCTTTTTCTGGGAGGTGGAAGAGTTGTTTTGTTTTGTTTGTCCCTCGACGGGCGCAACAGCCGAGTGGTTAAAGCGTTGGACTTTCAATCTGAGGGTCCCGGGTTCGAATCACGGTGACGGCGCCTGGTGGGTAAAGGGTGGAGGTTTTTACGATCTCCCAGGTCAACATATGTGCAGACCTGCTAGTGCCTGAACCCCCTTCGTGTGTATATGCAAGCAGAAGATCAAATACGCACGTTAAAGATCCTGTAATCCATGCCAGCGTTCGGTGGGTTATGGAAACAAGAACATACCCAGCATGCACACCCCCGAAAACGGAGTATGGCTGCCTACATGGCGGGGGTAAAAACGGTCATACACGTAAAAGCCCACTCGTGTGCATACGAGTGAACGCAGAAGTTTTGTTTGTGTTGTCGTTTGTTTGAAGGTAACGGGGAAGGGCAGCGGTGTGGGTGATGGGCTGGGGGAATGATTCCGTTTGTGTTTCGCCATGACATTTCGCTGGACATGAAACGGTGAGAGAGAGGAAGGTGGGGGAGGGAGGGAGGGAGTCTCTCTCTCTCTCTCGTTCTCCCTCCCTCCCTCCCTCTCTCGTTCTCCCTCCCTCTCCCTCCCTTTCTCTCCCTCTCTGTCCTGAATGTGATTTTGATACTCTTTCCTACAGACGGGTGTTTGTAATCCGTTCCGTAATATTAATATTTTTAACCTTTTCGTTATCACTCGTTTACATAGAGAGCTGTTTTCTGTGCCTCCCGTAATGGTATAGATGTCGAAGTGTGTGCAACTGACAAGTTGTTTTTTTATTTTTATTATATATTACACACACACACACACACACATATATATATATAAATATATATATATATATCTCATTTTCAACTCCTCTCAATAGATATATATCCCTTGTGCCACCTCTCAGCACAAACTTTAATGTTATAAGTTCCGATATTCAAGTGGTATAATTCCAGTTTCCATATTTGATGCGTAACTAGGGACGCCGTTAGTAAAATATTTGAAGCGAGGATGATGCGCGTTTGTTCAGTATTGGACAAAAAGCGCGTTGTTTGTCGTCGTTTCCACAGAAAGGAGGTGGCCACACAAGCCAGTGTGTGTGTGTGTGTGTGTGTGTGTGTGTGAACTGATTTGCCAAGAGGTATTTAGGACAGTCGGTATTGGTCCCCAGAGGCCAACCAGCCCAAAGACTGCAGCACTTGAAGAGCCTGTGCAATAGTCCTGGTCCCTTCACAGAAGGCGAACCTGTAAATGAGTGAGTTCCCAGTGCAGCGGGGGAACAACTGATGACACAGCTCTCACTTTGCTGTTGGCGCAATCGTAAGCTGTTATGGGGTACACAGACCAAGGCTGGGTTGCATTAACTGCGGTGTTTGCGTTAATTTGCTTAGAAATACGACTGGTGTCCTATGTCCGCGGAATTATCAAATTGGGCGCGTGGCAAACCATGATAATTATGCTGCCCTGTGAAATCCAACCCAGTCCATGGCTATCAAAATGAAAACTGATCCCCCACCCCCATCTCCACTCTCCCGAGCTCTTAACTCATTCAATCCTGTGCCCGAGTTTCGCTCTGGCGTCAAAATTCCTTTCATTCAAATGGTGTGCATACACGTTCCTCCATAATTATGCACAAGCGCAAAAAACAGGGAGCTAACTTCTACAGTATTTCTGGCTGTGTATACATGACTGTGCCAATTGGGAGTGAAATCCCGGTCGATTTCAGTGCATTTTCTTCATTTTTCTGCATCAGTGTGACGGGGAAGCCGGCCAAAGCTGTAATCTCCCCAAGGATGAATGGGGTTAAAGTGTTAAAACCAACTTTATTTATTTGGGGGAGGGTCTTTCTTGATGCTCCCGTTTTAAAAAGCATGATTATATTGGTGGGGTGGGTGTGAAGAAACGCACGGTATCTCCACCCTGCATGTACATATGTATCGGCGCACGCACTCACGCCCATGCACATGATAATGTTTGCACGTTTGGATAACTTCGACACGATCTTGAACTGGTATCAACGACTCACTGAAATATTCAGTTTGGGGTCTGCTAGTTTTTTTTGGCCGTTGTTGTTACTGTCACATCCAAGTTTTTTCCTCACTTCTTTTTGTCGTGTGTGTGTGTGTGTGTTTTCCTTTTATTATTATTATCATTAGTAGTAGTAGTAGTAGTAGTAGTAATCTCTTTTAGGGAGGTTGTTTTTGACTCACTTGTGTAAACAAAGTGAGTCTATGTTTTAACCCGGTGTTCGGTTGTGTGTGTGTGTGTGTGTGTGTGTGTGTGTGTGGTAAACTTGAACACTGACATTTTCTCTGCAAATACTTTGTCAGTTGACACCAAATTAGGCATAAAAATAGGAAAAATTCAGTTCTTTCCAGTCATCTTGTTTAAAACAATATTGCACCTCTGGGATGGGCACAAAAAAATAAAAAATGAAGCCTAATTATATGCAAACTGCATTTACTGTTATATTTATATTTTTTTGTATTCTCTAAACTTGGCACTTTGATCTGATATTCTGACCCAACAACAAGAGCAGTCATTATCATTTTTTGTTCAAACAGGAACTTCTTTTGCTCAGCATGGAAGTTTTATTTATTTTGCAAACGATTTGGTGCAGATAGTAAAAAAGGGAAATTACTCTGTAATTAATGCTAGGGGACTTAATTTGCTTTAAACTGATCTTTCTCATCTTAAACATTACATTTTGAAATTATACTCAATACATAAAAAGCTTGGATTTTTGTGAGTCTTGAAGGCCTTGCCTCTCTTGTTATGTTTAAAGTCCTCGCCCAACGCTCAGCTCATATTACAGATTGACATAAGCTTCCATTTGAGCCAACAGCATAGTGAGAGTTGTGTGACCAATGGCTTATCCATTGCAATGGGAACTTCGTCTTTTGTGAAGCACTATGACTCTCAACTAGGAGGCAGGATTGCACTGGCTCTCTTAACGCAGCAGCTTTGGGGGCCAGTTGGCCTTTGGGAACCATCCCCTCGCCGACTGTCCTAAATTCCACTTGGCCGAGAGAGTGGGGAAGTAACTTGGGCAAGATACTGTCCACAAAATCAAATTCTAGCCCAGATAGTCGGGCCAGCAGTTGCCTCCTCTGTGGTTCTGATGGTCACAGTCTGACACGACGGACTGTTTTAGAATAAATTCCGTGCTCTTGTTGGTGATGGGCACTGGTGTTTCTGACATCGACAGCCTCAAGAACGGCTTGGACACTTACTGCTTACTATCATTACACCAGATCAAACGCTCTGTGCTGCTCTGTACCCTGTCTTGAGATAAACAAGACACTATTATTACACCAGATCAAACGCTCTGTGCTGTTGTGTACCCTGTCTTGAGATAAACAAGACACTTAATATCATTACACCAGATCAAACGCTCTGTGCTGTTCTGTACCCTGTCTTGAGATAAACAAGACATTGACTGCTTACTATCATTACACCAGATCAAACGCTCTGTGCTGTTCTGTACCCTGTCTTGAGATAAACAAACCAAAATGGTAAAGGCAGTAACAGCGGTTTGGATGGCGAGACAGTCCACAGCAACGAAGCAACGTGAACGATGTGTGTGTGTGTGTGTGTGTGGGCATCAAGGGGTTGGAGTCTCAATAGGACCAGAACGACGCCCTTTTCGGTTTCAGTTTTAAGGTGGTGTCAAAGCGTGTAGACATATCCATTTACGCTACACATCTGCTTTGAAAAAAAAAAAAATGAATTGGTGTTTGAAAGAACTGTTGTCTTGATTAAATAAAACAATAAATGCATGCCTAACCGAGCTGTTTTGACGAAACAAAAATTGATGTTCGACAGAGCTGTTCCTTGGAAAAACAACAACAACACATGTTTTTGATAGTGTTGCTTTGGTATTTAGAGAGGGAAAAAAATCTGTTTGATAGCGCTGTTGAATTTAAAATAAAATTCCCTGACATCTCTTGCTTTGACAGAGCTGTCACTACTACCAAGTGTTAATGTGGTATCTGACTTTAGTTGGCGAAGGTTTTGAAAACGTCAGGAGAGGACTGATACTGATACTTTCTATGCCAAGACACAATGGATACGAATTCACTGCCTCGATAGCCATAAACCGCTATGGGAACTTTGATCTTTATAGCGAAATCAACATTAATGACTCGCCATGGGTCCCACCATTTTACCCGTACAGGGGCGCGACCCTGGTGCACTCTGGACTTCCGGGAGGGCCGGTGATGACCTCAGGTCCTACTATCCTCCCCGGACTCAGCCCAGCACCGCTTACCCACTACTTCCCGTGATCTACTGGGGATGCGCAAAGAAAATAACATTTCAAATGCATAAAAGTTGGCAAAGACAGGGCGACAAGATAATGGGCTTCTCTCAGGAAATGGTAGCCATTGTCAATCAGCCAGTAATCAGCTCCTGCTGGAAGTGGCGTTTGATTGGCTAGCACACATGTAATTAGCCGCGAATTTCGGCTAAATACAACAGTCCAATAGGCCTAGTTTGCATCACTTTGACACCTTAATGTTTCGAACTACAACCGTCAGATTTCAGGACAGAAGAAGAGGAATTAGGAAAAAAACAACATCATCATCAAAGTACTTGATCCAGTGTTCCTTCTTCTGTGCGAATTAATACTCTGTGCAGACGTTTAACAAAAAGTGTGTTTAGTTCAAGCAAGACTCGCAGTAAGTTACCGTTTTAGTTTGCTAATGATTTGAAACTGGGCACCTTTGTGGCATGCTCACGTGCACATTTTGACTGTAGACAGACACAAAATGACCAGCGCACAAGGCACCAGCATATCGGGCAATATTTCAGTCACAAGAGATAGTGAGAGAGAGAAAGAGAAAGAGAGAGAAGACCACACCAGGCTAGTTTCATAACCGAGTTTACTTTCTGCAGGATTAGAATTGAAGCGTCGATTATTTTCTTCACAGAACTTGACCGCCACACACATGTAACAATCAATCAATCAGCCACACACATAGATCAAGGGAACTATCAAACAATACCTTTCTTGTCAGCACAGTCTTGAGAAATGTGAAAGCAAGTGTGCGAGACTGTGCGTTGTGTTGTATGCATGTATGTGTGTGTGTAGTGTTGTGTTAAAGTGTAAAGTGTGTGTGTGTGTGAGTGTGTGTGTGTGTGACAGAGAGAGAGAGAGAGATAGAAAAAGTGCCACAGAAAATAGAAACTGATGGACAAAGGAACATACACACACACACACACACACTGGATGGACCTTTCGAATTAATCACAATGCTTCTCAGTTCAATGGAAAAAAACAGACCCAGTCCCTCTCAGTCCCTTCACACAGTGTAGTAGTAGGTGGCATCATCATCATCATCATCACCAATCTCTTTACAATTGCACACAGAAGAAATTATAAAACAACAACAACAAAAACCTTTCATCTTCACTGGCAAATTGTTTTTTCTCCACAAACCCCTTCCCCTACTCTCTCCCATGCATGAAAATCACACATATTCATTCACACGCATGCAAACTTTTTCTTCTTTTTTTTTTTTTTTTTTTTTTTTAAAACATCTTTTACACACATATATATGTATATATATCCTGAAGTTACACAACGCCATTTTCTCTAAAAATGGTGATGGAGCGGGGGGGAGAAGGGATCTTGAGATGCTTGGTGGAAGGAGTTGCAGGGACAGGGGTGTCGCAAATTTCCTTACACCAAGTCCAACAGGTTGTTTTTTTCCCCCCTTCTTCTTTTTTTTCTTTAAAAAAACAACAACAACATTTAATGCACAATAAATCCTTTGACATCAAGGCTTGGGGAAAAAATCTCCAAGCACACTTACATACTGTATAAACGTACAGTAAAAAAAAAAGAAAAAGAAAAAAAAAGAGCACTTGTTCTGTCTCAAGCATGCAGAGCAGACACACACATATCCTCTTGTAACTGTACTAAAAAAGGCACACACACACACACACAATCACTCATACCCATTAATACAATTATCTCTCTTCTCTTTCTCTCACACATACAAACATACTTGTAGAGCTACTCAATCACACACACACACACACACACACTCACTCACTCTTGACATCACTTGGCATGCCTCTTAATTATTGTCCTTTTGGTACATGTCTGTATCCGTGACTTGGAAAAGAGTGGGTTTGGGAATGGAAGGTGGGGAAAAGGAGAGTGTGAACCCTAACAAAGGACATTGCCAGGTTTGGGGAATGGGGGGGTGGGGAAAAGGAGAGTGTGAACCCTAACAAAGGACATTGCGAGGTTTGGGGAATGGTGGAAGGAGAGTGTGAACCCTAACAAAGGACACTGCCAGGTTTGGGGAATGGGGGGGGGGGGGGGGGGGGAAAGAAGGAGTGTGTGAACCCTAACAAAGGACACTGCGAGGTTTGGGGAATGGGGGTTGGGGAAAAGAAGGAGAGTGTGAACCCTAACAAAGGACACTGCGAGGTTTGGGGAATGGGGGTTGGGGAAAAGAAGGAGAGTGTGAACCCTAGCAAAGGACACTGCGAGGTGTGGGGAATGGGGGGTGGGGAAAAGAAGGAGAGTGTGAACCCTAACAAAGGACACTGCGAGGTTTGGGGAATGGGGGGTGGGGAAAAGAAGGAGAGTGTGAACCCTAACAAAGGACACTGCGAGGTTTGGGGAATGGGGGGTGGGGAAAAGAAGGAGAGTGTATTTGTATTTGTATTTCTTTTTATCACAACAGATTTCTGTGTGTGAAAATTGGGCTGCTCTCCCCAGGGAGAGCGCGTCGCTACACTACAGTGCCACCCATTTTTTTTGTATTTTTTCCTGCGTGTAGTTTTACTTGTTTTTCCTATCGCAGTGGATTTTTCTACAGAATTTTGCCAGGAACAACCCTTTTGTTGCCATGGGTTCTTTTATGTGCGCTAAGTGCATGCTGCATACGGGACCTCGGTTTATCGTCTCATCTGAATGACTAGCGTCCAGACCACCACTCAAGGTCTAGTGGAGGGGGAGAAAATATCGGCAGCTCAGCCGTGATTCGAACCAGCATGCTCGGATACTCTCACTTCCTAGGCAGACGCATTACCTCTAGGCCATCTAACATCGAACCCTAACAAAGGACACTGCCAGGTTTGGGGAATGGGGGGTGGGGAAAAGGAGAGTGTGAACCCTAACAAAGGACATTGCCAGGTTTGGGGAATGGGGGTGTGGGGGGGGAAGGAGAGTGTGAACCCTAACAAAGGACACTGCGAGGTTTGGGGAATAGGGGGTGGGGAAAAGAAGGAGAGTGTGAACCCTAACAAAGGACATTGCCAGGTTTGGGGAATGGGGGGATGGGGGGGGGGGGAGGGAAGGAGAGTGTGAACCCTAACAAAGGACATTGCCAGGTTTGGGGAATGGGGGGAGGGGAAAAGAAGGTGAGTGTGAACCCTAACAAAGGACACTGCGAGGTTTGGGGGATGGTGGGTCTGGGGACAGGAAGTTGGGAGAGAACGCCACAGGTAATTCTTTCTGGCATTCATCAGAACAGAAAATCGTAAATGACACACACAATCTTATGTAAGCGCGTGTGTGTGTGTTTCTTGCAGTGGCAGTAGTAGCAACAACCACTGGATGAAAGCTTACAAAACTTCTTTTACAATTTTTTTTTCCCCCATTAACTCGACTAGGACAATGGCTCTCTTTTTTTTTTCCCCCCATTCACTTTGCACTCATGAAGGAACAAACAAACAAACAAACAACACCCGTTCAGAAGCTCACTGCACGATCTACACACACACAGATACACACGCGCACACACACAAATGAAGCAGCAGTTTCTTCTTATCTTCCTTCCCTCCTCCGGCTTTGAACTATCCTTGCCACTGGATCACTTTCATTCAATATGGGGGAAAAAAAAAAAGAAGTTTTTCTTGATCCTTACACACTCTCCCTTTTTTCTTTTTCCATACACTCTCCTTTTTTTCTTCTCTGCTCAGTTTATTTCCTTTATCTGTTTGTTGTTATTTTTCAGCAAGTGAAGATTCACATTTTTTATCCATTAATGACTGTTTCCTTCACATGATGTCATACCCTCCTCCTAAGAAAAAGCGTGGAGGAGAAATAATTTCTTAAAAAAACACAACACATCATAGTTATAATAATAATAATAACAACAATAATAACAATAAATTGTTCATAATAACTGGTGATGAAATTTTAAAGGTCGTCGTCATCATCATGTTGAGAAAAAAACAAACAAAAAACCCCGGACACCATCGATCATTCCTACTCAGAAGAATCCCCACTGTTGTTGTTGTTGTTGCTGTTCATGATGAAAGCAACTGAAGTCCCTGTGGAACTCGCAGTAGTGTTGGAGATGGGAGAGGAGGAATAGGAAGGAAGAGAGCAGTAGGAAGTGGCGGTGGTGGTGGTGGGACTGACGACAGAAGCCCCTTCTCTGCTGGGACTATTGTTGTTGTTGTTGTTCACTCCGGTTCCCCCCCTCCTCTTCCCTCCCTCCTTGTCCCCACTTCCTCCTCCACCACCTCTCCCCCAGTCCTGGCTGAGCACCACCATGTAGTTCGGGGACAGTGGTGACCCCTCTCCGGACACACTACTGCCGTCCGACTGACCACTACCACTACCGCCCCTCACCTCCCTCCCTCCACTGTTTCTTCTCTGGGTGTCACTGCCGCCGCCGCCGCCGCCTCTTCCACCTCCACCTTCCCTACTCCCCAAGTTCTCCTCCTCCCCCTCCTCCTCCACCATGACCACCAAAGATGACGGTGATGATGGCGACTCCGGTGTCGCCTCCGAAGAAGAATAAGGAGGAGGAGGAGGGGGCTGACGGGCCTGCACAGCACGGAGAGGAGAGCAGTCTGTTGGCGAGGGGGTGGTGGAAATGGTGGGTAAGGGGGCATAAGAGGGATGCAGTACACATCTTGCTCCTCCTACACCATCACCCTTACCCACCACCGCCGTCGTCGTAAAAGCACCAAGGACGCGGGATAGCGGCGACGACTGGGAGGCAGTAGTAGTAGTAGTAGTAGTAGTAGTAGCAGTGGCTGAAGAAAGAGGATCACAGTCTGTAGCAGAAGTAGGCGGCGTGATGACAACGTTGTTCGCGTTAGCATCACCACCACCACCACCACCACCGCTACACAGCAGTGGTGTCATCGTTGATGACGACAACGACTGCGGCGTCGACTGCTGGGAGTGGCAGCCGCGATGATGACGATGATGCTGATGATGCCGAACCCCGCCGCAATCCGTCGCCGCGACGCCGCCGCCACGATGCGTCTGTTGCTGAGAGGGGGAAACCAGCGCCACCGCCGAGGCTGACGAAGCAGGGTCACTCCGAGGCCTGGCACTGCCACTGCCGCCACTTCCGGCGGGCCCGGAGAACATAGTGTAGCAGCGACTGACCATCGGCTGACCCTCACTGTCCCGGATCAGCCGCTCCGGCACAATGGGGTACCCGCCCCCACCCCCGCCCCCAGCCCCCTGACCCTCCCCTCTGTCGCCGCCACGCCCCACACTTGGAGGAGGGGGAGGAGGGGGGGAGGACGGTGGGGGCAGAGGGCAGAAAGAGGAGGAGTATGAAGAATATGGGGAAGAAGAAAAAGGAGGAGGAGAAGGACCGCTGCCACCAACCCCAACACCACCCCCCACACCAAAACTTCCCCCAGTCGGGGTCAGGGAGTAAGGGGGAGGGCTCTCCCGGTCGAACACGGTCTTGTTGGGCGGCGGCTTGAACAGCTCCGACGAGTCGCCCATCCCGATCCCCCCTATCACGCCCAGCCCCATCCCGCCCCCGACACCGCCGAAGCTTCCTCCACTTCCACCTCCCCCGCCATAGCCACCACGCAGGGCCGCCGCAGCAGCGAGACGCGAGCGGCGACAGTCCAGGAGGCGGAGCTGGCTGGCCGAGTACCCTTCCTCCCCGTCAGGAGACACCGGGATGTTGGGCGGCAGAAGGCTGGCCTCGGGAGGGGGGTCCATCGCCACAGACTGCAGGCTGCTGGTGGTGGTGGAGGGGTGGGGGTGGTGGTGGTGGTGCCACGGGAAGTGGTGGTGCTTGTGGTGGTGGTGATGGTGGGAAGAGGAGGAGGAGGCGGAGGAGGAGCGCTGGTTGGTGGTGGTGGTGGTGGTGGTAGGGGGCAGGAGAGCCACGGTCTGTTCGTTGCTGCACTCCTGGGTGGAACAGCTGCTGGAGATCAGCCCCTGAAACATATATCATCACACTCTAGTTCAGATCTGCTGGTTTAAATAATCTTTAATTATTCAACAGTAACACATGATTACAATGCAGTCAAAGACAAAGGAGCACCAACAAGCTTAATAGCTTATACTGCGCTCACAACGTTGCACTTCAATTTTAACACGACGGCGAATGAAACATATCTGTATCAAGCTCAGTTCAGTTCAGTTTCTCAAGGAGGTGTCACTGCGTTCAGACAAATCCATATATATATATATATATATATATATATAATACACTACACCACATCTGCTAAGCAGATGCCTGACCAGCTGCCTAACCCAACGCGCCGAGGCATGCCTTGGGGAGAAAAGAAGAAAATTAGCTAAAACAAATTGATATTCTAAGTTACAGTGATTATTCCATGTGTACGACTGTGATTATATTCATTGTTATGTTTTGATCTATTATAAATCGACTTTTAAGCATTCTTTGTCTTTGATATAAATATTGATCAATACTCTGAATGAATGTGATTCTCGAGTACTGTTTGTGTTTTACACCACAGAGTAATTTCTTTTCAGAGATAATAAGCTGTTTTGTACATTTATATATGGTTTAAGGTGTTTTTTCCCCCCTTTGTTTTGTTTTGTTATTGTCTGGGGCTCGGCATGGGAAGGCAGTGGATTCATGTCCACTGTGTCTGGGGCTCGGCATGGGAAGGCAGTGGATTCATGTCCACTGTGTCTGGGGCTCGGCATGGGAAGGCAGTGGAATCATGTCCACTGTGTCTGGGGCTCGGTAAGGGGAAGGCAGTGGATTCATGTCCACTGTGTCTGGGTCTCGGTAAGGGGAAGGCAGTGAAATCATGTCCACTGTGTCTGGGGCTCGGTAAGGGGAAGGCAGTGGATTCATGTCCACTGTGTCTGGGGCTCGGTAAGGGGAAGGCAGTGGATTCATGTCCACTGTGTCTGGGGCTCGGCATAGGAAGGCAGTGGATTCATGTTCACTGTGTCTGGGGCTCGGCATAGGAAGGCAGTGGTTTCGTGTTCACTGTGTCTGGGTCTCGGTAAGGGGAAAGCAGTGGTTTCATGTCCACTGTGTTTGGGGTTTGGTAAGAGGAAGGCAGTGTTTTCATGTCCACTGTGTTTGGGGCTCTGCATGGGGTAGGCAGTGGATTCATGTCCACTGTGTCTGGGGCTCTGCATGGGAAGACAGTGGATTCATGTCCACTGTCTAGGGCTCGGCATGGGAAGGGAGAGGATTCATGTTCACTGTGTTTGGGGCTCGGCATAGGATTCATGTCCACTGTGTTTGGGGCTCGGCATGGGGTAGGCAGTGGATTCATGTCCACTGTGTTGGGGCTCGGCATAGGAAGGCAGTGGATTCATGTCCACTGTGTTTGGGGCTCGGCATGGGAAGGCAGTGGATTCATGTCCACTGTGTCTAGGGCTCGGCATAGGAAGGGAGAGGATTCATGTGTGTGTCTAGGGCTTGGCATGGGAAGGGAGAGGATTCATGTCCACTGTGTTTGGGGCTCGGCATGGGAAGGGAGAGGATTCATGTCCACTGTGTTTGGGGCTCGGCATGGGAAGGGAGAGGATTCATGTCCACTGTGTCTGGGGCTCGGTGGGAAGGCAGTGGTTTCGTGTTCACTGTGTCTGGGTCTCGGTAAGGGGAAAGCAGTGGTTTCATGTCCACTGTGTTTGGGGCTCTGCATGGGGTAGGCAGTGGATTCATGTCCACTGTGTCTGGGGCTCTGCATGGGAAGACAGTGGATTCATGTCCACTGTCTAGGGCTCGGCATGGGAAGGGAGAGGATTCATGTTCACTGTGTTTGGGGCTCGGCATAGGATTCATGTCCACTGTGTTTGGGGCTCGGCATGGGGTAGGCAGTGGATTCATGTCCACTGTGTTTGGGGCTCGGCATAGGAAGGCAGTGGATTCATGTCCACTGTGTTGGGGGCTCGGCATAGAAAGGCAGTGGATTCATGTCCACTGTGTTTGGGGCTCGGCATAGGAAGGCAGTGGATTCATGTCCACTGTGTTTGGGGCTCGGCATGGGAAGGGAGAGGATTCATGTCCACTGTGTTTGGGGCTCGGCATAGGAAGGGAGAGGATTCATGTGTGTGTCTAGGGCTTGGCATGGGAAGGGAGAGGATTCATGTCCACTGTGTCTAGAGCTCGGCATAGGAAGGGAGAGGATTCATGTCCACTGTGTTTGGGGCTCGGTAAGGGGAAGGGAGAGGATTCATGTCCACTGTGTTTGGGGCTCGGCAAGGGGAAGGGAGAGGATTCATGTCCACTGTGTTTGGGGCTCGGCATGGGGTAGACGGGGGCTCCAATCACCCCTCCTCTTTCTTCTTCCGCGCCGTTTTCATTTCCCCCAGCAACGCAGACTGTCATTAAATTTCATCGTTCTCAAACCCCGTCTAGCTTCTGGTGCAAGCGTTTGTGTGTGTCAGGCAGTCAATGTGTTGACCCGACCCCAAGTGTCTTTCATGCAGACACGCACGCGGGAATCGTCTCTGTTGGTAAGACGCTAAATACACCTGTGTCTGTCTAGAGGGAAGGAGGTAGGGGGGGCGGGGTGGGGGAGGGGGAGGAAGTGTTGTCAGGATGTAGCTTTGGTAGTGTTAGAGAAAAAAAAAAAAGAAAAAAAGAAAAAGAAAGGTGTGTGCTTTTCGAGAGAACAAGGGTGGTTCATCGCTGAAAAACACGGGTGTGGCTTTCACAGGCTGCTGGCTAATGCAGTTAACACCTCCCTCCTCAACCCGCCCTCCATCTGCAACACCCCCCCTCCCCCCCCCCCGCTCCCTTGACGTCAACCATGACGGATCCCCGAAGTATTCGTTTCTTCTCTTTTCTCGCCACCTGCCCATGCACACAAACACACGTACGCGCGCCGCGCAACCACATCCATGCACTGACACACGCCCCCCTCTTCCCCCCCACCTGTCCCCTTCACCACATCTCAAGCACACCGCTGTTGTTACTGAACCCCCCCAACCACCACCACCACCACCACACTGGACATGGCCGAACAACGGGCATACAGGCTTCTGGCTGTGCGTGAGTGTGCGGTGTGTGTGTGTGTGTGTCCTCATTTCCTCAATAAATCACTAAGTGTTTTTTGTTGTTTGTGTGTGTGTGTGTATGTGTGTGTGTGTGTGCGTGTGTATGTGCGCGCGCGCGCGCGAGCATGAATGCGTACGCACGCGCCTGCATTTCGTGCGGTGTCGTGTGTGTGTGTTGCCTGTGCGTGTCAGTACGTGCGTGAGTGCGTTCGTGCGCGCGCGCACACACATACATGTATGTACGCTTGAATACATAATTATTGATAATACTCATTTTAGAGCTGTTTGGATAAACTACTTCCTCGAAAGGAACTGCACTGGACTCCTCGAATCTGAAAATATACCATAATTGTAGACCTTTCTACAATATACAATAACCACTTTTTCCGAAAACGCAATAACACAGCCACAAATACGTGCTGAAACTCTACATAATGCTGTACATATCCACCATCTGCATCTATATTCTCATCCTCGGCTGTACTAAACGCACTCACGCACTCGCACACGCACACACACACGCACGCACGCACACGTGTGGTGACTTACTGAGGAAATGAGAACCGTCCTCAACACCACACTAAAGTAATTACCAGCGTCATGCCCAACGCAAGAATTTATTCCACATTATACCCTGCTCTGATCGGCGACAAAAGAGACAAGGTAGAGGTGGGACATCAAACACCTGCCTCTGGAACAGAACCAACCAGGTGCCCATCAGTGAGGAGATCAGGAGGAGGAAATGGGGCTGGATAGGCCGCCCACACCCTGCGAAAGCCTCCAGACGACACCACAAGACAAGACACTTGAATGGAACCCCCCAAGGAAAGAGGAAGAGTGGGCAGACCAAAGCAGACCTGGAGAAGAAGCACGGAGGATGAGATGAAGGCAGCCGGATGGGCATGGACCTGGCTGAAGAGGACAGCCCCCAAACCGAGTCCGCTGGAGGAGTGCTGTAGCAGCCCTGTGCTCCACAAGGAGTCAAGAGGCATAAGTCAGGTAAGTCAAGAGGTGGGATAGGGGTGTGAAAACACGTAAAAAATAACCCTTCTATCTCCACTTCCCTCTCCACTCCCATCACAAAACAAACAAGAAAGGCAAGGCCTTCAAAACTCACTTGTGATACACGTTAAAAAAAAAAAAAAATCTAATCGTTAAAATGTGTTCTGTATTTGTTATTATAAAGCTTCGGGTTAAAAAAAAAAAAAAAAAAATAAATAAAAAAAAAAAAAAAAAAAAAGTCCTGACGGCAGATTCGAACCCCACGTGTTCGGGTGAGAAGAAACTGTCTTACTCAATACACTATCGTGGCTCCTTAACTGACGTTAAAAAAACAACAACAACATTTAAACATGCTTTTTTTTTTCTTTTTTCTTTTTTTAAAGGGCGATAAATCGATTGCGGTATTCGCAGTGAGAACGCTGTTTAAAACATTATTCTGATGTATCTTGGGCATAAAAAAAAAAAAAAAAAAAAAAAAATCTTCTATGGCAATTCAAAATTCTTTTTAAGTCCGCGGTAAATGAGACGTGGCTATCGCCGCAATCACACTGCAACATTTAGCCGTTTTCTCTGGATCTAGATAGATGTACAAGTTTAGTTACACCCGCCGGGAATTGTACAACACGGTTGATTCAATTTCTCTTTTATGTTCATTCTAGTTTTATAGTTTTAAAGTTGATATGAAAATTCAGTATTTTGTTAAACTAATAACATGTAGAGCCAAGTGCAAGTACTTCTAAACGTCGTATGAAGTGAAAAGGACTTCATTTTGAGAAAAGTCAAGACTGGAAATTTTTACGTTTCATCAAGGATATTAACTCTCATGGTTTATTATTTTTAACTGTGAATCCCGACTGATTTTGTTGGTATTTTATGGCAGTTTGGGGCATAATCCAGTAAGTGATGAGGCTTTCATAAAACTTTCTCTGAATAAATATTCAACGGTCTCCTTCTCCAACTTTCCATCACATGTTATCGTGTATTGTCGATTGAATATAGGACTGAACGGGCAGGTCAACAACTTGAAACAAAATGGCGTCCTTCGCGTTCGCGTGAAATATGAGCACGCGCATTGAATATCTATAAATATGTGTACGCAATTGATTTTTGCCCATGACCTACAGAGCTCAGCCAATAGATCTATGAAGTCCACTCGTAGCATTGATTTTAGTATTTTCCGAAAAAGACCACTTGGGTGAATGAACATAGGGAAAGCCCTGTACACTGAGAGTAAAACACACAAGCTTTTTATGTATTGAGTATAATTTCAAAATGTAATGTTTAAGATGAGAAAGATCAGTTTAAAGCAAATTAAGTTCCCTAGCATTAATTACAGAGTAATTTCCCTTTTTTACTATCTGCAGCAAAGTTTCAGTTTCAGCAGCTCAAGGAAGCGTCACTGCGTTTGGACAAATCCATATACGCTACAACACATCTGCCATGCAGATGCCTGACCAGCAGCGTAACCCAACGCGCTTAGTCAGGCCTTGAGAAAAAAAACCTGTTAAATAAAATAAAATAAAATAATAATAATAGATAAATACATAAAAGACATGCGCCAGAAATATAACTTCCATGTTTAGCAATAGAAGTTCCTGTCTGAACAAAAAATGATAAAAATGAGTGCTTTTGTGTCAGAATATCTGATCAAAGTGCCAAGTTTAGAGAATAAAAAAAATATATAAATATAACAGTTAATTCAGTTTGCAGATAATTTGGCTTCTTTTTTAAATTTTTTTTGTACCCATCCCAGAGGTGCAATATTGTTTTACACAAGATGACTGGAAAGAACTGATTTTTTCCCTATTTTTATGCCAAATTTGGTGTCAACTGTCAAAGTATTTGCAGAGAAAATGGCAATGTTAAAGTTTACCACGGACGGACGGACACACACACACACAACCGAACACAGGGTTACACAAGTGAGTCAAAAAACAAACAAAATCAAAGAATTGCAGAGAGAGAGAGAGAGAGAGAGGTGGGGTACGGGGGGAAGGTAGACGAGAGATGAAACCTCTTATATATCTATCTATCTATATATATATATATATATATATATATATCAACGTCAAACTAAGATGGGATAAACCAGATCACTTCTCTCTCTCTCTCTCTCTGTATACCCAAACTAAAAAAAACAACAACAAAAAACCAACCAACCAACAAACAAAAACCAACCAACCAACAAAAAAAAACAACAACAAAAAAACAAAAAACAAAACAGCAACAACAAAAAAAAACACCCCCCCAAAAAACGAAAAAAAAAACCCACCTCAAAAACCCTCACATTAACAGAAGGACGCGAGCTGTGAACTAAGTGACTGGTCAGTATACAAGTTCAAGAACACCGCACCCCCCACTCAACTTGACCTTACTCGGGGGGCCGCGAACCGAACAGATCGTTAAACTCAACTCTAACCAAACATGTTAGGCATGCACTGATTGGCCCACATAGCTAGCACACACAGGCAACGGTAACCCAAATGTGGCACCCTCTGGCAGGGTAGAATCCACTGAGGTGTAAATATATATATATATATATCTATATATCTATAAATGATAGCTCAGAAGTAAACTCCCAAGTCGGTTTCACAATAGGAACAACCCACAGCCGCTTGCAGAATAATTTTGTTTAAAGCACGTTGGGCAGTCACAGTGGTCCCTAACTCTTTCCATACGAACGGCGAAAGAGACGACGTTAACAGCGTTTCACCCAAATTACCATCATCAAAATATTGCAAGCGGAAGGCTCTTATACTGAAGAGGTGAATGTTGACAAAGAATACCACAATTCTGACGACGGAAGCTAAAGGCTGGGTCATTCAGACACCCACTGGACATCCGATGGGTCTGTGTAGAGGAGAAGAGAGGACTGGCCGTACTTAGTGAGTTAACGTTTTCGCGGAGCCCGCATAATCAAAAATCCAGCCGAAAATATTGGGGAGGGGTGGAGAGAGAGAGGCTGGGGAAGAAGGGCAAACTTTCAGTTCAGCAGCAGCAGCAGCAGCAGCGGCAGCGGCAAGCAACACAGGGAAAACGAGTTAGGACGTCCGGACCTGGCTGGCTTGCCACCAAAAAAATGATAAAGCCAGGGCTGTTGGGTGCATACGTGCGCAGGTGCATGTCTGGGACCGCTAGGGGCGACGTTTACATAATACACAGGGTTCGTAAAAAGTTGTGGACTAGTTCATAAAAACAGGTATACTTTCATACATCCCCCCCCCCACCCCCACCCCACCCCTCGCCCAAATAATCGAGTTGCTTTGAATTATGCTGGGTGCATTACTATCATTATCGTGATATATGACTGGCCTCTCTTCGAATTATACAAACGACTATTTCAAGCGTACACGCACCATGGACAACCTTAAAACGATTTCAAAACTGGTGGTTTGGCCCAAAAATTACATTATAACAGTTTATTATATATATATTATATATATATATATATATATATATATATATATATATATATCTATATACATAACTGCTCTAGCTTTTCATTGGAAAAAATGGAACCATAAACAACAGCTGTAGTTTTTTCACTGGAAACTAAGAACGTAAAAAAAATAAATAAATAAAATAAAAAAATAAAAATAATTTTTAAAAAAAGGAGTAGTATTTTAGCAATGAGTGATGCTCATCACGCTGGCTGCACACACCGCTGTCATGACGAAAATGGCATCATCATTCCACCATGCCCCCGACGAAGGAAACTGCAAGTGGTCCTAAACTTTTTGTGAATCATGTACACACACACACACACACACACATATATATATATATATATAGAGAGAGAGAGAGAGAGAGAGATTAAAAACCTGGCGCACAGACTACACAGCAGCACATCTTTCTTGGTACTTCCTCTTTTCGGTATTCTCGACGGAAGAACGTTCGACCACAACTCGCACAGTATGTATGCGTACAGAAAGAGCGAGATTGAAAGGTGGGGGGGTGGGGGGGGGGGGGTGGAGAAATGAGAGAGGGGGGTGGGGGAGTGAGACAGAGAGAGACAGAGCAAAGCAGGGAAAGTTAGCTCTAGACAGCGATATAAAAGTGTATCTGTTATGTACACACACACACTCACAGAAGAGAGAGAGACAGAAATAGAGATTTAGAAAGATCTCTTGTGTGTACACAGCGGAGAGAGAGAGAGAGAGAGAGAGAGAGAGAGAGGGGGGGGGCAGTGGGAGGGGGAGGGAGGGAGAGAGAGAGATTTAAAGATCTGTTACGTGTACACCGCGGGGAGAGACAGAGAGAGAGAGACAGAGAGTTAAAGACCCGCTATGTGTACAACGCGGAGAGACAGACAGACAGACAGAAAGGGGTACAGACAGGCAGGCAGAGCAACCAACCACATGAAACTATAGAAGAGTTCGGTACCACAGTGCCTCGCCAACATACAGACACACAGCGAGTGTGACAGATAAACACATCAGGGAGACAGACAGACAGACAGTCTACTCAGTCAGAGTGTGACAGATAAACACATCAGGGAGACAGACAGTGACAGACAGTCTACTCAGTCAGAGTGTGACAGATAAACACATCAGGGAGACAGACAGTGACAGACAGTCTACTCAGAGTGTGACAGATAAACACATCAGGGAGACAGACAGACAGACAGTCTACTCAGTCAGACAGTGTGACAGATAAACACATCAGGGAGACAGACAGTGACAGACAGACAGACAGTCTACTCAGCCAGACAGTGTGACAGATAAACACATCAGGGAGACAGACAGTGACAGCAGTCTACTCAGTCAGAGTGTGACAGATAAACACATCAGGGAGACAGACAGTGACAGCAGTCTACTCAGTCAGACAGTGTGACAGATAAACACATCAGGGAGACAGACAGTGACAGCAGTCTACTCAGTCAGACAGTGTGACAGATAAACACATCAGGGAGACAGACAGTGACAGACAGACAGACAGTCTACTCAGTCAGAGTGTGACAGATAAACACATCAGGGAGACAGACAGTGACAGCAGTCTACTCAGTCAGAGTGTGACAGATAAACACATCAGGGAGACAGACAGTGACAGCAGTCTACTCAGTCAGAGTGTGACAGATAAACACATCAGGGAGACAGACAGTGACAGCAGTCTACTCAGTCAGAGTGTGACAGATAAACACATCAGGGAGACAGACAGTGACAGACAGACAGACAGTCTACTCAGTCAGAGTGTGACAGATAAACACATCAGGGAGACAGACAGTGACAGACAGACAGACAGTCTACTCAGTCAGAGTGTGACAGATAAACACATCAGGGAGACAGACAGTGACAGCAGTCTACTCAGTCAGACAGTGTGACAGATAAACACATCAGGGAGACAGACAGTGACAGACAGACAGACAGTCTACTCAGCCAGACAGTGTGACAGATAAACACATCAGGGAGACAGACAGTGACAGCAGTCTACTCAGTCAGACAGTGTGACAGATAAACACATCAGGGAGACAGACAGTGACAGCAGTCTACTCAGTCAGAGTGTGACAGATAAACACATCAGGGAGACAGACAGTGACAGCAGTCTACTCAGTCAGACAGTGTGACAGATAAACACATCAGGGAGACAGTGACAGCAGTCTACTCAGTCAGACAGTGTGACAGATAAACACATCAGGGAGACAGACAGTGACAGACAGACAGTCTACTCAGTCAGACAGTGTGACAGATAAACACATCAGGGAGACAGACAGTGACAG
>NC_134901.1:9019904-9027404 GCF_041734735.1 Babylonia areolata
TGTGTGTGTGTGTGTGTGTGGTCACATTTTGGTGTGTGTATGTAACATAGATATAATGTTTTATGTTAACAAAAGCGTTTTTGTAAAGCACCTAGAGCATATTTCTGGATAGTGTGCTATATAAGTATCCATTATTATTATTATTATTGTTATTATTATTACTGTATGAAAATAACACTGTCTTAAAAGGGTGTACACGCGTCACTGAAAAACCAGTCTTTATATCAATATGGGATAAAAACACCGTCTCAATAGGGGACACACACGTCACTGTATAAACCAGTCTGTATAGGGGATAAAAACACCGTCTCTATATTGGACACACACGTCACTGTATAAAACGCCAGTCTTTATATGGGATAAAAACACCGTCTCTATATGGGACGTACGCGTCACTGTATAAAACGCCAGTCTTTATAGGGGATAAAAACACCGTCTCTATATGGGACGTACGCGTCACTGTATAAAACGCCAGTCTTTATATGGGATAAAAACACCGTCTCTATATGGGACGTACGCGTCACTGTATAAACGCCAGTCTTTATAGGGGATAAAAACACCGTCTCTATATGGGACGTACGCGTCACCGTATAAAACGCCAGTCTTTATAGGGGATAAAAACACCGTCTCTATATGGGACACACACGTCACTGTATAAAACGCCAGTCTTTATAGGGGATAAAAACACCGTCTCTATATGGGACGTACGCGTCACTGTATAAAACGCCAGTCTTTATAGGGGATAAAAACACCGTCTCTATATGGGACACACACGTCACTGTATAAAACGCCAGTCTTTATAGGGGATAAAAACACCGTCTCTATATGGGACGTACGCGTCACTGTATAAAACGCCAGTCTTTATAGGGGATAAAAACACCGTCTCTATATGGGACGTACGCGTCACTGTATAAAACGCCAGTCTTTATAGGGGATAAAAACACCGTCTCTATATGGGACAACGCGTCACTGTATAAAACGCCAGTCTTTGTAAGGGGCACACACAACGCTGTATTTTAAAGCACCAGTCTTCATAGGGTACACACACGCCACTACATAAAACACCAGTTCTTTATAGGGGTTAAAAACAAAACTCTCCTTAGGGAACACACACATCACCGCACAAAAACAATGGTCTTTATAGGGGCAAACAAGTCACTGTATAAAACACTAGTCCCCACTGGGGACACACAAGTCACTGTAATGTACAAAATACTAGCTCCTATTGGGGGCACACACGTCACTGTATAAACCACCAGTTTTTACAGAGGATAAAAACACCACTGTGTTTATAGGAGACGTTCCTGTCACTGTAAAAAAACAACAACACACACATGTCTTTATAAGGGTAATGTCTCTGCGACTGGTTAGCCTCAGAATGACCGTTTCATGGGAGGTAAGTCTTGAACCTCCTTTGCGAAAAACAAAACAAACAAAAAAAAAATCAACAGGCGCATGACATGCACAACATTCATATAAAACACACACGTCATATTAAAACACCGTCACAGGGAAACAAATATCACTGAAAGTGCCAAGGTTCACGAAGGCTACTCAGAAATGAATTCCCATGATATTTGAAGGAGTTTTCAAAAGACGTTTCCATCAACTCAAAGGTGCCATGCACAGACAACAACCTAAGCCAAAGTGAAAGTCTGGTCTGATATTGTAAACCAACTCGACTCTGGTGAACATGCAGGCAAAATGATAACTATCTTTGATTTACCAAGTACTTCACAGTCCGTAGGGAATACTCTTAAAAAACAAACAAAAACCAAAAAAACATGTGCGATGTCGTGGAAAAAAGTCTATACATTTTAACGTGCAGGCAAAATGATAACTATCTTTGATTTACCAAGTACTTCACAGTCCGTAGGGAATACTCTTAAAAAACAAACAAAAACAAAAAAAAACATGTGCGATGTCGTGGAAAAAAGTCTATACATTTTAACGTGCAGGCAAAATGATAACTATCTTTGACTAACCAAGTAGTTCACAGTCCGTCGGGAATACTCTTAAAAAACAAACAAAAACAAAAAAAAACATGTGCGATGTCGTGGAAAAAAGTCTATACATTTTAACGTGCAGGCAAAATGATAACTATCTTTGATTTACCAAGTACTTCACAGTCCGTCGGGAATACTCTTTAAAAAACACACACAAAAAAAAAAACCCATGTGCGATGTCATGGAAAAAAGTCTATACATTTTAACGTGCAGGCAAAATGATAACTATCTTTGATTTACCAAGTACTTCACAGTCCGTCGGGAATACTCTTAAAAAACAAGCAAAAACCAAAAAAACATGTGCGATGTCGTGGAAAAAAAGTCTATACATTTTAACGTGCAGGCAAATTGATAACTATCTTTGATTTACCAAGTACTTCACAGTCCGTAGGGAATACTCTTAAAAAACAAACAAAAACCAAAAAAACATGTGCGATGTCGTGGAAAAAAGTCTATACATTTTAACGTGCAGGCAAAATGATAACTATCTTTGATTTACCAAGTACTTCACAGTCCATAGGGAATACTCTTAAAAAACAAACAAAAACCAAAAAAACATGTGCGATGTCGTGGAAAACAGTCTATACATTTTAACGTGCAGGCAAAATGATAACTATCTTTGACTTACCAAGTAGTTCACAGTCCGTCGGGAATACTCTTAAAAAACAAACAAAAACAAAAACAAAAAAAACATGTGCGATGTCGTGGAAAAAAGTCTATACATTTTAACGTGCAGGCAAAATGATAACTATCTTTGATTTACCAAGTACTTCACAGTCCATAGGGAATACTCTTAAAAAAACACACACACAAAAAAAAAAAAACCATGTGCGATGTCGTGGAAAAAAGTCTATACATTTTAACGTGCAGGCAAAATGATAACTATCTTTGACTTACCAAGTAGTTCACAGTCCGTCGGGAATACTCTTAAAAAACAAACAAAAACAAAAAAAAAAACGTGCGATGTCGTGGAAAAAAGTCTATACATTTTAACGTGCAGGCAAAATGATAACTATCTTTGATTTACCAAGTACTTCACAGTCCGTCGGGAATACTCTTTAAAAAAAAAAAAAAAAAAAAAAACAGCACAAAAAAAAAACAACAACAAAAAAACCACACCAAAAACAAAACAAAACAAACAAAAAAAAACCCCAACCAAACAAACAACAACAAAAAAAACACAACAACATGTGCGATGTCGTGGAAAAAAAAGTCTATACATTTTAACCAGTTGACTGCTGAAACTTGGTAAAATACGAACAGAGTCTCATCAGTTTTGACTGCAATTGCTACTTCGTGTAAGTAAACTTTTCAACCACTTCAATGATTTTTTGCCAAACAAAACTTAGATACCGTCACTGATTTGCCGATGACTCGCTGAAACTTTTTTTTTTTTTTTTTTTTTAATAGTGGCACCCCTGGTCGATGTTTGGTGAAAATGTGTTAAAAATCATGATGCTGCAAGCTTCACCATTTCTTGGATTTTAGGGGGCTTGGAAAATGGTGCTCAGAATTCAAGGAGTGTCAAACAACAGAAAGGAGCATACCCAACCTGTCAGGTCATGCGTGAAGTGGAGTGATGGCCTAGAGGTAACGCGTCCGCCTTGGAAGCGAGAGAATCTGAGTGCGCTGGTTCGAATCACGCACGGTTCAGCCGCCGATATTTTCTTCCCCTCCACTTGACCTTGAGTGGTGGTCTGGACGCTAGTCATTCGGATGAGACGATAAACCGAGGTCCCGTGTGCAGCATGCATTTAGCGCACGTAAAAGAACCCACGGCAACAAAAGGGTTGTTCCTGGCAAAATTCTGTTGAAAAATCCACTTCGATAGGAAAAACAAATAAAACTACACGCAGGAAAAAATACAAAAAAAATGGGTGGCGCTGTAGTGTAGCGACGCGCTCTCCCTGGGGAGAGCAGCCCGAATTTCACACAGAGAAATCTGATGTGATAAAAAGAAATACAAATACAAATACAAACATTACTTCCGCAACGAAGGCACCGACTCCCTTCTCTCAACAGTGGAACTGTTCGTTTCTATACAAGCTCTCAACGCCAGACAAATAAAATTAAGTACAAAACGTCTCTCCAAAGAACGGCAGTCACACGAACATTAATTTTCTTTAAACGCAGTATTCCGTGCTTATAAGAATACATACAGTGATGAATAAAGAAAAAAAAAAATAAATAAATAACAGGAAATACTGGCACGGAAAACTTGGGATGGAGCTTGGAGGCGGGGGGGGGGGGGGGGGGGAGAACGAAAGGGAGAAATGAAGAAACGCCCCCCCCCCCCCCCCCCTCACACACACACACACTCTATGCGCGCGCTCGCGCGACAGGAAGTGATTCCCACCCACTCGCTTCCACACCGGATACGACATGAAGTGCATGTGCTCGCAGTTGGTTTGTGTGTGTGTGTGTGTGTGTGTGTGTTTTAATATATAATAATATCGCCTCCTCAAACTTGTCTTAATTGCATGACGCATTCTTTTATTACTTCACAAAATAATAGCCTGTTATTTTCATATACTTCTACGTGAATATATATATATATATACGTGTGTGTGCGTGTGTGTGTGTGTGTGTGTGTTGGTGTGTGTGTGGTGTGTGTGTGTGTGTGTGTGTGTGTGTGTGTGTGTGTGTGTTGTGTGTGTGTGCGTGTGTTTCCCGATCGACATTAGCAAGGCGGGGGAAGAGAGGGAGAGGGGACTGGCACACAAGGGTGAGTAGCATGGAAATGGAATAGTGGGGCCTGCGGGGGGGATGGGGCGAGAGGGGGGGACACAAATACGCACAAACAACACACACACACACACACACACGTACAGAACACGCACATGCCACCCACCTCCACACACACACAACTTTCAAAACACACTCCTTTCTTCCCCCCTCCCCCCCCCCGCCCCCTTACCTCCGAACTGTGCGACTGGGGACACTCCTGATGCATCGCAGCGTGACCGTTCCCGCGCAACAGGCCGTGGTGATGCTGCTGCTGCTGCTGCTTTTGTTGTTGCTGTTGCTGGTGGGCAGGATTAGTGTAGTGATGGTGGTGGGGGTTGCAGTGGTGGTGGTGGTGGTGGTGGTGGGGCATGCCGTCCGCGTCCAGGGGGGAGGAGGAGGAGGAGTGGGAGCAGGAGGAGGAGGTGGGGTGCGGGGGGAGGGAGGGGGAGGCCCAGCGGTGGCGGTGAGGGTGGTGGTGGTGGTGGCGGCGGTGGTGACGGGTCAGCAGGCACACCACGCACACCACCACCCCGATGACCACCAGGCTGGTGGGAATCACCACGATCTGAACCAGCTGCCCCACCTCTGCAACACACACACACAGACACAACACACACACACACACACACACACACACACGCGCGCACACACACACACATTATTATTATTATGTTGACCTGTGCTGTATTCAGTTTTCAGTTTCAGTAGCTCAAGGAGGCGTCACTGCCTTCGAACAAATCCATATACGCTACACCACATCTGCCAAGCAGATGCCTGACCAGCAGCGTAACCCAACGCGCTTAGTCTGGCCTTGAGAAAAAAACACACCAAAAAACACAAAAAAAACAACACCAAAACAATAATATATAAATACATAAAAAAATAACTATTACTAATAATCATAATATGTGTAAGGCGCAAAAATTTGATGAAGTCAACTGTAAATAACTAAATAACTAACAACTATAAATAAATAAATATATAAATAACAATAATAAAAATAATAATAATAATAACTGTAGTATTAGTACTAATTGTACTGCACTGTATTGCAGTCTACAGTGATGCAACACTCCCCCCCCCCCCCCCCCACCACTGCTGAACGTGTTAACACAGCACAGCAACAGCACTGAGCTCACACGGAAGCCAACCCTTGTCAAGCATTTGCACGAACAATCAGGAAAGTTGGAAGGCACATTCTGAACTTGGTAGTAACACTCGCACTCCGAGCCACATC
This sequence comes from Babylonia areolata, assembly GCF_041734735.1. NCBI lineage: Eukaryota > Metazoa > Mollusca > Gastropoda > Neogastropoda > Buccinidae > Babylonia > Babylonia areolata. Next base: position 9,025,875 of record NC_134901.1, read on the forward strand.
AGCAAACGGGGCACAGACGCTGTTCGATCAAGACAGCAGCTTGATTTAGCCAGGCTCAATTCTTGTTCGGGCAAGCGGTTACGCTGATTGGTCCACTCAAGGCTGCTTCACCGTAAACACGCAAACGATTAGCTGAGCATCATCATGCGAGACCAAGGTGTGTGGAGACTGCCCTGGCCCCGTGATCGAGAAGTCTAGAGCGTCTAGGAAAATGTTACGACATGCTACGACGTCGGAAAATGAACTCGTCGGAACAATTTTGACGATGGCGCCAAGTCGGAACACGCTGCAATCGACGCAGGGATCGCGCTAGACTTTTTCAAAACGCGTGCAGCTTACGCAAAGTCGGCACAAAAAAAAAAACGCATAAGGTAGAGTCATAATTGCGTCAGGCCTATGACACTAAATCAAAGGTTTACTCACCTATTTTCGCCGCTCACGTCGGCGCTGAAATTCACCGCAAGCCCTGACAATCATATTGAGTCGATTCCGTGACTGAGATACAGCGGAAAACAAAAAAAAAACGGTAGGGCCTAGGCTAGCCGATTAACGTTCAGCAGTCAAACAAGACTTAACTTTCCCGCTACAGGGTCACGCCCTGTAATGACGCCACTCTGTTCCAAAACTCGTCAGCTAAGCAGTGTTGTGTGCGCGCGTACTCTGTTAATTGGCTGTAGCTGTTAAGAGTCATGTAGGCATCTCGCAGTGCTCCGCATGCACAGACACTTTGTCTTGTACTGTCTGATTCAGTATCGCAAACCTAGCTGCCAAGTCAGTCCTAAAGATGCATTGATACGGCTTGGAGTAAAAGTTGTTTTGCGTAAGTGTTACGCGTGAGCGCTGTGAAAATGCGTCAGCGAAAATCAAAATGCGTCAAATACGCGAAAAACATGCGTTAACGCGATCCCTGAATCGAGCGTAACCAAATACGGCGAATTCGTAACAGCTGGCATCTCTTGAGTACGCTGGCACGCCCTTACAAGAAAGGCTTAGAACGGAGTCTTGAACAGATACGTGGCAGTGAGGTTCAGGCAGCCAGAGAACGTCGCCTGCCCCTCAGTGCAACATCAGCTGACCTCCAGTGCCCTGTGTGTGTGGTCACCACTCTGCAAAAACATACCTGGCCTGCACAGCTACTTCCGTGTGCACAGATGTGTGCACGATCATGTCCTTCAGTGAAACCGAGGGACAGCCATCTTATCTTGTCGTGTGTGTGTGTGTGTGTGTGTGTGTGTGTATGTGTGTGTATCTATATATATATATATATGTGTGTGTGTGTGTGTGTGTGTGTGTGTCTGCGTGTGTGTGTGTAACAATCATCACAAGATTATACAGGCCAACAATGCTTCATTCAATGACACATTGAATTGCACTGCATTCCCCAGGAAGAGCGCGTCACCACGATACAGCGCCACCTATCTCTCTCTCTCTCCACCACCCCCCGCCCTCCCTCCTCCACCCGTATTTCTCTGTCTGCAGGTGTGTTTGTTTTAACAACAAAGTGGATTGTCATCCAGAATTAAATGTTAC
>NC_134901.1:9034904-9037404 GCF_041734735.1 Babylonia areolata
GATGGAAGAGTCGAAAATATCTATGCAGATTTGATTTAGAATAGGTAGAGAAGTGCCCGTTTATAAACAGAGACGAGGGAAAGAGAGCTAAAGACACTGACACTGACACTGACTTCACTGCCACTGGCAAAAGATACCCTTTTGGCAAGGGGGGGTTACACAATACATAGTGGCGGTAAGCATCGGCCAGAATTTGTTCGGCTGATTTAAAGACACGTATCGCAAAAGTAATCAATAAACAACAAGAGAGGCAAGGCCTTCAAGACTCACTTGTGATACATTAAAAAAAAAAAAAAAAAAAAAATCCAAGCTTTTTATGTACTGAGTATAATTTCAAAATGTAACGTTTAAGATGAGAAAGATCAGTTTAAAGCGAATTAAGTCCCCTAGCATTAATTATAGAGTAATTTCCCTTTTTTTTTTACTATCTGCACCAAAACGTTTGCAAAATAAATATAACTTCCATGCATAGCAAAAGAAGTTCCTGTTTGAACAAAAAATGATAATAACGACTGCTCTTGTTGTTGGGTCAGAATATCAGATCAAAGTGCCAAGTTTAGAGAATACAAAAAATATAAACAGTAAATGCAGTTTGCATATAATTAGGCTTCATTTTTTTAATTTTTTGTGCCCATCCCAGAGGTGCAATATTGTTTTAAACAAGATGACTGGAAAGAACTGAATTTTTCCTATTTTTATGCCTAATTTGGTGTCAACTGACAAAGTATTTGCACAGAAAATGGCAATGTTAAAGTTTACCACGGACACACAGACACACACACACACACACACAGACAACCGAACACCGGGTTAAAACACTGACTCACTTTGTTTACACAAGTGAGTCAATAAACCAATATGTGCACATCCACACTAACATGCTTTGACACATGACCGCTCATACATTCACACGCCCAACACACCAACATACATTTATCATCACGCACTTCACCTAATCCATTGCAGCTTTCAAGACGACCATCTGGCTCACGCTCTTCGCAGCGCTAAGTTAGCTAGAGTTAGCAAAATGTCCCAATTCTATGGAATTAGCGTGGACTTGAGAACATGAAGCTAGAGCTAAGAAATGTCCCAATTCTGTGGAATCAGCGCGGACTTCGGAACATGAAACTTGAGTTAAGAAATGTCCCAATTCTATGGAATTAGCGTGGACTTGGGAACATGAAGCTAGAGTTAAGAAACGTCCCAATTCTATGGAATTAGCGTGGACTTGGGAACATGAAGCTAGAGTTAAGAAACGTCCCAATTCTATGGAATTAGCGTGGACTTGGGAACATGAAGCTAGAGTTAAGAAACGTCCCAATTCTATGGAATTAGCGTGGACTTGGGAACATGAAGCTAGAGTTAAGAAACGTCCCAATTCTATGGAATCAGCGTGGACTTCGGAACATGAAGCTAGAGTTAAGAAATGTCCCAATTCTATGGAATCAGCGTGGACTTCGGAACATGAAGTCTGAATTAAGAAATGTCCCAATTCTATGGTATTAGCGTGGACTTAGGAACATGAAGTCTGAGTTAAGAAATGTCCCAATTCTACGGTATTAGCGTGGACTTAGGAACATGAAGCAAACTTGGCTCTGCTGAGATCACTGGTGATATCATCATTACCTGGTTATAAGTAGTACCTCGTCTTTTGCGCTCTTTCCACATCGGATAAACCAAAAATCGATGTCCTCTCTCTCTCTCCATATTTGATAATCAGCAAGGTCGACTGCTGTTGATTAGCAATCAGTTTTGTGTGGTTAAGCTTCATATTAACTCTCACCATACGAACGGCGAAAGAGACGACGTTAACAGCGTTTCACCCCAATTACCACCATCAAAATATTGCAAGGGGAAGGCTCTTACACTGAAGAGGTGAATGTTGACAAATATACTGAAGAGGTGAATGTTGACAAAGAATACCATAATTCTGACGACGGAAGCTAAAGGTTGGGTCATTCAGACTCCCACTGGCCATCCGAGGGGTCTGTGTACAGGAGAAGAGAGGACTGGCCGTACTGTGTGAGTTAAACCACTGCGGGTTCATGAATCTTCAATGTTTCGTGACTGACGACCTCGTGTTTCGTGACTGACGCAACCTATCGGTGCTGTGTCAGTGGCGTTTCGGTGTAGTAGACACATACCTGGATAGACAAGCAGACAGAGATAGATAAAGACTGACTGAATGATTGATAGGTAGATAGATATCCTGATAGATATATGATGGAGAGATATATACATATATATTCCAGTTAACAAGCCGTGTTGGGCTTTTCTCTTCTCGATGAAGAAAACGCAGTTTAAAAGGCGATGGGCTAAGTCAGTTTTCTTTTTACACAACTGGCAGCATCACAAAAACGATAGCAGAAGTCTGCATCCCTGGTGTGTGTGTGTGTGTGTGTGTATCTATAGATATAGCAGTCATGTGAGAGAACCGAACAGACAGGACACAGAGGAAAAACTGACGGATACCACTTCCACTCAGACTGTGCGTCACGCC
>NC_134901.1:9042404-9054904 GCF_041734735.1 Babylonia areolata
TATATTTTTTTCTCTCCATTTTAGAAGGGAAAAAAAAATCCGCTTTGACCAGCTTTTCAATTCCTTCAATTCCATTCGGCTTTAATCCAACCAAGTGCCGTTATTATGATGTCATTTTGAATACATATCGGCTGTCCTGTTAACTGCTTAATTCATTTTAGACATGGGTGAATGCAGACGCGTCTCTCTCTCTCTCTCTCTGTGTCTCTGTCTCTCTGTAAACACGCGCGCGCTTGTTCATGAAAAGAAAAATCAAAAACAAAACAAAATCAATACTAAGATAATCAATTACACATTGTTCGTCTCCAGCAAGGTTTATACCATGCAAAGTGGCATCTCTCTCTCTCTCTCAGAGAACTGAAAGCATGAAGAACGATGATTGTTTAACTCACTCAGTACGGCCAGTCCTCTCTTCTCCTCTACACAGACCCCTCGGATGTCCAGTGGGTGTCTCAATGACCCAACCTTTAGCTTCCGTCATCAGAATTGTGGTATTCTTTGTCAACATTCACCTCTTCAGTATATGAGCCTTCCGCTTGCAATATTTTAATGATGGTAATTGGGGTGAAAAGCTGTTAACGTCGTCTCTTTCGCCGTTCGTATGGAGAGAGTTAATATACACCAACACTTTTGTGATGGTGCGATGGCCAATCCATGAATAAATTTTAATTATCAGAATCTATCTCTCTCTCTCTCTCTCTTTTGTTTACAGTTCCCTCCCCCCCATTCATACCGACAATCTTAGTTACTATTGTTGTGTTTTATCTACAACTTCGGTCGCCTCACGGTAATTTCGTTCTTTCTTTCGTTCGTTCTTTCTTTCTTTCTTTCCCTCTGCCTTTCTTTTCATTCCATTCCTCTTCGTACTTTAAAAAAAAAAAAAAAAAAAAATTATTCCGTTTCCAACACTCGTTGTCTCTAGCTCGAGCGCTTACCTGGAAACAGAGAGACCAGCACCCCTGGCCGCATCAAAGACCGTCGGTTTAAATAATCTTTAATTGTTCTCACAGTACACGCGATTAGAATGCAAACAAAGACAAAATGAGCATCAACAAGCATCAAACAAAAGACCCTTCAACTTGATATGGCAGGAGGAGATGATGACAGGTTCACGAGGGATTGGGGACCAAATGACTGAAAGACAAGACAGAAGAGAGCGGAGAGGGGGGCAGGGGGAGGGAGGGGGAGGGTGCAGGGGGGGGGGGGTTAGAGGAGTAGGGGAGGGGGGGGGAGAAGAAAGACGACAATATACAATACCCAATACACAAACTTTATTGTCTATACTTTGGTAAAGAGATTTTCTTTTTGGCAGCAGCACATGTCCAACATAAGAAGAAAACAACAAACAAATAAAATGAATAAAAAAATAAAAAGATAAACTAAATGGCACCAAACGGAAATAGCTATATACAAATATACAGATTACTGAAATTTACGTGCCTCTCCATTTCAGTCAGCCAAACCGCATTGCACATCTTCACACATACACACACACACACACCACGCGCACACACACGCACACATACACTCTCTCTCTTTCCCTCTCTCTCTGTCTCTCTCTTCACAAAATATGCAACTACAAAGATCCCGCCCCCCGCCCCCCTCTCCGCTCTCTTCTGTCTGTCTGTCTGTCATTTTGTTGTCCCCAATCCCTCGTGACCGGGAAACAGACGGCAGGATGAGCGACAGACAGACAGACAAGAGGGACAGACAGACAGACAGACAGACAAGAGGGACAGACAGACAGACAGACAGACAAGAGGGACAGACAGAAAAGAGGGACAGACAGACAGACAAGAGGGACAGACAGACAGACAAGAGGGACAGACAGACAGACAGACAAGAGGGACAGACAGACAGACAAGAGGGACAGACAGACAAGGGGACAGACAGACAGACAAGAGGGACAGACAGACAGACAGACAAGAGGGACAGACAGACAAGAGGGACAGACAGACAGACAAGAGGGACAGACAGACAGACAGACAAGAGGGACAGACAGACAGACAGACAGACAAGAGGGACAGACAGACAAGAGGGACAGACAGACAAGAGGGACAGACAGACAGACAAGAGGGACAGACAGACAGACAGACAAGAGGGACAGACAGACAGACAAGAGGGACAGACAGACAGACAGACAAGAGGGACAGACAGACAGACAAGAGGGACAGACAGACAGACAGACAAGAGGGACAGACAGACAGACAGACAGACAAGAGGGACAGACAGACAGACAAGAGGGACAGACAGACAAGAGGGACAGACAGACAGACAAGAGGGACAGACAGACAGACAGACAAGAGGGACAGACAGACAGACAAGAGGGACAGACAGACAGACAGACAAGAGGGACAGACAGACAGACAGACAGACAAGAGGGACAGACAGACAGACAAGAGGGACAGACAGACAGACAAGAGGGACAGACAGACAGACAAGAGGGACAGACAGACAGACAGACAAGAGGGACAGACAGACACATCTTCACACACACACCACGCACACATACACTCTCTCTCTTTCCCTCTCTCTTTGTCTCTCTCTTCACAAAATATGCAACTACAAAGATCCCGCCCCCCGCCCCCCTCTCCGCTCTCTTCTGTCTGTCTTTCTGTCATTTTGTTGTCCCCAATCCCTCGTGACCGGGAAACAGACGGCAGGATGAGCGACAGACAGACAGACAAGAGGGACAGACAGACAGACAGACAAGAGGGACAGACAGACAAACAGACAGACAGACAAGAGGGACAGACAGACAGACAAGAGGGACAGACAGACAAACAGACAGACAGACAAGAGGGACAGACAGACAGACAAGAGGGACAGACAGACAAGAGGGGCAGACAGACAAGAGGGACAGACAGACAAGAGGGACAGACAGACAGACAAGAGGGACAGACAGACAGACAGGGACAGACAGACAAGAGGGACAGACAGACAGACAGACAAGAGGGACAGACAGACAGACAAGAGGGACAGACAGACAGACAGACAGGGACAGACAGACAAGAGGGACAGACAGACAGATAAGAGGGACAGACAGACAGACAGACAGACAGACAAGAGGGGCAGACAGACAAGAGGGGCAGACAGACAGACAAGAGGGACAGACAGACAAGAGGGACAGACAGACAGACAGACAAGAGGGACAGACAGACAAGAGGGACAGACAGACAAGAGGGACAGACAGACAGACAGACAGAGACAAGAGGGACAGAAGATGGACAGACAGACAGACAAGAGGGACAGACAGACAGACAGACAAGAGGGACAGACAGACAGACAAGAGGGACAGACAGACAGACAAGAGGGACAGACGAGACAGACAGACAGACAAGAGGGACAGAAGAGGGACAGACAGACAGACAGACAAGAGGGACAGAAGAGGGACAGACAGACAGACAAGAGGGACAGACAGACAGACAAGAGGGACAGACAGACAGACAGACAAGAGGGACAGACAGACAAGAGGGACAGACAGACAAGACAGACAGACAAGAGGGACAGACGAGACAGACAGACAGACAAGAGGGACAGACAGACAAGACAGACAGACAAGAGGGACAGACGAGACAGACCGACAAAAACAGAGGCAAATACAGTGAAACAGGAGGAGGGCGGACGACCGGTGGCGGTCGCAGACAATCATAATAAGCACGCTCTTCAGTTTATAACAGGATGTGGAAAGCGAGCAAGAGGGGGGGGTGGGGGCTGGGGGGGGGGGGGGGGGGGGGGGGGGGGGGGGGGGGGGGGGGGAGTGATGGAGGAAGCAAAGGGAGGGAAGTGAGGCGCTCAGACAAATATAGAGTATAAGAGACAGAGAGAGAGAGAGAGAAACGGGTAATGATTGGGAAAGTTCCTTATTTTCCATTCATACGATGCGAACCGACAGTCAGAAGAGGGTGGAGGAGGGGCGGGGCGGGGCGGGGGGGTAGGGGGTTGGGGGGTCGTGGAGGGGGGGGGGTGGAGAGACAGAAAAAGCGAGAGCGAGACACACACACACACACACACACACACACACACACACACACACAGAGAGACAAGAGACAGTGAGAGAGACAGACAGACATTTTACAGACAGAAAAACATACAGGTTTTGTTAGTTCACAGACAACAAAATACAGGTAACACGATAAGCACGCTCCCTCATTTTTCTCAAAACAGGATGTGTCACTCCCGTCGCCCCCCCCCCCCCCCCCACACACACACACACACAAATACAAACGCACACACACACACAATTATACACATATGCATACAAACACACACACACACACATACATACATACATATATATATATATATATATATATATATATATATATATATATATATATATATATATATATATATATATATATACACACACATACATACAAACGTATATATATACATATATGTGTGTGTGTGTGTGTGTGTGTGTGTGTGTGTTTGTATGCATATGTGTATAATTGTGTGTGTGTGCGTTTGTATGTGTTTGTGTGTGTGACAGGCCCACCCCAAAACCCTTCACACACACACACACACACACAAACCAGTGACGCGCCCACCACAAAGCCACACACACACACGCGCGCGCGCGCGCACACACACACACAAACACACACACAAACCAGTGACGCGCCCACCCTAAAGCCCCTCACACACACACACACACACCACACACACACACACACACACACACACCCCTATGACGAAGGCTCAGTCAGCTCAGCTTGCCAGGGTCAGGGTTTTTTTGCTGGGGCGATGTGACCCGGCTTTTTGTTGTTGTTGTTGTTGTTGTTGCTGTACTGTTTTTTGTTGTTGTTTTTCCACCTCTTTGTGGGATAGGGGAGAGGGGGGGGGGGTGGAGGGGGGGAGGTGGGGGGTGGATAGGTAGGGTGGGAATGGTGATGGCGTCACATTCCGGGGCAGGACGACCCCACCACACCCTACCCCCTTCAGAACACCCCCTCCCATGTCTCCTCTCCCCACACCATCCCTCCAACACACACACACACACACACACACGCGCGCGCGCGCGCACGCACGCGCACACACACACACAGTGACCGCAGGCCCTACAACCCACGCACTTAATTATCTCGTGAACATCAGCCCAGCGAATAAAGTCGAATCTGTGGGTCGTGGAGGTGGTTGAGGGAAGAGAAAATAGAATGAAAATTAAACACAAAAAGTGGACAAGAAGAATCTGCTTTAACACACACACACACACACACACACACACACACACACTACGCAACTAAATGCAGTTATATATATATATATATATATATATATATATATATATATATATATATATATATATATATATACATGTGAATACACAAGATGAACGTATGCATGGCATGGTTTAGCTTTTCCCCAATAACTTACTGCTTCATTTGCAGTAACATTAATTAATTCGCATGTTTATTATAGAAAAATACCTATCCATCTATACACACACACATACATACATATAATAAACATACGAATTTAATACATACATACATACATACATATATACATACATATACATATATATATATATATATATATATATATATATATATATATATATATATATATATGTACATATGTATGTATGTATGTATGTATGTATTAAATTCGTATGTTTATTATATGTATGTATGTGTGTGTGTATAGATGAATATATATATATATATATATATATATATATATATATATATATATATATATATATGTATATGTATATATGTATGCATGTATGTATTAAATTCGTATGTTTATTATATGTATGTATGTGTGTGTGTATAGATGGATAGATATTTTTCTATAATAAACATACACACACATACATACATATGTGTGTGTGTGTGTGTGTGTGTGTGTGTGTGTGTGTGTGTGTGTGTGTGTGTGTGTCTGTTTCTAAACCTATTATACCCGATTCTTGCTGTACCGTTTATGTGCATGTGTGCTCACTGCACGTAAACTGGAACAGGGCAACACACACACACACACACACACACACACACACACACAGAGAAAAGGTTTCACAATATTACGCCTTTAAACTGCACCCTTCAGATAAAACGTGCTGTGTGTCTGTGTGTGTGTGGGCGTGTCCGGTCCACAGAAAAGAAAAGGAGAAGAAAGATGGGTGTGAGGAAGAGAGAGAGGAGGGTAGGACGTGGAAGGGAGAGGGGGGAGGAGGCAAAGTAGAAGGGAGAGGGGACGGTAAGACGTGGAAGGGGGTGGGTAAAGTGGAAGGGAGAGGGGAGGAGGTAAAGTGGAAGGGAAAGGGAAGGGTAAGACGTAAAAGGGGTGGGTAAAGGGAGAGGGCAGAGTAAGACGTGGAAGGGGGGGGAGGAGGTAAAGTGGAAGGGACAGGGGAGGGGAGGAGGTAAAGTGGAAGGGAGAGGGGAGGGTGCAGAGTGGAAGGGAGAGGGCAGAGTAAGACGTGGAAGGGGGTGGGTAAAGTGGAAGGGACAAGGGAGGGGAGGAGGTAAAGTGGAAGGGAGAGGGGAGGAAGTGGAAGGGGCAGGGGAGGTTAAGATGTGGAAGGGGTGGGTAAAGTGGAAGGGACAGGGGAGGGTAAGACGTGGAAGGGGTGGGTAAAGTGGAAGGGACAGGGGAGGGTAAGACGTGGAAGGGGTTGGTAGAGTGGAAGGGACAGGGGAGGGGAGGAGGTAAAGTGGAAGGGAGAGGAGAGGAAGTAGAAGGGATAGGGGAAGGTAAGACGTGGAAGGGGTTGGTAAAGTGGAAGGGACAGGGGAGGGGAGGAGGTAAAGTGGAAGGGAGAGGGGAGGGTGCAAAGTGGAAGGGAGAGGGCAGAGTAAGACGTGGAAGGGGTTGGTAAAGTGGAAGGGACAGGGGAGGGGAGGAGGTAAAGTGGAAGGGAGAGGGGTGGGTAGAGTGGAAGGGAGAGGACAGAGTAAGACGTGGAAGGGGTGAGTAAAGTGGAAGGGACAGGGGAGGGTAAGACGTGGAAGGGGTGGGTAAAGTGGAAGGGACAGGGGAGGGTAAGACGTGGAAGGGGTGAGTAAAGTGGAAGGGACAGGGGAGGGTAAGACGTGGAAGGGGTGGGTAAAGTGGAAGGGACAGGGGAGGGTAAGACGTGGAAGGGTGGGTAAAGTGGAAGGGAGAGGGCAGAGTAAGACGTGGAAGGGGTGGGTAGAGTGGAAGGGAGAGGGCAGAGTAAGACGTGGAAGGGGGTGGGTAGAGTGGAAGGGACAGGGGAGGGTAAGACGTGGAAGGGGTGGGTAGAGTGGAAGGGAGAGGGCAGAGTAAGACGTGGAAGGGGTGGGTAGAGTGGAAGGGAGAGGGCAGAGTAAGACGTGGAAGGGGTGGGTAGAGTGGAAGGGAGAGGGGAGGGGAGGAGGGTAACGTGGAAGGGAGAGGGAAGTGGAAGGGACAGGAGAGGGTAAGACGTGGAAGGGGTGGGTAGAGTGGAAGGGATAGGGAGGGTAAGACGTGGAAGGGGTGGGTAGAGTGGAAGGGAGAGGGCAGAGTAAGACGTGGAAGGGGTGAGTAAAGTGAAATGGACAGGGGAGGGGAGGAGGTAACGTGGAAGGGAGAGGGAAGTGGAAGGGACAGGAGAGGGTAAGACGTGGAACGGGGTTGGTAAAGTGGAAGGGACAGGAGAGGGTAAGACGTGGAACGGGGTTGGTAAAGTGGAAGGGGTGTTGGGGGCAGGGGGGGGGGGGTAAAGAGAAAGGAACAGGGGAGGGTAAGACGTGGAAGGGATGAGGTGGGGGGGGGGGGAGGCGACACTAAAAGATCGAGGAAGAATTATAAAAATAAAATAAAAAAAGAAAGGGGGTGTGGTAGGTGGGAAGGTGGTGTATGGTTGGTGGGGCGGAGATATCTTTTTTTTTTTTTTTCTTTTTTTTTTTAAAGGGTGCAGGGCGGAAGGACAGAGGGAGAGAACGTGTTGTGGTGGGTTGCTACCGATAGAACAGGACGTGGGCCACGCCCCTCCCAAACCAATGACCCCCCCCCCTCCCCCCCACACACACACCCAACCCCTCTATCTCTATCTCGTGTGTGTGTGTGTGTGCGCGCGCGCGCGTGCGTGTGTGTTCGTGTCTGTACAGCACAGCGGGCGAAACTCACTCAAGGTCACACCAAATAAAGAGTGCATGCACGGGTAAGGGGATCTTTCTCATCTTTCGATCGAACGGCTGACGAGAAAAGAAAACACAAAGTTCACACAAGCGGGCCTCGGTAAAACTTTTTGTGCACTGGAAAAGAATCAATAACTTTAACGCACACTGCACTATTAACAGGTAATGAAAACTGTCAACTCGAACAGAAAAAGTAAGACTGTCAACGGACAAAGGAAACCAGTTAAAACTTAAAAGTGAGTGCATTAAATGAACTTGAATAAAGCGCGCTGTTCATCTGTTAAACTGTGTGCACCAAAAAAATCAATGAAAATAAAAGCACATTTATCAGTTAAACAATGTGCATAATAAAAGTACGGCAAAAAACTGTCTGCACCAAAAAAATCAATGAAAATAAAAGCACATTTATCAGTTAAACGATGTGCATAATAAAAGTACGGCAAAAAACTGTGTGCACCAAAAAAAATCAATGAAAATAAAAGCACATTTATCAGTTAACTAAACGATGTGCATAATAAAAGTACGGCAAAAAACTGTGTGCACCAAAAAAATCAATGAAAATAAAAGCACATTTATCAGTTAACTAAACGATGTGCATAATAAAAGTACGGCAAAAAACTGTGTGCACCAAAAAAAATCAATGAAAATAAAAGCACATTTATCAGTTAAACGATGTGCATAATAAAAGTGCGGCAAAAAACTGTCTGCACCCAAAAAATCAATGAAAATAAAAGCACATTTATCAGTTAAACGATGTGCATAATAAAAGTACGGCAAAAAACTGTCTGCACCCAAAAAATCAATGAAAATAAAAGCACATTTATCAGTTAAACGATGTGCATACTAAAAAGTACGGCAAAAAACTATGTGCACCAAAAAAAATCAATGAAAATAAAAGCACATTTATCAGTTAACTAAACGATGTGCATAATAAAAGTACGGCAAAAAAACAAACCTTCCACACTTCTACACTGACAAGAAGATCAGCTGTTTTGTCCATGTGTATGCATAAATCGTAATGCATCTGCTTTATTTATCAATTATTATTTTTTGCAAGAGCAGTGCTTGCGTATGGTTTGTAGAACGAGTTACAGTTCGCCTGTAGGTAATAAATTGTGATAAAACACTTGATTGATTATGATTTTAATGTTGCGTTGGACATGCTCATTGATTGTCTTAAAGTGCATGCGGAATGTATGAAAAAGAAAACGTCTGGCAAAGCATGATAGGAACAGTGACTGGTATGACAAGGAACACAGAATAATCAACACTAAAGCAAAAAGTCTAATGATTACTTTTTTTCGTACCAAAGATAAACGTGATAGTGATGCCTACTGCGTGGCAAAAATTTAAGAGAGTACAAAAATACGTTAAAGAAAAAACAAAAAGAACATAATGACTTGTTACTGGATAAACTTATCTGTGCTGAAAAACAACCAAAAAAGAAATTTGGGAAATTGTACATAAAATTTCTTTTTAAAAGAACACAATTTCGAAACCACTGAACAGTTGATTACTGGTTTTGGCAATTTAAAAGTCTACATGAATTGGAGACATCTGCATAACAAAACTTTACAAATGAAGATGGAAATAACGACATTCAAAATGATGATAATGAAGGGAAAATTAGTTCTATAAATCGGCCAATATCAGAAGAGGTATTACCGGTTATAAGAATTTTTCAAATGGAAAGGCTGCAAAACCAGATGGAATTGTCGGGGAAATGTTGAAATACGCTGGGACTGGAATGGCTGATTTTTTTTTTTTAAGTTTTAATGTTTTATCTGATAATGGTATTTTTCCACAAAATTGGGACATATTCTATTGTACAGATAATCACAAGAGGCTTATCTGTATATGCAATGTAAGAAACAAAATGTAGTGCGATTATATAAATCAGGCTTAAAGAACTGATAAATGAACATAATTTAACTGGCGAACATCAAGCAGGGTTTAAAAGGGGTTATTCAACTGTTGATCACACGTTTACTTTGTCGGCTTCAGTACAAAAAAACAATTCTTTTTTCATCGCAAATTGTATGCTGCCGGCCTTACTAGGTTTCGAAAAGGCATTTGATTCCTGAGAGAAATATGTTAGGGCCTACTGTTTTGAGAAAACGGGTATCAAAGGTAAGATGATTCGTTGTACTTATAGTATGTATACCAACGTTAAAGCCAGATTTAATTGTGATGCTAAACTGACAGGTTACATCAGTGGTACCCGTAGTGCAAAGTAAGGTCATGTTTGCAGTCCTGCTCTATTTTCCTTATTCATCAATGAGTTCGTTTGCGTCATAAGTCATCAGAGAAGGTCGATATGGAGCAATGTTTATCACTTTATTCCTGATTATTTTGAATTGTTTATATCATTATTATCTGATGATGACTATTATAGGTTTGCAAACTCTGCTAAACAGTATACATCGTGCAACTTCAGCTCAACACTTAAAAGTTAATATGAATAAAAGAAATATCGTTGTATTCAGAAAAAGATGAATATTTAGCTGCCAGCTAGGGAAAGATGACCATATAATGGCGTTGTTTGAAGTGATCAATATATATGTATATATTACAGGTCAAAGTATGTTTCGTTTGTGTATCGTATATTGCTTAGCTGAGTGTATATCACTGGGCGAAGTATGTTTCGTTTATGATGATTTTTTTTTTTTTTCGAAAATATCCATTTTATGACATCTTTTCATGAAGGGCAATGACCTATAAGTGAAAGGGAAAAAAAATCAAAGCCAAACAAACAAAAAAGGGGACGATTTCACACTTCAGAATGGACAGCTAGTGCCCACCTCAGTGTTTGCAATTTCACTACCCACTCGCCTGAGCAAAACAGCACAGATATTATGTGATATTGCCTGTGATGATTTACATACTTTCATGTCTCTTAGTTTAAGTATGTAAGTTTTAGCCAGTGTGATGCGTCTGAAATATGAATATCTTAGAAAATGTGTAGTGTGAATGTCTTTTTTTTTCTTTTTTTTTTATAATAATTTTTTTACGTCACGTAGTTTTAAATTTGTTTATCTTATTGTAACGCGCAGTGAACCCCATTTGAAATGGGGCTACTGCGCTATATAAGCCTGCATTTTATTATTATTATTATTATTATTACTATTATATATTACATCACAAACTGTGGAAAAGAGAAAACAGTGTCAAGGTTTGCTCAAAGAGTTTCAGTTTCAGTAGCTCAAGGAGGCGTCACTGCGTTCGGACA
This sequence comes from Babylonia areolata, assembly GCF_041734735.1. NCBI lineage: Eukaryota > Metazoa > Mollusca > Gastropoda > Neogastropoda > Buccinidae > Babylonia > Babylonia areolata. The sequence continues at coordinate 9,053,727 of NC_134901.1, forward strand.
AAACCATATACGCTACACCACATCTGCCAAGCAGATGCCTGACCAGCAGCGTAACCCAACGCGCTTCGTCAGGCCTTGAGAAAAGAAAGAAAGGCGAGTGTACTGGGAAGGCAGACATAGGAGACAACAACAGTGAAGGAAGAAAAAAAAGGCAGAAACAAAGACAGCAATAGAAAAGAGGTAATTTCTAGCACAGAATTTCCGAAAGGCGGGCAGGGGGGGTGGCGGGGGGTGCTATCTTTTTTTTCTAAAAGACCTCACGGCACCCCACCAGGGACGAAGAACATTTCCGAGTCTTTCTTGTTCTACAATGTTACATCTTCAGCGCAAAAATCTAACCTTTTTTTTTCCTTTACAGTAATTAACTAAGGCTTGTGTGGTGCACCGCGCATCAACAAAAATTCTAGCTGCTTCTAAAGGGCCAACTATCGTAAACAACAATTTTTTTTTTTTTTTTTAAATTAAAAAAACAACCCTCTTTCGATTAATTGATGCCAAACAGTTGGGAGGCGCGGACAGACAGGCAGACAGACAAGCAGACTCATCACCCCCAGATAAAGCCAACCAGTCAGCCAGCCAACCAACCAACCAACCAGCCAGCCAGCCAGCCAGCAGGACAAACAGAGAACTTCCAAGAGGGATCCACCCTCCAGAATTAAGTTTCTGACAATTACATAATATTCAAGATTGCACGGTTTTACTTTTTGTCACAGCAGATTCCTGTGTGTGTGAAATTCGGGCAGCTCTCCCCCAGGGACAGCGTATCACCACAGAGCAGCACCACCCAAAAACTTTCTTCTCTCTCTCTCTCTCTCTCCTGCTGTATCACCACACAGCAGCACCACCCATAAACGTTCTTCTCTCTCTCTCTACTGCTCTATCACCACAGAACAGCACCACCCATAAACCTTCTTCTCTGTCTCTCTCTCCTGCTCTATCACCACAGAACAGCTCCACCCATAAACGTTCTTCTCTCTCTCTCTACTGCTGTATCACCACAGAACAGCACCACCCATAAACGTTCTTCTCTCTCTCTCTCCTGCTGTATCACCACACAGCAGCACCACCCATAAACGTTCTTCTCTCTCTCTCTATCTCTCTCTCTCTACTGGTGTATCACCACAGAACAGCACCACCCATAAACGTTCTTCTCTCTCTCTCTCCTGCTCTATCACCAC
>NC_134901.1:9059904-9117404 GCF_041734735.1 Babylonia areolata
ATCAGATCAAAATGCCAAGTTTAGAGAATACAAAAAATATATATATAACAGTAAATGCAGTTTGCATATAATTAGGCTTCATTTTTTATTTTTTGTGCCCATCCAGGAGGTGCAATATTGTTTTAAACAAGATGACTGGAAAAAACTGAATTTTTCCTATTTTTATGCCTAATTTGGTGTCAACTGACAAAGTATTTGCAAAGAAAATGTCAATGTTAAAGTTTACCACGGACACACACACACACACACACACACACACACACACAGACAACCGAACATCGGGTTAAAACATAGACTCACTTTGTTTACACAAGTGAGTCAAAAAGGGTGAATGAAATTTTTTCCTCCCCGCCCTCCTCCCATTTCCTTCCGTTTTCTTATGGCAACGATTTACACACACACAGACACAAAAACAAACAAGCAAAAGATTTTTTTTTTTTTAAATCACACCATCAATATTAATCACAAAATTTAATTAAATGCTAAAACTTTAAAGTTTTGTGGAACCTAAAGAAGTAAATGAAATTACGATGGCTTTCAATGGTTTTAATTGGTAATAATATGCAGAGTCATCCTGCTTACCAAACCCAGTCCTGTCCACAAACCCACATATTCGCATATATATATATATATATATATATATATATAACTGCAAATGCTATACATTTTCGAAATATAAAAAAAATCAGCTGACTGAACACTTTAAAAAAATTTTTTTTATGCAAAGAATTATTTTACAGCAGAAGTGGATCTTCACACACTGACACAGCTGTTCTCATCTTCTTTTGCTTATCATGTTTATTTATCTTATTCTGTTTTAAGTTCATATTTCAACTAATCAAGGGCAGGCTCTCAAGGCCAGACCAACTTGCTGGGTTAAAAGCATACATCACGTTTTCTCCTTAACTGATATGGTGCAGCCTATGGACCTGTAAGCATGCTTTGACACCACCTGGGAACTGAAACGGAAGCTCCCCACTTTCTTTGAAACAAAACAAGCCCCACGAGTGTCTGTCTCCAAAAGTCAAACTTGTAATTTCTGTGCCTCGAATTTCATAGCATCTCTAACGACCAAACAGACAAAACACAGAAACACAGGAGAGCCCAACTGTTGTCATGGGTTCTTTTACGAGCATTAAGTGCATGGCTACACCTGAGGCCTTGGTTTATCATCACATCTGTATAACTTGTTAACTAGCATCCAGATCACCACTGGTGGACATGTGGAAGGAGAGAAAATATTTGTATTTGTATTTCTTTTTATCACAACCGATTCCTCTGTGTGAAATTCGGGCTGCTCTCCCCAGGGAGAGCGCGTCACTACACTGCAGTGCCACCCTTTTTTTTTTCTTTTTTTTTTCTTGCATGCAGTTTTATTTGTTTTTCCTATGGAAGTGGATTTTTCTACAGAATTTTGCCAAGAACAACCCTTTTGTTGCCGTGGGTTCTTTTATGTGCACTAAGTGCATGCTGCACACGGGACCTAGGTTTATCGTCTCATCCGAATGACTAGCGTCCAGACCACCACGCAAGGTCTAGTGGAAGGGGGGGGGGGGGGGGAAATATCAGCGGCTGAGCCGTGATTCGAACCAGCGCGCTCAGATTCTCTCGCTTCCAAGGCCGACGCGTTACCTCTAGGCCATCACTCCACTAAAATACTGCGGAGAGTGGGATTCAATCCAGAGTGCTCGGATTCTCTCACCTCCTACTGGGTGGCATGTTACCACAAGCCCCTCACATTCACAGGAGCTACCACAGGTGAATTCTTTTTAAAATACAACACAAATAATTCTTTTCTTTCTTTTTTTTTTTTTTTTTACTGGCAATGTTACACTCTGGTGACACTCCTTAGGGAAATGCCACTGTTTCATGAAAAATATGGCAAATCTTTCAAGACAAAAGACACAAAAAGATGACAACTGTCATGGCCAGACAGAAATATAGACCGCAGTATGCAATGTATCAAAGTCTTCGCAATTTTTAATAGGAACTTGGATTCAAATCAATGGGCTTGCCTCACTAACCTTTGAGAAGGAAGTAAGCGTACAGTTCATCTTGTGATCTTAAAAATGAGTATGGGACAAAAATTCATGACTCATTAACTGACCATCATCATGTCATGAGATATCAACTGTAGTTTAATAAATACTGTTAAGATATTGAAACTAATGATACAGATCATACAATACAGACTATCATAATTATTGTTGCTTATAGTCCAGCCTACAGCACAGGGCCAAATCAGGACTGCCCAACTACACAAATGTCCAACCGCAATAAACACAAAACTGTCACATGTATGTATACACAAAAAACAACAACAACAAAAACCCCACTAAGATAAACAGGTCTATAAACATGTTCATGACACATTTAGCTCCTTCGGGCTGAAGACCTCAGCCATTCCCCTTAATTTATCATCCCCTGAATAAGCGCGTCGGGTTGGTCTACCTTGCTAGGTCAGGCATCTGCTTAGCAGATGTGGTGTAGTGTAAAAATTTGTCTGAAAGCAGTGACGCCTCCTTCAATAACTTATCATCCCCAGAATCCAAAGAAATTGTAAAAAAAAATAAAAAAAAAAAGTAAAAATACAATACTTTAAAGCCAAACATTCCAAAAAATATATAAAAAGGCCAACACAAACAACACTGCAGAATGGACAGCTAGTGCCCATCCCAAGCAGTGTTTACAATTTCACTGCCTAATCACCCAAGCAAAAACATCATAGACAGCAGAAAAGAGAGAGAGAGAAAAAAAAAAAAAAGTGTCAAGGCTTGCTTGAAAAAAAAAAATGAAAAAAAAAAAAGAAAGGGGGGGAATGGACTGGGAAGGCAGAAAAAGAAGACAACAGTTAAGGAAGAAAAAAAAGGCAGAGGATAAAGACAGTGATAGCTCTAAAAGAGAAAACTTCTAGCACAAAATTTCCAGAAGTTCCGGATGCTATTTATTCTGAAAGACTCCCAGCATCGCACGGGGAAATTAAAAAAAAACAGATACAGATATATATATATATATATATATATATATATATATATATATATATATATATATATATATGTGTGTGTGTGTGTGTGTGTGTGTGTGTGTGTATATATATATATATATAACTTCCCCACGTTATATGCTGAGCACACTCAAAACAAAACATAGCAAACAATACATAATTCATATTCTTTCCAGCCATGACATTCATGCCCAACAAAATCACCAACTGGTACACATGAAAAGATTTAACCTCTGGAGGTGAAATTCACAAAACCACCTGCAAGCAACAAAACAAAGCCTTCAAAGGGTCGCCAAACATTCGATTCATGTCACCAGAAACACACTAATGAGAAGGAGGAAAGGGGTTGTGGGGTTCAGGACAGGAGAGGGACAGACAGGCTAACACTGAGAAGAGGGAAGAGGTTGTGGGGTTCAGGACAGGAGAGGGACAGACAGGCTAGGGGCACAGTGAAGAGGGAAGGGGTTGTGGGGTTCAGGACAGGAGAGGGACAGACAGGCTAGGGACACAGAGAAGAGGTGAGGGGTTGTGGGGTTCAGGACAGGAGAGGGACAGACAGACAGGCTAACACAGAGAAGAGGGAAGAGGTTGTGGGGTTCAGGACAGGAGAGGGGCAGACAGGCTAACACTGAGAAGAGGGAAGAGGTTGTGGGTTTCAGGAGAGGGACAGACAGACTAGGGACACAGAGAAGAGGGAAGGGGTTGTGGGGTTCAGGACAGGAGAGGGACAGACAGACTAGGGACACAGAGAAGAGGGAAGGGGTTGTGGGGTTCAGGACAGGAGAGGGACAGACAGGCTAGGGACACAGTGAAGAGGGAAGGGGTTGTGGGGTTCAGGACAGGAGAGGGACATACAGGCTAACACAGAGAAGAGGGAAGAGGTTGTGGGGTTCAGGACAGGAGAGGGACAGACAGACTAGGGACACAGAGAAGAGGGAAGGGGTTGTGGGGTTCAGGACAGGAGAGGGACAGACAGGCTAACACTGAGAAGAGGGAAGAGGTTGTGGGGTTCAGGACAGGAGAGGGACAGACAGGCTAGGGACACAGAGAAGAGGGAAGAGGTTATGGGGTTCAGGACAGGAGAGGGACAGACAGGCTAGGGACACAGTGAAGAGGGAAGAGGTTGTGGGGTTCAGGACAGGAGAGGGACAGACAGACAGGCTAACACAGAGAAGAGGGAAGAGGTTGTGGGGTTCAGGACAGGAGAGGGACAGACAGGCTAGGGACACAGTGAAGAGGGAAGAGGTTGTGGGGTTCAGGACAGGAGAGGGACAGACAGACTAGGGACACAGAGAAGAGGGAAGGGGTTGTGGGGTTCAGGACAGGAGAGGGACAGACAGGCTAACACAGAGAAGAGATGAGGGGTTGTGGGGTTCAGGACAGGAGAGGGACAGACAGGCTAGGGACACAGAGAAGAGGGAAGAGGTTGTGGGGTTTTGGACAGGAGAGGGACATGCAGGCTAACACAGAGAAGAGGGAAGAGGTTGTGGGGTTCAGGACAGGAGAGGGACAGACAGGCTAACACAGAGAAGAGATGAGGGGTTGTGGGGTTCAGGACAGGAGAGGGACAGACAGGCTAGGGACACAGAGAAGAGGGAAGGGGTTGTGGGGTTCAGGACAGGAGAGGGACAGACAGGCTAACACAGAGAAGAGGGAAGAGGTTGTGGGGTTCAGGACAGGAGAGGGACAGACAGGCTAACACAGAGAAGAGGGAAGGGGTTGTGGGGTTCAGGACAGGAGAGGGACAGACAGGCTAGGGACACAGTGAAGAGGGAAGGGGTTGTGGGGTTCAGGACAGGAGAGGGACAGACAGACAGGCTAACACAGAGAAGAGGGAAGAGGTTGTGGGGTTCAGGACAGGAGAGGGGCAGACAGGCTAACACAGAGAAGAGGGAAGAGGTTGTGGGGTTCAGGACAGGAGAGGGACATACAGGCTACAGACACAGAGAAGAGGTGAGGAGTTGTGGGGTTTTGGACAGGAGAGGGACATACAGGCTAACACTGAGAAGAGGGAAGAGGTTGTGGGGTTCAGGACAGGAGAGGGACAGACAGACAGGCTAACACAGAGAAGAGGGAAGAGGTTGTGGGGTTCAGGACAGGAGAGGGACAGACAGGCTAACACAGAGAAGAGGGAAGAGGTTGTGGGGTTCAGGACAGGAGAGGGACAGACAGACAGGCTAACACAGAGAAGAGGGAAGAGGTTGTGGGGTTCAGGACAGGAGAGGGACAGACAGGCTAGGGACACAGTGAAGAGGGAAGGGGTTGTGGGGTTCAGGACAGGAGAGGGACATACAGGCTAACACAGAGAAGAGATGAGGGGTTGTGGGGTTCAGGACAGGAGAGGGACAGACAGACAGGCTAACACAGAGAAGAGGGAAGGGGTTGTGGGGTTCAGGACAGGAGAGGGACAGACAGGCTAACACAGAGAAGAGGTGAGGGGTTGTGGGGTTCAGGACAGGAGAGGGACAGACAGACTAGGGACACTGAGAAGAAGGAAGAGGTTGTGGGGTTCAGGACAGGAGAGGGACAGACAGGCTAACACTGAGAAGAGGGAAGAGGTTGTGGGGTTCAGGACAGGAGAGGGGCAGACAGGCTAACACAGAGAAGAGGGAAGAGGTTGTGGGGTTCAGGACAGGAGAGGGACGTACAGGCTAGGGACACAGAGAAGAGGTGAGGGGTTGTGGGGTTTTGGACAGGAGAGGGACATGCAGGCTAACACAGAGAAGAGGGAAGAAAGAGGTTGTGGGGTTCAGGACAGGAGAGGGACAGACAAGCTAGCGACACAGAGAAGAGGGAAGGGGTTGTGGGGTTCAGGATGGGACAGGGACAGACAGGCTAAAGGTAGGGGTAGGAGGCAGGCTGCAGGTGTGTGTAGGGGTGTGTGGGACTCACTGAACTCACTGCTGCTGAAGTCAAAGTAGAGGGTAAATCCACTGCTCTGCCTCCGCTGCCACTGGTACACGATGCGCACGGAGGACGCGTAGTGAAAGACAATGGGGGTCTGCGTGTTGTCCTGCTGCCGGCAGATCCGGTGCCGCGTCCTCTCCTCCCCCTCCACCGTCACCTCCCGGATCTCCACCATGGGCGGGAGGCACTCCCTCCCCCCTGCCTCCCCCTCCCCTCCCAATTGTCCGTGCCCAGTGCTGGTGGTGGAAGGGGAGGAAGGGGAGAGCGACCGTGCATCCACCACAGCCTCCGAAGAGAAGCGTTCGTGTTTGCGTAGCTGTGGGTGTTGTGGTGGTGGTGGTGGTGGTGGTGGGTGGGGCTGTGCTGGGGACCCTGCTCCCTGGGCAAAGGGGTGGGCGAGGACACTACCACAGAGGGCAGCTTGACACCCCCCAAGACTACACCATGGGCAGTGGTAGTGGTGGTGGTGGTGGTTCTCGGGGTGAGCATCCCTGGTCGTGATGACGACGACGACGACGACGGACTTTTACCACCACCACTGTCTGTCAGAACACCACCTTCATCCAGACCTCCTCCTCTTCCTCCGCCTCCTCCTCTGTGCTCGGAACTCCCGGCTTCTTCCTCTTCTTCTTCCTCCTCCTCTTCGTCTTTCTTCTGGCCAGGCCCTTGTTGCAGCGTGCCATCCTTCTGTGAAGAAGAAGCGTTGTTGTGGTGGTGGCGCGGAGCTCCAAAGCCTGAAAGGCGCGTGAAGTTGAGCTCTATCTGTTGCTGGGGGTCACCCAGCTGGATCAGGAACTCGCAGCGCTGGAAGAAGCCCTGTTTCTCGTAGTCTGACGACTGGGCCTCAATGTGCTGCTGACTGCTGTTGCGGTATGTGTAACTGCACTCAGCTGCAACACACAAGACTTTTTTTTTCCAAACTTTCTCCGTATGAACATTAAAAAAGATAATAATAATAATAATTTTAAAAAATATTAATAAATTCTATTTATATTGCACTGAATCTTGTGCAGAGACAAATCAAAGCACTTTCACACCAATCCTTCAAACGCATGCATTTATAACTTTAAACTTGAGAAACTGGAGAAAAAGAAAAAGCACGGGAGAAAGAAGAAATAGTTTCCTAGCATGCAAGTTTTTAAAAAATCTTTATTTACAATTTCTTAATTGATACAGTCTTGAAGCAAGATTCTGGACATAATTCCTAGGTGCTTAGGCTAAAACAGATTGCTATCGATCATTATTCCAAAGATTTTATGATTGACAACTTCTTTTTTTTTTCATTAGTAATATAGAGGGCTGGTGAATTCTAGGAATGGGTTTATTGTTTTTGTCTTGTGGTAATCATCAAATATTTAGTTTTAAGGGGATGGACAGTCGTGTGATTCAAACGTGTCCTTTTAACAAGAATGTTGATATTTTCTTGCACGGTCAGATGAATCGTATGAGTACTGATCAGCATAAAGTAGCATCATCAGCAACCATGTCACACTGTTATTCTAGAGATAATGGCAGATCCTTGACGCATAATGAAAACAATGTACGACCTTGAATTGAACTGTGTGAATGCCAAATCTGGTGCTGTTGGAAAGAAATGAAATTAATTTCAGTGTTTCAGGAGATAATCTATAAATTGCTTTTTGTTTATATATCACTCAGCAGGGCATGGTTTATGACGCCAAAGGCTTTAGTGAATCTACATAAAGAACTCCGGTATACTGTTTTGTTGTTGTTGTTTTAACCCTCTCCATACGAACGGCGAATGAGACGACATTAACAGCGTTTCACCCCAATTACCATCATCAAAATATTGCAAGCGGAAGGCTCTTATACTGAAGACGTGAATGTTGACAAAGAATACCACAATTCTGACGACGGAAGCTAAAGGTTGGGTCATTCAGACACCCACTGGACATCCGAGGGGTCTGTGCAGAGGAGAAGAGAGGACTGGCCGTACTGAGTGAGTTAAGCCATCTGTCTATCAATTTGGTAAGTACCGTGTGGCAAGAATGATTCTAAATCCTGACAGATTTTGATGTATGGGGTCGGTTTTTTTGTTGTTTTTTGTTGTTGTTTTTTTTATGATGGGTTGTTCAAGTGGTTTTAAGAGAACAAGTGGAATCGAGGTGTGTCTATAATTCGATGAGTCAGACAGTCAGAAAGAGAGTAGCCGGGGTAGGGTGTGGTATAGGGGGGGTAAAAACCGGCCACGGCACCGCCATAAAAACCTCACGCACCGCAAGGTCACGATAACATGCCAGCCCCCCCCTCTCTCCCCACACCGCCAACCACCGCCCCTCCTTCCCCTTTCCTCTCATCTGCAACGCCCTCCCTGCTGCCCTTAACCCAACACCCTCCCCCCCCCCCCCCCCCAACCCCTCCTCCCCAAACCCCACTCCCATCCTCCAGTCTACCACGCGCCAGCCACACAGCTGTCGTCAGATACTTTCTATGGTGAACCACCAACGTCAAAAACAAAAAGAAAAAAAACACATAAAGACCTATTTTGCAAGCTTCGATTTTCTGCACCGAAAACCGGTCAGCTGTGGGTGACGTGTGCGAAACACAGCAATACGTTTTAACAGAATGCACTCCGACACATTCCAATACCAGGGCAACGTGGACTTCCTATCAGGGAGTAAACTAGAACTCTACTTCCCAGCACGTAACACTAAAGCCGTCGTAGCAGAATCAGGCACTGGACTTGTGGTCCTGCGTTCAGCTGGGATCAAGGCCCCGTTTCGGCCTGATGACGTGTCCTTGGTGAATGCACTTCAGCTGTCCTCACTCCAACAAGGTGTGGATGCGGTTGGGGACGGTCAAGGCAGCGGAAGGAGAGAAATGGGCCCCGCCTTCCCCTGCCGAGCCCTAGTAAAAGTAGTATAGACACGGTGTGTAGTTATAAATTCACTGCCCCGATGGCTGCAAAACGCCAAGTGACCTTTAACCCCCCCTCTCATATCTATCTATCTTCTCTCTCTCTCTCTATATATATATATGTGTGTGTGTGTGTGTGTGTGTGTGTGTACACGTGCGTGTGTGTGTATGTGTGTGTGTGTGTGTGTGTGTGTGTGTGTGTGTGTGTGTGCGCGCGCGCGCGCGTCTATCGATCAACGTACATACAGATGTCCATGCTTCACTCACACATGTACTTCTGGTGAAGTATAACCGTACAACTGTCCCGTTGAATACGACCAGGACAACACCTCTGCACCTGCAGTTTTCGGTTATCTTGTCACATCATTCCACGCCAACCTGAACGGGGTATATTCAAGTTTCAGTTTCTCAAGGAAGCGTTACTGCGTTCGGACAAATCCATATACGCTACACCACATCTGCCAGGCAGATGCCCGACCAGCAACGTCACCCAACGCTTTAACTCTTTCCATACGAACGGCGAAAGAGACGACGTTAACAGCGTTTCACCCCAATTGCCATCATCAAAATATTGCAAGCGGAAGGCTCTTATACTGAAGACGTGAATGTTGACAAAGAATACCACAATTCTGACGACGGAAGCTAAAGGTTGGGTCATTCAGACACCCACTGGACATCCGAGGGGTCTGTGTAGAGGAGAAGAGAGGACTGGCCGTGCTGAGTGAGTTAAGTCAGACCCGGAGTGCATGCACACATTTGTGTATCTGTCAGATTGGGTGCAGTGGAGGAAGGTGACAGAATGTTTAGGACGCTCAGCCGGCTGCCAATACACTGTCTGTGAGGGTCTGGGTTCGATCCCCTTCTCTCGCCGTTTGACTGTGAAAATCGAAGTGAGCGTCTGGTTATTCGGATGAGACGATAAACCATGCTCCCGTGTGCAACATGCACTTCGCTCACTGGAAAAAAAAAAAAAAAAAAAAGAGAAAAATTGAACCTATGGCCCAATGGCAACAGCATTTCTACAGGACAGTGCGTGAAAATAAGATTAAAGAAATAATAAACAAACACGATAACCACTCAGACGGACAGTTTCTCATCCATATCATCCTTTGCACTGAACCCCGCGTACTGAGTCTGAAGCCCCCCCCCCACCCCCCTCCAAACCAACTTCCACACTGACCGTTCAAAAGGAGGAGTTTGCATTATACTCCATGTTTGGTGTTTACATATACTTACCATGTCAAACTGATGCAAACTAGGCCTATGGTTTGCTCTGTTTGGCCAAATTTCGCGCGGCTAACAGTGAAAAGACGCCCCTCTTAGTCTGGCCCGCTCTTAGCCAATCAAACGCCTCTAACAGCTATAAGCGCTGAACCATTCCTTTGGCCAAGGCTCTCCACGCCACCTTGTCAGGTTTTCGCTCTGTCTCGTCTAACGCTTTTTTTGGCTATTAAGCGTTTTCATTTGGCCTTATTTTGTTGTATGCGGCTTGCCTGTATATTGTTCTTACATTCTGTGTACTCGTTTCGACTCGGCCCCCTCGATTCCTTCGTATTTTTCTACCTCTGAGTCGATCCTGTCTTTTGTCAGCTTTGGACACCAATGCCTAGCGGTAACTGAACAACACTCGATCATTCTCGTTTTCTCTCTCCCCTGACTTGCTTGCTGCCTTCTTCCCTACATGCTAAAAATAGCTGGGAGCGGCGACGGTGCGGGGGAAGCAGAAAAGCGCCCCCGCTCTTTCCCCCCCCCCCCTCTCTCTCTCTCTCTCTCTCTCTCTTTTAAATCAGACAGATGTAGTACTTCCAGGTCTGCATGTTTCTTGTCTCGGACACCAACCGACCTGTAAGGGAAGAACAGGGGGAGTGTGTTGCTGCGGGTGGAGGGGGTGGAAGGAGGGGGAGGGAGAGCTGCATACGTTGGGGATGGGGGGGGGCTGCAGGGGGAGGGGAGGGAAGGGGTGGGAGGGGGAGGGAGGGAAGACAAGACAAGGAAAATGGGCAAAGTGCCTCCGTCTGGGTGGGTGGGGTGGTTGGTATGGTGGTCGCTCTCGAGTTCAGCAATATAACTGGGTAGAGTTTGGCTGGAGGGAGAGGAACGTAAGGGAAGGAGGTGGTGAGAAGGCACTGTTATGGTGGTGTTGTACAGTGACGAGTAGCTCTGCCTAGAAAAGACCTTTGGCAGCACTGATAAATGAATGAATGAATGCAGACAGGGGTAAATTTAATGGTGAACGGTTGTATACCGTGTGTGTTATGTGTTGTGCTTGTGTGTATGTGAGTGAGAGAGAGAGAGAGAGAGAGAGAGAGATCGAATGTAAATCCGTCTCTCACGTGCAAGTGCGCGTCTGTGAGTATGAGCGCACGTCCAAATATCCATATTCCTTTACCTCACCCGACAACCCTCCCACCTCGTTACTATTCGACCAAATAAACCATCAGCAAGGTGCTGCTTTCTCGACGATCCGCCGTGGAGTGACCCCCCCCCCCCCCCCCAACTCTCTTCCCGGAAAAACCTTTCTCTCCCCCCCCCCCCCCCCCTTCAACTGTCTGAGGTCAGCAGACAAAACAACGCCCCTCTCCCACCCTCCACCCATCGAGCTCAGCTCAGTGCTTCCACCCCCACCAACAAAAAAAAAAAAAAGGGGGTGAGGGGGTGTGGTAGGGGCAGGGGTGGAGGAGGGGGGAGACCAAAGACGGATCGTGCCGTGTGGCACGTGCGGAAACTATCCATGTATGTCTGCAGTGTACCGAGTCACCCACCACTCAACACCTCTATTTACAAACAAAAATCTCGGGTGAAGGAAAGAAGAAAAAGAAGAGGAGAGGAGGTTGAGGAGGTAGTGAAGGTGGAGGGGGTGTTGAAGTGGGAGGAGGAGGAGGAGGGGAAAGAGAAAGAGAGTGTGTGTTGACTGGGGTTATTAGGGGTAACAGAGGGAGGGATGGGTGTGGTTGGGCGAAGGGAGCTGGCGACCCCAAACTTGTACGATTGGCATGGATCAGAAACCACACACACACACACACACACACAAAAACAAACAACCGAGCAGCACTGCACTTTCTTCCATCAGCACAGACAGACAAACGGCACATCCTCTCTGGGTAGAGGAAGTCAGAGACTGAGGAAGATGAGATGACCAACCCACAAGCCACTGAACCCACCTCCTACTAACCACCACCTTGCCGGCAACAAGTAGGCAGCCGCATTTTTTAAACACACACCCCTCCCCGCCACAACCTTGCCGGCATGGCAATAAGTAGACCTGTAGCCACATTTTCAACCCCCCCCCTTCCCCCCCTTCTCACACCCCTCCCCGCCACAACCTTGCCGGCAATAAGTAGACCTTCAACCCCTCCTCACCCCCCCCCCCCCACCACCCACTCAACTCCGTGCCACAAATCACCCAGCGTGCATTATGGTGTGGGGGATGCCGGACTGTGCATGCAGTAGTGTGGGCAGCTGAGGAAAAGTGCTCGGCAGTGGGAAGCTTGCTAGCAAGCTACTGCACGAATCACTGACTGCGTGTCATTCATCCAAGAATGTGGGACAGCATTTTGTACACTGCTTTACAGTCATAATACTCCAGCATCGTTTGACGCAAGGAGGGGGAGAGTGGCACACTAATCACTGACTGCGTGTCATTCATCCAAGAATGTGTGTGACAGCTATTTTGTACACTGCTTTACAGTCATAATACTCCAGCATCGTTTGACGCAAGGAGGGGGGGGTGGGGGGGGAGTGGCACACTAATCACTGACTGCGTGTCATTCATCCAAGAATGTGGGACAGCTATTTTGTACACTGCTTTATAGTCATAATACTCCAGCATCGTCATAATACTCCAGCATCGTCATAATACTCCAGCATCGTTAGACGCAAGGAGGGAGGGGGGGGGGGGAGTGGCAGAGTGGTTGAAACGCTTACCTGCCAGTAGTATTCGAATCCCTGTCTCGCCCTTTCTCCCAAGTCTGACTGTAAAATCAAACTGTGTGCCTGGTCATTCGGAAAAAGGCGATAAACCGAGGTCCAGTGTGTGCGTAATAATTACCTGCCGTGCACACTGTAAAAAGAACCCACAGCAACAAAACAGGATGTCCTCGGGCAAAACTCTGTACCAAAAAAAGTCCGCTTTGATAGGCATGTAACAAAAATATATACATGCATGCATTCAAGGCCTCACTACTGCGTATGTTATGTCACTGTCAGGCACATGCACACCAAATGTGGTTAGCGCAATATGTGTATTTCTCCCATCGCAGTGACGGAGGGGGGGGGGGGAGGGGGGGGGCGTATGCATCTGTGAACGCGTTCGTAAGTGCGTATGCATTTGTATGCATGTGAATGTGCATGTGTCTGGAATTATAGCAACAACAAAAGATCACCCGTCTTACCCACCAAATCCCAAAGGTCTCTTCATAGGGAGTAGCTCCTGGCGACAAGGCTTCACACACCACCCCCTGCTTCCGCTTTTATACAGACCCCCCCCCCCTCTCTCTCTCTCTCTCTCTCTCAGGGGGATGGGGAGAGATTACGGAGGACGTGAGCAGAACAAGACAACGTGAGAAAGAAGTTTGAGAAAACAAAACTGTGCTTTGAGCGGATATATTATTGGTTTTAAATTCACTGCTATTACTATTATTATTACTTTATTATCATCATTATTATCATTATTATTAGTATTATTATCATCATCATCATAATCATTATTATTGTTATTGTCATCATTGTTACTATCATCATTATCATCATCGTTATTATTATCGTTATGACCTATTAAACACTTGACACGAACGAGAAAGACAATATCAATGCAATTTATTTATTTACTTAGCTGTCAGTATATATATATCTAGTTGTCTACAAATTTGTTTATTTCACTGGTTTCTTTACCTGTTGATCTCTGTATCTGACTGATAGTCCATTTCTTTTTATTCTCGGTTTCTTTGCTGCTTCTGCTACAGAAAAAAAAAGAGAAGGAACTGGGGGAGGGGGGGGGGGAAGGACCGAGATGGAAGAGGGCGGGGGGGGCGGAGGGGGGGGGGTGAGGGAGGGGGTGGAGAGAGGAGGGCAGAGAAATGGGAAGGGGGTGGGTGGGGGGGAGAACAATTAAAGAGAGTGAGTGGGGGTGGAGAGGGGGGCAGAGAAATGGGAAAGGGGGGGGGGGAGGGAGAAAACAATTAAAGAGAGTGAGTGGGGGTGGAGAGAGGAGGGCAGAGAAATGGGAAAGGGGGTGGGGGGGAGAGAACAATTAAAGAGAGTGAGTGGGGGTGGAGAGGGGGGCAGAGAAATGGGAAGGGGGGCGTGGAGAGAACAAGAGAGTGAGTGGGGGTGGAGAGGGGGGCAGAGAAATGGGAAAGGGGGTGGGGGGGAGGACAATTAAAGAGAGTGAGTGGGGGTGGAGAGAGGGGGGCTGAGAAATGGGAAAGGGGGTGGGGGGGAGGACAATTAAAGAGAGTGAGTGGGGGTGGAGAGAGGAGGGCAGAGAAATGGGAAGGGGGTGGGTGGGGGGGAGAACAATTAAAGAGAGTGAGTGGGGGTGGAGAGAGGAGGGCAGAGAAATGGGAAAGGGGGTGGGGGGGGAGAGAACAATTAAAGAGAGTGAGTGGGGGTGGAGAGGGGGGCAGAGAAATGGGAAGGGGGGCGTGGAGAGAACAAGAGAGTGAGTGGGGGTGGAGAGGGGGGCAGAGAAATGGGAAAGGGGGTGGGGGGGAGGACAATTAAAGAGAGTGAGTGGGGGTGGAGAGAGGGGGGCTGAGAAATGGGAAAGGGGGTGGGGGGGGAGGACAATTAAAGAGAGTGAGTGGGGGTGGAGAGAGGAGGGCAGAGAAATGGGAAGGGGGTGGGTGGGGGGGAGAACAATTAAAGAGAGTGAGTGGGGGTGGAGAGAGGAGGGCAGAGAAATGGGAAAGGGGGTGGGGGGGGGGAGAAAAATTAAAGAGAGTGAGTGGGGGTGGAGAGAGGAGGGCAGAGAAATGGGAAGGAGGGGGGGAGAGAACAATTAAAGAGAGTGAGTGGGGGTGGAGAGAGGGGGGCAGAGAAATGGGAAGGGGGGTGGGGGTGGGAGAAAAATTAAAGAGAGTGAGTGGGGGTGGAGAGAGGAGGGCAGAGAAATGGGAAGGAGGGGGGGGGGAGAAGTAAAGAGTGAGTGGGGGTGGAGAGAGGGGGGCAGAGAAATGGGAAGGAGGGGGGGGGAGAAGTAAAGAGTGAGTGGGGGTGGAGAGAGGGGGGCAGAGAAATGGGAAGGAGGGGGGGGGGAGAAGTAAAGAGTGAGTGGGGGTGGAGAGAGGGGGGCAGAGAAATGGGAAGGAGGCGGGGGGGAGAAGTAAAGAGTGAGTGGGGGTGGAGAGAGGAGGGTAGAGAAATGGGAAGGGGGGGGGGGAGAACAAGAGAGTGAGTGGGAGTGGAGAGAGGAGGGTAGAGAAATGGGAAGGGGGGGGAGGGAGAGAACAATTAAAGAGAGTGAGTGGGGGTGGAGAGAGGAGGGCAGAGAAATGGGAAGGAGGGGGGGGGAAGATAAGATAAGATAAGAATAACTTTATTATCTCCAACTGGAGAAATTTGGAAGGGGGGCAACAAGAGAGTGAGTGGGGGTGGAGAGAGGAGGGCAGAGAAATGGGAAGGAGGGGGGGGGGGAGAACAAGAGAGTGAGTGGGGGTGGAGAGAGGAGGGCAGACACATCAAAGAAAAAAACAACAACAAAAAACCAGATGTTTTACACAAAAATAGTAAATCAAAATAACACAGCAGAAAAAAAAAATAATCAAATATATAAAGTAAACTGAGAAACAAGACGAAGTCATACATTCGTACACAGCTGCGGTGATCGATCTCAAAGCGGTCTATGTCTCCCCTCCCTCCCACCCATCCCCAACCCCGTATGTGTGTGTGTGTGTGTGTGTGCAAGGGTGGTTGGAAAGAAATGCATCCTTACTGTCAGGGTCTTTCTTACGTCATTACCCTCGAATGTTTTCTCACCTCCCCACCCACCCACCCCCACCCCACCAACCTCCCACCCCTCTGTAGCCCCCCCACCCCCACACCCCCCCACATACACACCCCCTAGTCTGTCTCTTATTCTCTGAAGTGGGCAGGAGGAAAGAAAGATGGGCAGGAAAGAAAGAAAGAAGAAGAAAAAAAAAAAAAGAGAGAGAGAGAAAGAATGAAGAAAGAGAACTCTGCTTACCTCACCGCCTTAGTTAAAAAAAAAAAAAAAATCAGTGACTGAGAGAGTGTCTGTCTGTCTCTCTCTGGTGTGGCTGACCAGCTCGATGCCATCCTGTTTGCTGCACCCCCCCCCCCCCACCCCCACCCCCGCCCGCCACTTCTCCCTTCCCTGTCCTGTCTGGAGAAGAGATAATGACTGGGTCGAACTCTTTGCGTTGCGGAGAAAATATGAAAACGGGTCACAAACAAACAGCAGGTAGTTCTCTAACGGGGGGTTCCTGTCTACAGGTGAGGTGGGGTGGGGATGAGTTCAGGTCTGGTATTATAGCCCTGTGTCATCGGCTGGACTAGGAAAAAAAAAAAATAATAATAATAATAACAAAGAAAAAGACAAAAGATATTTTTCTCTCTCTGCCTTTTGTCTTGAGCTTGCTGCCATACTTTTGTCCTTACCCAGAGACCTGTGCAGGAAACCATCCAACACGTGAGAACAATCACCCGTGGGCGCACAATCCCGATGAAACTTAAACTGTCAAAACAAATCATTCATCCACGCCCCAACCCCGCCACCCCCCACCCTCCCTCTAGCCACAACTGCCCCTCAACTACCCACAACACACACACCCCCCCTGATACCCAACACCCAGCCCACCCCTTTTCACTCTCTGCCTCACGACATGTCAAACCCCCCGCCTCCCCCCCCTCTCTCCCCACACACACGTGCGCCCGCGTATGCAGACAAACACAAGCACAAGTACTAAGGCGAGGGCGAGAAAGGGTATGTGAGGCGGGGGTGGGGGGAAGGGGCGAAGAAGGATGACAAAAGAGTGTGAGGAGACGAAAAGATTGTCAAGTGGTAAAAGATTCGTTTTAATTATTTGTTTATTCATGTATCTCTTCATTTGTTTGCTAATTCATCTATTTGTTTACGTACATTTAACCTCCTTTCGGTTTTCAATGCTTTGTGCGCACCACACACACACTCACACACACATACACACACACAGACTCATATGTAAACAGACACAAAGAAACGGACAAATACACACGTGCGCGCGCGCGCACACACACACACACACACACACACACACACACATAATAATATATACATACCCCGCGCGCCACAAGGGATATGCGTGTGTCTGTGTATGTGTACGTGCCTGCGTGTCTTTGAAGGAGACGGAGAGACAGAGAGAGAAAGAGAGAGAGCGGGAGAGGGAGAGAGAGAGGGGGGAGGGGGTAGGGGTGGGGGGTTGGCACGAGACAAACCGACAAACACAAGAAAGAGAGCAGACACAGAGACAGACAGAAAAAGAAACCTTAGACTAATGACTTGGACAAAATAACCCCACCCCTCCCCCCCCCCATCCACCCACCCCAAACATGTCAGTCACAGACTTGGACACCAGACATGTACTTAAAAAAAAAAAAAAAAAAAAAAAAAAAAGCCCGGACACCCAGACTGAAAACACACACACACACACCGGGAACCGAGCGACCCAGACAGACAGAAGGCTATCTTTGGAGAGACCAACTGCGCCAACGATACCTTGCTTCTCGCAGTTGACACACACAGTCCACTCAACCAGCATGGACACGCACACGCACACACAGGCGCTCATCATTCGTTTACCGTGCATTCAGTCAAGCTTCATTCACGCCCGTGCGCGCACACACATTCTCTCTCTCTCTCTTTCTCTCTCTGTGACACACATACAAAACAATTCTGTTGTTGCACACCTGTTCAAATGGGGGGGGGGGGGGGGGGGGGGCTATGTCTTTACTGAATAAACCATTCTCTCTCTCTCTCTCTGACACACATACAAAACAATTCTGTTGTTGCACACCTGTTCAAATGGGGGGGCTATGGCCTTTACTGAATAAACCATTCTCTCTCTCTCTCTCTGTCTGTCTGTCTCTCTCTCTCCGCAACATCTGAGAAGGATTTACTGCAAAGTTTGACAGAGACAACACTATTATTGCCGTAGGTTCTTTTGCGTGCGCTAGGAAGCGGACACAATAATCAGTTGAGACAACTGTACGGAAGTGGAGGGTCGTCTAGAAAACCGCGGCAACAAAACGCCCGTGCCAATTCAGTCCCTTCACATCGTGTGAGGGTGTTGGATGCTGTTGAATACCAGTTTCATAAGGAGGCCAAAAAGCATGCTGACTTCTCAATATTGTACGCGACAACAGTGACCACATCTGCTTAACTCACTCAGTACGGCCAGTCCTCTCTTCTCCTCTATACAGACCCCTCGGATGTCCAGTGGGTGTCTGAATGACCCAACCTTTAGCTTCCGTCGTCAGAATTGTGGTATTCTTTGTCAACATTCACGTCTTCAGTATAAGAGCCTTCCGCTTGCAATATTTTGATGATGGTAACTGGGGTGAAACGATGTTAACGTCGTCTCTTTCGCCGTTCGTATGGAGAGAGTTTAAAAATAAAAAAAAAAACGATAAAAAAGAGCAGATCTTTCACATGAACCCAGCACACTGGTCCGGCCTCGACAGCCTGCCCTTGACTTGTACAAATCATTTACACAAAGAATGAAATTAAACACAAGCATGAGCAAGATAAAATGAAATCAAATATATACAAGCAAAATAAACAAATAAAAAATGCACTGAAATAACATTCTTTTTAAAGGGGACATACACGGCATGTGACTGAATATATGATTGAATAAAGATAGACACAGAGAGAGAAACAGACGGACGGACAGACAGACAGGCAGGCAGGCAGACAGCAAATGATTTAATAAAAATCATTTAAATGGGAATGGGGACTAACGAGACAGAGAGACAGCAAATGACTGAATAAATATTAGAAAAGAGAGAGAGAGACAGACAGACAGACAGAGACACACAGACACAGAGAGAGAGAGACAGACAGACAGCCAGAGACAGAGAGAGAGACACACAGAGAGAGACAGACAGAGAGAGAGAGAGAGAGACAGAGAGAGCATACGGTGGAGTTTGTGGAGAAAAAAAAAGATCGGGGTTGTTGTTTTTTTCCTCATGGTGTATTTGTTTCATAATTTTGGGATTTCTGTCTGGCCTCTCTCTCTCTCTCTCTCCCTCCCTCTTCCTCCCTCCCTCCTCACCCCTTTCACTTTCACTATCGCTCTTTCTCCCCGAATACAGTCAGATCCCCCCCACCCCCCCCCCACCCCCTCAAACCTCCACTGCACAGCCCTGTGCACGCCCCCATCTATACGTATTGTAATTGGGAAAAGGTCAGAATCGGCCCCGCTTTGCCTGGGGGAGCTATTACAGAGAGAGAGAGAGAGAGAGAGAGAGACAGACAGACAGAGACAGAGACAGAGAGAGACACACACATACACACACACACACACAAAGACAGAGAGAGAGAGAGAGAGACACACACACATACACACACACACACACAAAGAGAGAAAGAGAGAGAGAGAGAGAGAGCAGGAAATGCACTTCAGCGGTGTTTTGAAGCGGTGGTGTCGGGTAATTTTTTAAGCACAAGCAACCCCCCCCCACCCCCACCCCCATCCGCCCCTCCAGCCTTTGATCAACAAAATCGGAGACGCACTCATGTCCTCCAGAGACATCAGCAGAGGAAGAACAGTGATAAAAGATTTTAGAAGAAAAGGAAGAGGAAGAATAAAAAAAAATACGGAATTTTTATTTTTTATTATTATTTTTTTTTAAAGACCAACAAAAACGCAGTCGGTGATGGATGTCCTCCAAAGACTGAATTTGTATAATTATATTGTATGCTGAAAGCATCGGTGAGAAGATAAAAAAAAGAAAAAGAAGAAAGAAAAAAGAATAACATTTAAAAAAAAAAAAAAAAGTTTGTTGTGGAGGCAACGAAAGAAGAATAGAAAAACACCGAGCAACAATTAGACAGAGAGGTGAACGGGTGTGGGTGGGGTAGGAGGCGGAGAGAGAGAGAGAGAGAGAGAGAGGGGGGGGGGTGGAAAATGTGGGTCATGGAAGACTGATATGAATGCACTTTGGCGGTGATTTGCAGCGGTGGTGTCGGGTGAAGAAAAAAATGGCCGTCTTGTGGGTTTGGGGGGTGTCCCAGTTTTAGTATGGGGAGTTAAAAAAAAAAAATAATAATAATCACGGGTCATGCGATAATGATTAGATTATCGGGTCGTACTTCTTTGTGAGTGTTTTGTTTGTTTGTTTGTTTCTGTCTTGTTTTCTCCATCACGCCACGCCAGTTACCCCACTTTTGTTGCCGTCTTGTTTTCTCCATCACGCCACGCCAGTTACCCCACTTTTGTTGCCGTCTTGTTTTCTCCATCACGCCACGCCAGCTACCCCACTTTTGTTGCCGTCTTGTTTTCTCCATCACGCCACGCCAGCTACCCCACTTTTGTTGCCGTCTTGTTTTCTCAATCACGCCACGCCAGCTAGCTACCCCACTTTCCTTGTTGTCTTGTTTTCTCCATCACGCCACGCCGACTACCCCACTTTTGTTGCTGTCTTGTTTTCTCCATCACGCCACGCCAGCTACCCCACTTTTGTTGCCGTCTTGTTTTCTCCATCACGCCACGCCAGTTACCCCACTTTTATTGTCTTGTTTTCTCCATCACGCCACGCCAGCTAGCTACCCCACTTTTGTTGCTGTCTTGTTTTTTTTAAAATCACGCCACGCCGGCTACCCCACTTTTGTTGCCGTCTTGTTTTCTCCATCACGCCACGCCAGTTACCCCACTTTTGTTGCCGTCTTGTTTTCTCCATCACGCCACGCCAGCTAGCTACCCCACTTTTGTTGTTGTCTTGTTTTCTCCATCACGCCACGCCGGCTACCCCACTTTTGTTGCCGTCTTGTTTTCTCCATCACGCCACGCCAGCTACCCTACCCCACTTTTGTTGCCGTCTTGTTTTCTCCATCACGCCACGCCAGTTACCCCACTTTTGTTGTCTTGTTTTCTCCATCACGCCACGCCAGCTACCCCACTTTTGTTGCCGTCTTGTTTTCTCCATCACGCCACGCCAGCTACCCCACTTTTGTTGCTGTCTTGTTTTCTCCATCACGCCACGCCAGCTACCCCACTTTTGTTACTGTCTTGTTTTTTTAAATGACGCCACGCCAGCTACCCCACTTTAGTTGCCGTCTTCTTTTCTCCATCACGCCACGCCAGCTACCCCACTTTTGTTGCAGTCTTGTTTTCTCCATCACGCCACGCCAGCTAGCTACCCCACTTTTGTTGCCGTCTTGTTTTCTCCATCACGCCACGCCAGCTAGCTACCCCACTTTTGTTGCTGTCTTGTTTTCTCCATCACGCCACGCCAGCTAGCTACCCCACTTTAGTTGCTGTCTTGTTTTCTCCATCACGCCACGCCAGCTACCCCACTTTTGTTGTTGTCTTGTTTTCTCCATCACGCCACGCCAGCTACCCCACTTTAGTTGCCGTCTTGTTTTCTCCATCACGCCACGCCAGCTACCCCACTTTAGTTGCCGTCTTGTTTTCTCCATCACGCCACGCCAGCTACCCCACTTTAGTTGCCGTCTTGTTTTCTCCATCACGCCACGCCAGCTACCCCACTTTAGTTGCCATCTTGTTTTCTCCATCACGCCACGCCGGCTACCCTACCCCACTTTAGTTGCCGTCTTGTTTTCTCCATCACGCCACGCCAGCTACCCCACTTTAGTTGCCGTCTTGTTTTCTCCATCACGCCACGCCAGCTACCCCACTTTTGTTGCTGTCTTGTTTTCTCCATCACGCCACGCCAGCTACCCTACCCCACTTTTGTTGTTGTCTTGTTTTCTCCATCACGCCACGCCAGCTACCCCACTTTTGTTGTTGTCTTGTTTTCTCCATCACGCCACGCCAGCTACCCCACTTTTGTTGCTGTCTTGTTTTCTCCATCACGCCACGCCAGTTACCCCACTTTTGACCCCACTTTAGTTGCTGTCTTGTTTTCTCCATCACGCCACGCCAGCTACCCCACTTTAGTTGCCGTCTTGTTTTCTCCATCACGCCACGCCAGCTACCCCACTTTAGTTGCCGTCTTGTTTTCTCCAGCACGCCACGCCAGCTACCCCACTTTTGTTGCTGTCTTGTTTTCTCCATCACGCCACGCCAGCTACCCCACTTTTGTTACTGTCTTGTTTTCTCCATCACGCCACGCCAGCTACCCTACCCCACTTTTGTTGTTGTCTTGTTTTCTCCATCACGCCACGCCAGCTACCCCACTTTTGTTGCTGTCTTGTTTTCTCCATCACGCCACGCCAGCTACCCCACTTTTGTGGTTGTCTTGTTTTCTCCATCACGCCACGCCAGCTACCCCACTTTTGTCACTGTCTTGTTTTCTCCATCACGCCACGCCAGCTACCCCACTTTTGTTGCTGTCTTGTTTTCTCCATCACGCCACGCCAGGTACCCCACTTTTGTTGCCGTCTTGTTTTCTCCATCACGCCACGCCGGCTACCCTACCCCACTTTAGTTGCAGTCTTGTTTTCTCCATCACGCCACGCCAGCTACCCCACTTTAGTTGCAGTCTTGTTTTCTCCATCACGCCACGCCAGCTACCCCACTTTAGTTGCAGTCTTGTTTTCTCCATCACGCCACGCCGGCTACCCCACTTTTGTTGCAGTCTTGTTTTCTCCATCACGCCACGCCGGCTACCCTACAACACTTTTGTTGCAGTCTTGTTTTCTCCATCACGCCACGTCAGCTACCCCACTTTTGTTGCAGTCTTGTTTTCTCCATCACGCCACGCCAGCTACCCCACTTTAGTTGCCGTCTTGTTTTCTCCATCACGCCACGCCACCTACCCCACTTTTGTTGCTGTCTTGTTTTCTCCATCACGCCACGCCGGCTACCCCACTGTAGTTGCCGTCTTGTTTTCTCCATCACGCCACGCCAGCTACCCCACTTTAGTTGCCGTCTTGTTTTCTCCATCACGCCACGCCGGCTACCCTACCCCACTTTAGTTGCCGTCTTGTTTTCTCCATCACGCCACGCCAGCTACCCCACTTTTGTCACTGTCTTGTTTTCTCCATCACGCCACGCCAGCTACCCCACTTTTGTTGCTGTCTTGTTTTCTCCATCACGCCACGCCAGGTACCCCACTTTTGTTGCCGTCTTGTTTTCTCCATCACGCCACGCCGGCTACCCTACCCCACTTTAGTTGCAGTCTTGTTTTCTCCATCACGCCACGCCAGCTACCCCACTTTAGTTGCAGTCTTGTTTTCTCCATCACGCCACGCCAGCTACCCCACTTTAGTTGCAGTCTTGTTTTCTCCATCACGCCACGCCGGCTACCCCACTTTTGTTGCAGTCTTGTTTTCTCCATCACGCCACGCCGGCTACCCTACAACACTTTTGTTGCAGTCTTGTTTTCTCCATCACGCCACGTCAGCTACCCCACTTTTGTTGCAGTCTTGTTTTCTCCATCACGCCACGCCAGCTACCCCACTTTAGTTGCCGTCTTGTTTTCTCCATCACGCCACGCCAGCTACCCCACTTTTGTTGCTGTCTTGTTTTCTCCATCACGCCACGCCGGCTACCCCACTTTAGTTGCCGTCTTGTTTTCTCCATCACGCCACGCCAGCTACCCCACTTTTGTTGCCGTCTTGTTTTCTCCATCACGCCACGCCGGCTACCCTACCCCACTTTAGTTGCCGTCTTGTTTTCTCCATCACGCCACGCCAGCTACCCCACTTTTGTTGCTGTCTTGTTTTCTCCATCACGCCACGCCAGCTACCCTACCCCACTTTTGTTGTTGTCTTGTTTTCTCCATCACGCCACGCCAGCTACCCCACTTTTGTTGCCGTCTTGTTTTCTCCATCACGCCACGCCAGCTACCCCACTTTTGACCCCACTTTAGTTGCTGTCTTGTTTTCTACATCACGCCACGCCAGTTACCCAACTTTTGTTGCCGTCTTGTTTTCTCCATCACGCCACGCCGGCTACCCCACTTTTGTTGCCGTCTTGTTTTCTCCATCACGCCACGCCAGCTACCCCACTTTTGTTGCCGTCTTGTTTTCTCCATCACGCCACGCCAGCTACCCCACTTTTGTTGCCGTCTTGTTTTCTCCATCACGCCACGCCAGCTACCCTACCCCACTTTTGTTGCTGTCTTGTTTTTTTAAATCACGCCACGCCAGTTACCCCACTTTTGTTGCTGTCTTGTTTTCTCCATCACGCCACGCCAGCTACCCCACTTTAGTTGCCGTCTTGTTTTCTCCATCACGCCACGCCAGCTAGCTACCCCACTTTTGTTGCTGTCTTGTTTTCTCCATCACGCCACGCCAGCTACCCCACTTTTGTTGCCGTCTTGTTTTCTCCATCACGCCACGCCGGCTACACCACTTTTGTTGCCGTCTTGTTTTCTCCATCACGCCACGCCAGCTACCCCACTTTTGTTGCAGTCTTGTTTTCTCCATCACGCCACGCCAGCTACCCCACTTTTGTTGCAGTCTTGTTTTCTCCATCACGCCACGCCGGCTACCCCACTTTTGTTGCCGTCTTGTTTTCTCCATCACGCCACGCCGGCTACCCCACTTTTGTTGCAGTCTTGTTTTCTCCATCACGCCACGCCGGCTACCCCACTTTTGTTGCAGTCTTGTTTTCTCCATCACGCCACGCCGGCTACCCCACTTTTGTTGCCGTCTTGTTTTCTCCATCACGCCACGCCAGCTACCCTACAACACTTTTGTTGCTGTCTTGTTTTCTCCATCACGCCACGCCAGTTACCCCACTTTTGTTGCTGTCTTGTTTTCTCCATCACGCCACGCCAGCTACCCCACTTTTGTTGCCGTCTTGTTTTCTCCATCACGCCACGCCAGCTACCCCACTTTTGTTGTTGTCTTGTCTGTTTCCTTCTTTTTTTTCTCTTTTCTTTTTTTTCCTTCTTGTTTTTATTTCGCTGTTTCTCTTACTGTCTTTCTCTTCGTCGATCTCTGTCCGTCGATCTCTGTCCGTCTGTTTGTGTGTGTGTGTGTGTGTGTGTGTGTGTGTGTGTGTGTGTGTGTGTGTGTGATGCCAGAAATACATCCTGAAATAAAGAAACAAATACATCATGAGGAAAAACACACAACAGGGGGGGGGTGGTGGTGAGGGGGGAGGGGGGTGTGTGTCGAAACTGGACCACGTCATCTAAATTGCAAGTTCTTTTTGACTCACAGATAGTATTGAAACAATTTCTAACTTCACTGGCAGTAATTGGTATCTGCTTGTCTCTCTCTTTCTTTCTTTATATATATATATATATATATTTGTTTATTTGGAGTTGAGTGATGGCCTAGAGGCCGGGACCCTCAGATCGAAAGTCCAATGCTTTAACCATTCGGCTATGGCGCCCGTCACTTTGGGGACAACTTTTCTGCCTTGATTTCGTGAATCGTGGAGATGAAAGAAGGGGATACGGTTTTCTTTGTATTTGTTGCTTATTTATCATCATTGTTGTCTTATTTATTTATTTATTTATTATTATTATTATTATTATTATTATTATTATTATTATTATATTATTATTATTATTATTATTATTATTATTATTATTACTACTACTACTACTACTACTTTTTTTAATTTATAATTATTTACTTACTTACTTACTTATTTATGTACGCTTATAGTTGACTTCATCAAGTTTCTACGCCTTATATATATTATTAGTAGTGGTAGTAGTTTTTTTAATGTATTTATCTATTATTTATTCACCTTTTTTTTTTCCAAGGCTTGACTAAGCGCGTTGGGTTACGCTGCTGGTCAGGCATCTGCTTGGCAGATGTGGTGTAGCGTATATAGATTTGTCCGAACGCAGTGACGCCTCCTTGAGCTACTGAAACTGAAAACTGAGCGAGGGGGGATGGGGGGGGTTGCGTGAGTGCGAGAGAGCACGTACTTTCGTTTCCTTTTTTAATTTTTTTGTAATCATTTTACTTTGAATCATAATAACAATAATAATAATAATAATAATAATAAAGCACCAATTTAAGTAGAATGACTATTCGTCCAATATCTGACAAAGGAGCCCATAATTTTAAGAACAACTTTCATTTCATGCCTATCATCTTTCAGTTGCCTTTTTTCATAATTCTGATGTTGTTTTCGTTTTGTTTTGTTTTTCTTTTTTTGTTCTTTTTTTTTTCCCTCCATAAGTCACCTTTTTTTTACACGTTATATAGGTATATAATTCGCTTTACTTTCAGTGTGTGTGTGTGTCGGGGTGGAGGGGGGGGGTGGCGGGGGTGTTGTCTGGGTGTGTGTGTGTGTGCGAAAAGCAGTCAGCTGAACAACAATGTCAAATTCCTTCTCTGCGTGCGCGTGTCTGCAAGAGGTCTGCAATTAACGGGTTCCCCCCCCCCCCCCCCCCCCCCCCCCCCCCCCCCCACACACACACACACACCTTAAGTGGTACTGGACGAAGACACACAAAATCAATATGAATATTCCCTTATCATAAACGTGACTTTCCCTCCAATTCTGTGGGTCTCTCTCTCTCCCTCTCCCAAGGTTTAACTTTAAAGCAGAAATTCATTTTTAGAATGTTACAAAAAAAAAAAAACAAAAAAAAAAACCGATGAACTGGACACACCAAAAGATTGGGAAAATCCTGTTTTTTATGCACAGATCTATAATTAAGTATACACGTGGAGTGATGGCCTAGAGGTAACGCGTCTGCCTTGGAAGCGAGAGAATCTGAGCGCGCTGGTTCGAATCACGGCTCAGCTGCCGATATTTTCTCCCCCTCCACTAGACCTTGAGTGGTGGTCTGGACGCTAGTCATTCGGATGAGACGATAAACCGAGGTCCCGTGTGCAGCATGCACTTAGCGCATGTAAAAGAGCCCACGGCAACAAAAGGGTTGTTCCTGGCAACATTCTGTAGAAAAATCCACTTCGAAAGGAAAAACAAATAAAACTGCACGCAGGAAAAAATACCAAAAAAAAAAAAATTTAAAAATGGGTGGCACTGTAGTGTTGCGACGCGCTCTCCCCGGGGAGAGCAGCCCGAATTTCACACAGAGAAAACTGTTGTGATAAAATGAAAATACAAATACAAAATAAACGTGCGACGAATGTCCCTGCAGGTGCTGATTGGAACGTTGTCCTTTCTCTTCGCTCTGTCCGGGATTGAGTCCACCCCCACCCCCACTCCCGCCCCAACCCACCCCCCACACTCACTCTCTCTCCCATTCTTCGCTGTCATCATATCCAGCCTGTATATATATATATATTTCTCTCTGTACATATAAAGAGAAGAAAAATGGTTTCCGTCGCTGCAACCTGTCACCATGAAAAGTGCAAAAGCACAGCGTGACACGGCGTGTGATTCAACCCATTCTTCACACCACCACCCCCTCCATCACCCCACCCCCCCGTCCTGATCGGAGGGGGGAGAGTGGGGCTCTGTCCCAAGTTTCTGACCTAAACCTCTGTGTGTGTGTGTGTGTGTGTGTGTGTGTGTGTGTGTGTGTGCGTGCATGTTGTGTGTGTGTGTGTGTGTGTGTGTGTGAGTGTGCGCGCGCGCGTCCATGTTGTGTGTGTGTGTGTGTGTGTGTGTGTGTGTACCCATTGTAAGACTAGGATACAGACAGCAGCGTGTGCCATGACAGTGCACAGACCACGTTGGGTAAAAACCCGAGGCCTTTCACCACGACGAGCGAATTGTCGTTCAATCCCAAACTTGCGGTTAGGTCAGAAACGGGGGATGACGTTGATTGTCAGGTCGTGGTTTGCACTGATAGACTCTCTCTCTCTCCCCCCCCCCCCCCCCCCCCCTCTCTCTCTCTCTTTAAAAATATTTTTCGTCTCTTCTCTTTTTTTTTCTTTATCCCTTCCAGATGGTGTGGTGTGTGAAAGCGTTGAATCACCTGGCTGTGTCAGTGTGTGCTCTTTTTTTAATTTTGCAACGGAAACCTCTGAATGAGAGAAGAGGATAAGCCCCACCCCCCTCCGCCTTCAGTGCAAGGTGAATAGCATTTCTCTGCCCCTGCAGTTGTGAAAGGCTATGGTATATACATGGGACCTTCTTGTTTATTTCCTTTTAAAGATTAATTTATCTATATTTCTTAACAGGTTGTCGGAACGGGTCGCTACGCTGACAGGCGATCAGTCATCAGTTGTTGGGGTTTTTTTGTTGTTGTTTTTTCAATTTTTCGGGGGGAGCAGTGGTGTCTGCTAGGCTCTGAATGCCTCCCCCCACCCCCCCCCCCCCCCTCCCGCCGCCACCCCACAGGTTCTGTCTCTCCTGCCGGTTGTGCCTGTCTGATTTGTGTGTGTCTATTGGCGGGAGCGATATGTGTGTGTGTGTGTGTGTGTGTGTGTGTGTGTGTGTGTGTGTGTGTGTGCAAGTCTGCTGTCTTGTCTGTCTGTATCTCCGTCTCTCCCTCTCACTGACATGCACAGCATGCACTTACGTGTGCAAACTGACACGTATGCGCACATACTGAACTCAAACGTGTACTCACACGTACGAATGCATGCGTACATGCTTTCACATATCAGCATACCCTCCCCCCAACACACACACACACACACACACACAAAGTACGCGGACACGCACTTACATAGAAGCACACACGCACAACATGCACGCACTCACGCGCGCGCGCACACACACACACACACACTAACGCAAGCGCGCACACACACATATACACAACTACACACACACATTTCTCTCTCTCTCTCTCTCTCTCTCTCTCTCTCTCTCTCTCTCTCTGTGTGTGTGTTGTTGTTGTTCTTCTTCTTCTTCAGTTTAACGTCTATCCACATAATTTGATTTCAGATGGGGAAAAAACAAAGGAGCGAGCACCAAGAACAAAGTTAACTGTAAACCTAATTAAATGAAATGTACAACTGGACTGCGAAGCAAACTTACTTTCAGAGTGTTTTTTTTAACAGCAGTACAAAATTACCAACAACATCTTGAAACGATTTTTCCGAGAATCCATGTAATAGGGCTTTGAGGCCTCACGTTCAAAGAGTACACGTGTATTCAAGAGTAGTCCTCCACGGTGACGTTTTGGCTATTTTTAGTTTTAAAAGCATGTCGTTTTAACCTGTAAACTAGTGAGATGATCTGTCTTAATTCTGATATACTGTAGTGATGGTGAAACTGAAAAACATTATGAGCTTCACATACACTTTTTAGGCACTTCCTTGGATTGTAAACAAACTGCTTTTCTGCATATCTGTTCAGATTATCCCATGATTCTTTTTTTTTTTTTTCCAATAGAACAATCTGATATAGAAAGGCAGAGAATCCGGGTGCATACTTTCTATTTCCGTACCTGCACCTTTTTTGGCAGCTTTGTCCGCTCATTCATTTGGTAAGATTCCTAGGTGTGAAGGCGCCCAACAAAATGTTATATTTGTACCTCCTAAAATTAGGTGATGCAACATCCAACTAATATTTGTTACAAGGTTAGATTTTTTTCTTCAGTTCAGTAAACTCAACGCACATAGTACCGACTTTGAAACTGCACACGTCAGCACTTGGAAAAAGGGAAAGGGGAGACCAAGAAGATAGTCTAAAGCCATAAGAACTGCAACAAGTTCGGTAGTGAAAACTGACCGGTTTTTACCGATTATTATGACTTTTCGTTTTTAAATGCTGGTATATAACAAAACCTGCACCTGCTTGTTAATCACTGAGAAGTGCTCCATCAGCATCAGCATATACCTTCTGATGACTGGTGTCACTAGTCTGCTCTGAATGCATGACCTTACAGAAGTGACGACAGTATTTGGGTTGTCTTTGTTACAAGCAGGGTGTTCAACATCAAATTTGGCTCTATTTTGTTCCCAAAGTGGACAAGACCTTTCTTTTAGCTCTTAATGATACCTGCTTTATCTCAAAGTTCGTATGTGCAAGTTCCAACAGATCTAAAGGACG
This sequence comes from Babylonia areolata, assembly GCF_041734735.1. Classification (NCBI taxonomy): domain Eukaryota; kingdom Metazoa; phylum Mollusca; class Gastropoda; order Neogastropoda; family Buccinidae; genus Babylonia; species Babylonia areolata. The sequence continues at coordinate 9,089,707 of NC_134901.1, forward strand.
AGCTTTCGCTCTTTTTTTTTTTTTTTGAAATTTGATATCAGATTTAAGCTTTACCTCATCTGCAACAGAAGTTTCACGGGTGGCCCACGTATTTCGCACATGTATGCAAGTTGTCGGAACTAAAGGGCAATTCTCCTATTTCTCTGTATGTTCCAAATGATGATGTATGGAATGGTACACCAAGAGCAAACCGACACGCCCTGCACTCTATGCTTTGCAATTCTTTCAGAAGGAAGTCAGGTGCACTGAAAAATACCTCCTGGCCACATGGTCATTTAGAACGAATAAGCGATGTCGATAAATGCTTTAAAATTATAGTATATTGTCCCCAGCTATGCTTACTGATAATTTTAGTAGATAACAGTTTCGATACCCCACCACTTCTGTAGTTGGAGTGAGTCCTGTCAATGTCTTCAGTGTCGGCAGATTCATGGGGGGCTGTTGTTTGAGGGACGTGGTGGCGGTCTCCATTCTGGGAGGGACGCTCACTCAGTCTGGCTCCGCGACTAAGCCATTATTGTCGTTAGTAGGGGGCTTAGTAGGTGGTGTCCTAAGTACGTTGAATCAGAACAGGCACCACTGAACACCACCGAAGTGACTCAGCAGCAGGGTCTCCTCTGGTGTGTGGCCTCCTGGCGACCTAATATCGATGGTTCCCTGCGGGAGTGGGGGGTGGGGTAGATAATATATAAGCTTTTTCTGGCTTTAGTTATGTGCTCAATATGTTTATTCTCTGCCTGTGTGTGTGCGTGTGTTTATGTGTCTGTGTGTATCTGTGCCTCTGTGTGTGCGTTTGTGAGCGCGTGTGTGTGCGTGCGTGTGTGTGTGCGCGCGTGTGTGTGCTTGTGTGTGTGTGTGTGTGTGCGCGCGTGCGCGTGTGTGTGTGTGCAATGGGAGGGGGTACCATGCATGTGTCAGCGCAAAAGCATGTACACATGTGTAAAATGTTCGTGTGTGGGCATCCGTGTGTGTGTGCGTGCGCGCGATCATGCTGTGCTCAAGCAGGCAGGCAGGCAGGCAGGCAGACAGACAGGCAGACAGGCAGACAGGCAGGCAGGCAGACAGTCAGACACAGCCAGACAGATCTAAGACCTTGCAGGACACAAGCAAATTAATCCACCAACCCCCTCCCCTCTGCCACCCTTGACGTCCAGACAAGACACACATGCCAGACAGACAGACCCACCTGTAGACAGACACACACACACACACACAGACAGGCAGAGAGAGGTGCGTTAGAAACTGGAAGGGTGAAACAGTAGTAACGAAGAGGGAATGTGCGAGTTGGGTGTGTGTGGAGGAGGGGAGGGGGACCGCGGGGTGGGGGGGGGGGGGGACGGCAGGAGGATCAAAGTCCACACCTCGAAGCCCACACACACACACACACACACACACACACACACACACACACTTTACTGAAAATGGCTGACTATTTATTAACAAGACTGGCCAAGACACGCGCGTTCTCTGCACTTTGATGTTACTATCTTAGAACTTTCTATTATTAATCACCCGTCAGTCTGACCAGATCTGACTTGACCCTTCTGTCTGTCAGCCACTGCTTCTTCATTCACCTCTCTCTCTCTCTCTCTCTCTCTCTCTCTCTCTCTCTCTCACACACACTCTCTCTCTCTCTCTCTCTCTCTCTTTCTCCCCTTCCCTCTCACATACACACAGACTCTCTCTCTCTCTCTCTCTCTCTCTCTGTGTGCACATTTTCATTCTATGAGTACAAGCACACAGACGCACGCACATACGCATGCACACACACACACACACACATACACACACACAAATGCACGCACATACACAACACGTATGCACATGTATACGCACACACGCACGCATGCACGTGCGCACACACACGCACGTACACATGCATACGCACAAACATACAAAACCAGCACACACACACACACACAATCTCAACCACCACCACCACCCTTTTCCTTTAAATGTCGTCGTCGACAACACATCATCATAATTAGTCGGTCAAGGAGAAGACGAGGAGAGTGAGGAAGGGTGGGGTGGAGAACGGGGAGGGAGAGGGTGAGGCGGGGAGCAAAAAAAAAAAAAAAAAAAAAAAAAAAAGCCAGACGGTCTGATGACCGTCTGATGACCCGACCCGGGCCGACTGGTAGGGCCAGCATTGTGAAAGGAAACGGGGCTGGGGTGTGGGGGGTGGGGGGGAGGGGGCCTTGGGGGTGGTGGTGGTGGAGGGTCAGGGCTGTGGAGGGTGGAGAGGGGAGGGGTAGAGAGGAGCTCTGCTGGGGTAGTAGTAGTGGTGGTAGTCTGATGATTATTATTGACAACCCACCCTTGCTCTGCTATGGCTATAACTCCCCCCCCCTCTCCCTCTCTCTCTCTCTCTCTCTCTCTATCTATCTACCCTACCCAGCTTCCTCTCTCTTCCTTCATGCCTCTGTCTGTGTCTCTTTCTCTCTCTTCTCCCCCTCCTCTTTCTCTCTCTCTCTCTCTCTCTCTCTATCTACCCTACCCAGCTTCCTCTCTCTTCCTTCATGCCTCTGTGTCTCTGTCTCTCTCTTTTTCCCCTCCTCTCTCTCTCTCTATCTACCCTACCCAGCTTCCTCTCTCTTCCTTCATGCCTCTGTGTCTCTGTCTCTCTCTTTTTCCCCTCCTCTCTCTCTCTCTATCTACCCTACCCAGCTTCCTCTCTCTTCCTTCATGCCTCTGTGTCTCTGTCTCTCTTTTTCCCTCCTCTCTCTCTCTCTCTCTCTCTCTCTCTATCTACCCTACCCAGCTTCCTCTCTCTTCCTTCATGCCTCTGTCTGTGTCTCTTTCTCTCTCTTCTCCCCCTCCTCTTTCTCTCTCTCTCTCTCCCCTCTCCAGCTTCTTCTCCCTTCCTTCATGCTTCTCTCTCTCTGTCTGTCTCTCTCTTCTCCCCCTCCCTCTCTCTCTCTCTATCTACCCTACCCAGCTTCCTCTCTCTCTTCCTTCATGCCTCTGTCTGTGTCTCTTTCTCTCTCTTTTTCCCCTCCTCTCTCTCTCTCTCTCTATCTACCCAGCTTCCTCTCTCTTCCTTCATGCCTCTGTGTCTCTGTCTCTCTCTTTTTCCCCTCCTCTCTCTCTCTCTCTATCTACCCTACCCAGCTTCCTCTCTCTCTTCCTTCATGCCTCTGTCTGTGTCTCTTTCTCTCTCTTTTCCCCCCTCCTCTTTCTCTCTCTCTCTACCCACTCCAGCTTCTTCTCCCTTCCTTCATGCTTCTCTCTCTCTCTCTGCCTGTCTCTCTCTTTTCCCCCTCCTCTCTCTCTCTCTCTGCCTTCTCCAGCCTCCTCCCCCCCCCACCTTCACCCCCCTTCTCTCTGCCTTCTCCAGCTTTCTCTCTCTTCTTTCATGACAACCCCCTCCCACCCCACCCCCACCCCCTCTCTCCCTCTCTGTCCGTCTGATCCGGATCTGCAGCAGACGCTTCATCCGCACTCCATCATTAGAGACAAGTCCTGCACGTCCGGTGGGCGAGAAGTGAAAGAGGAAGACAGAGAGACAAGGAAACACACACACACACACACACACACACACACACACACACACCACACACACACACACACACGTGTAAAGGCACACACACACACACACACACACACACACACACGCACACACACTCTCTCTCTCTCTCTCTCTCTCTCTCTTTCTCTCGCACGCACGCACACATACACACACACACACACACACACGAACAAACACACACACACACACAAACACACACACACACACAATATATATACACACTCATACATGCAAGCATACCCTTGGAGAACGACACACCACCTTCAAAATGTCAAACGTCCTTCCTTCCTTCCTGCCAGCTCTAAAACAACGAGGGTGGGCAACATCGAGCCCAGTAGCAGAGAGACAAGCAGGCAGGAGGGGGGCAGGGCAGGGCAGGCAGCAGGTTGGCATGCAGGTAGGGAGAGGCAGACAGACCCCCTCCTCGCCCCCTCCCCCCCCCCACCCCCAGGAAAAAAAAAGCCAGGCAGACAGACATGCCACTCCCTTCAACCCCCTCTCACACCACCCTCACACCCACCCCCAACAAACCTAACACCTCTGCCCCCACCCATCAGAAGCAACAGACTGACCGAATGCAATTAATAGAGTAGGAAAGTAAGGCCCACCAAAAACTCTTTACCCAAGTAGAAGCCACATGAGGAGATATATATATATATATATATATATATATATATATATATATATATATATATATATATACGTACGTACGTGTGTGTGTGTGTGTGTGTGTGTGTGTGTGTGTGTGTGTGTGTGTGACACAGACTTGCCAACTGCAATCCCAATGTCCCCTCCCCTCACCAACCACGAGATCTCTCCTCCCGCCAGGAGTGTCCTCATAACTCAGGTCGTCTGGATGGTGGGGGTGGTGGTGGAGGTGGTGTAGGGGGATTGGTGGGGGGGGGGGGAGGGAGCATGAGAGAGAGAGAGGGGGGGGGGGGGGAAGGGAGCTCCACTCTCACCACCACTTCCAGCCTAATAACCATTCTCTCAAAGCACTCACCGCCCTCACACAATGGACAGACATGTACAGTGATGTAAAGTAAGCATTTAATTCAGTGCTTCACACACACAAACACCCAAACCACCCAAAACACACAAACAATTCTTCTCCCTTAACTCAGAGCCCAGGTCATTAGGAACCCCACCCCCACCCCCCCCCACCCCCCAAAGAACTGTTCACCAGATTCCTCCAGGTCTGTCGGCTGTGTGTCAAAGCCTGGGTCTCTGCAAATGCATTTTCTGTCCATTCTGTAATGCTGTCAGTCCATCGTTTGTTGCTGCTGTTGCCTGTTGTTGTTTTGGGTGGGTGGGTGGGGGTGTTGTTTTGGGGTTTTTTTTGTCTGTCCGTCTCCCTCACAACACAAACACACACACACACACCTTCCGAAAGTCTTTCCAATGGACATCCCCTTTGCCGCTCCCGAACAAAAAAAAAAAAAACACAAAAAAAACAACAAAAAACCAAAAAAAACCAACCAACCAACAGTGATAAACTCTAGGGAGAGCTGGGCAGTACAAGGTCTCCAGAGAAGATGCCACCCTCTGTCAAGTGTTTCGGCTAAAAACCACCCGGCTAACTAAAAAAAGTCTTGTCGCTTATCTTTCTTTTCTTTTCTTCTCCTCCCTTTCAAGCTCTACCCCCACCCACCAACATTAAGTAGGTACTTCTTTCAGATCTGAATCGATGTGTTATGGGAATGGTGTGGGTGGGAAAGGAGGGGGTCCACTCACCATTGATAAATATACTATCGTTCTGTTTCTCTTCTTGGGGGGGTCAATATGTGTGTGTGTGTGTGTGTGTGTGTGTGTGTGTGTGTGTGTGTGTGGGAGAGAGAGAGAGAGAGACAGAGAGAGAGAGAGAGAGAGAGGGAGGGAGAGAGAGGGAGAGAGAGAGACAGAAAACTTGGACTGTTTTCATGTACGTCGGCTTTGGACCCCAACACAAAAGGTCTCTGGGAACGGGAGGAGCTCAAATCTACGGCTCATCATGTGCATCCTGTAAGCAGAGGAGCTGACAATGGACACTGAGTGTTCAAACACGCGTGCACACACCCTACATACATTTCTTGTATTCAACAATGTGTAAAGCCATATGGTGAACCAAAGCTGTCAGAAAGAAAGACATGCAGACAGACAGACAGACAGACAGACAGAGAGAGAGAAGAGTGTGTGTGTGTGTGTGTGTGTGTGTGTGTGTGTGTGTGTGTGTACGTGTGTGTGTGTGTGTGTGTGTGTGTGTGTGTGTGTGTGTGTGTGTACGTGTGTGTGTGTGTGTGTAGCCCAGTTGACCAACAAACAGAGATACGAACAAGTGAACAATAAAATTTACAAACCAGCAAAAAAAAAAAACAACAAAAACAAACAGATATGACTGCCAGGACTGGAGATTTCAGAAAATAATCAAACTTAAAAAAACAAATGATCATAAAAACTCTGACGGAATGCAGCCATGTTTATCAATTACAACACTTCAAAAGAAGAATTTATAAACATTTTTTGTAAGCATGTAAATAAACTAGAATCCAGCTATGAAATTGTGGGGGAAAGAATCAAACAACAAAAAGTAAAAAGTAAAAAAAAAACTTCGTGAGATTTCACCCATCACCACACACACTTTACTTGAAATCCTCAACACAGGACAGACCCTTACCACCCTCCCCACACAGACAGACCATTACCACCCTCCCCACACAGACCGACCCTTACCACCCTCCCCACACAGACAGACCATTACCACCCTCCCCACACAGACAGACCATTACCACCCTCCCCACACAGACCCTTACCACCCTCCCACACAGACAGACCATTACACCCTCCCCACACAGACATTACCACCTCCCACACAGACCATTACCACCCTCCCCACACCAGACACTTTACTTAAAAACTGAATCCAGCTACAATTTACACATCAACCACAAAGAAGACCGTATTCCACCCTCCCACACACACTACTGAAATCCTCCAACACAGGGCAGACCTTACCACCCTCCCCACACAGACAGACCATTACCACCCTCCCCACACAGACAACCATTACTACCCTCCCCCACAGACGACCATTACCACCCTCCCCACACAGACAGACCATTACCACCCTCCCCACACAGACCATTACCACCCTCCCCACACAGACCATTACCACCCTCCCCACACCAGACACACTTTACTTGAAATCCTCAACACAGACACACCATTACCACCCTCCCCACACAGACAGACCATTACCACCCTCCCCACACAGACACACCATTACCACCCTCCCCACACAGACAGACCATTACCACCCTCCCCACACAGACACACCATTACCACCCTCCCCACACAGACACACCATTACCACCCTCCCCACACAGACAGACCATTACCACCCTCCCCACACAGACACACCATTACCACCCTCCCCACACCAGACACACCATTACCACCCTCACCACACAGACACACCATTACCACCCTCCACACCAGACACACCATTACCACCATCCCCACACAGACAGACCCTTACCACCCTCCCCACACAGACACACCATTACCACCCTCCCCACACCAGACAGACCATTACCACCCTCCCCACACCAGACACACCATTACCACCCTCCCCACACAGACAGACCATTACCACCCTCCAAACACAGACAATTACCACCCTCCCCACACAGGCACACCATTACCACCCTCCCCACACAGACACACCATTACCACCCTCCCCACACCAGACACACCATTACCACCCTCCCCACACCAGACACACCATTACCACCCTCCCCACAGACACACCATTACCACCCTCCCCACACAGACACACCATTACCACCCTCCCCACACCAGACACACCATTACCACCCTCCCCACACCAGACACAATATACACACATCCAGCTTCAATCCAGCATCCACAAAGTTACTTTGTTGTACACACACACACACACACACACACACACACACACAATTATCCACTCACCCGCGACACGCACACATACACACGCGCGCACACCTTCGAGTGCAACATCAGCAGTCATCTTCAACTCTGATTCTTCATCGACGAACTCAAGCCAAAAGTGATATAAATCTCTCTCTCTCTCCCTCCACACACACACACACACGCACACACACACACTGTTTTTAGTTAATATAAAGTTCTATTAACATAAATCGTAGCAGGCCGCATTCAGTGTGTCTAACTTTCCGCCTCTCCTTAACACATAATATAGACTTGAAGATCAACCTCGCACCCTCCAACTTCCCCCTAACCACCCACCTCCCCCCTCTCCTTCCCTTCCCCCCTCCCCAACAACCCCCCCCCCCCCTCCTCCCTTCCCTTCCCCATCACCTACCCCACCTCGATGCACCCCCACCCCCACACCCTTCACACCACCCACAGGTCTATATATACTAGTTTTGCATTCCACTGCACAGTGCATGCATGCTACATGGAGTGACGTGAGTGAACTCCCCCCCCCCTCCCCTCCGTCCATCCCTCCCACCCTCCCCTCCACCCACCCCTCGCTCCACTTCTTCTCACACAGAGGAGCAGGTGTCCTCCTGGGTCATAACGACCTCCACTCCCTAAACTTGGGATTGAGAGGGGGGGATTTCTTCACGTGCCTTCCTGCCTGACTGGGAATTTTTTGTTTTTCATCCCCCATCCTCCTCCCCCCCCCCCCCCCCCCCCCTCCCCCAATGCGAACATTATTACACAATTATCCAATAACTATTCATGTATAACTACACTGAACAGGCATTATGTTCATCAACAAACAAACAAAAAACAACAGAACATCATTCCATAGACATGCACATAGACAATGACACACACGCACACAAACGCGCGCGCGCGCGCGCACACACACACACACACAAGCGAAAACCGACAAATACACAGACTAACAGACACAAAAATAAGAGAAACAGACAGACAGACTAGACAGAGAGACCTAGACAAACAGAAAGGAAGGCGTGAGAGACAGAATGATACAAGAATCTTTTCATTTTAAGCCCCCAACTGGAGCAGAGGAGGTAATATCGTATTTATAGAACAATGTAAAAATTTTTAAAAATTATAAAAAAACAAAACAAACAACAATGAATATGCCACAAACAACACTACACTAGTGAAACAAAATAAATAAATAAATGAATAAATAAGTGATTTATCTATAAAAAAAAACAAAAACAAAAAAAAAAACCCCCCCAAAAAAACCATACAAACAAAATACAATGACTCATGATAGAATATATTCAACAGTATTTGAAAGACTGAGAGGGAATATATAATCGATCATCATCATGGTATGTCTCAATCTAAAAAAAAAAAGAAAAGAAAAAAAAAAGTGAATTTATAATATTATTACACCATTATAAACTCCACACAGTACAATACAATCAGCACTAAAAAAAAATGAAAACAGCACTTAGGACAGGGCAATGCACTGGGAATTCCCTGAAAATGCATACACAACACAACAATCACACAAGATCAATATTCCATTTAAGCTATGGAGACTAAAACATTTTACTATTGGAGACAAAACACAATATTACATGGCCAGCTGTGTGTGATCTTGGTTCATGACTGAACTGGGGGGGGGAAAAAACCCACCTGAAACTAGCTGGATCACTCGCCAACTAACAGAATTTTCCAGTGTGTGTGTGTGTGTGTGTGCATGTGCACACGCATGTGTGTGCATGTGCATCTACACACATTGCGAGCATGCATGTGTTTGAATGTGTGTCTGTGTGCATGTGTGTGCATGCATGCAGGTGTGTGTACATGTATGCGTGCCTGCCTGCCTCCATTCATATGTGCATGTGTTCATGTGTATGCATGGATACATGTGTGGGAGCGTGGGAGCCTGTTTCTTCTTGTTCACTAATTTAAACTGACCATTCACCACAAGGCAATTCAATTCAATTTTAAATACAAGTGCACACACATTATGTGCAAACATATATAGTTGTCTATCTCAGTGATTCTTTTTTTGTTTTTTAGCAATAGCACATGTTTAAAACATCAATTTCAACAGTCATTCTACTGAAACTGACGTTCCAAACTGGTGCACATGTATAGTGCAGCTGTCTTATCCAATTTCATAGATTCTTCACCAAGTCAAAGAAAAAAGAAATAAGTATAAAGAAATACATAGATTAAAAAAAATAACTTTTTTTTTTTTTTTAAAGAATAAAAATCTAAACCACATTTGTGTAGAAAACAACAAAATAAAAACAGAAACCTTCAACTTTAACATCTCCCATCCTCCAAGTGAATATGCGCACGCACACACACACACACACACACACACACACACACACTCACTTACTCCCCACACACTCACAAGTACATGTATGCCTATGTACTGCACACACACACACACACACACACACACCTGTAGCTATGTCCACACACACACACACACACATACACACAACAACAACAACAACAACTTCAACACATACATGCATATTGTGTACATGTACAAGTGAGCACATGCATATAGTTTTTTTAAAACACACACACACACACACACACACACACACACACACACACACACACACATAATTTCATTATCAACACGCATGTGTACACGCAACATTTATAATCAAAAGCATGTACGTACACATCACACACACACACACACACACACGCACACGCACACGAACATGTGCATGGGCACACAAACACAAACACACACACGCACACAAATATATGTATACACACAACACACACACACACATACAATGCACAACACAATTATTATGAACACATACACACATGTAGAGAGATAAGGGATGTGAGCCAAGTGCATCGCTTTGACGCTTTTTTTTTTTCTCTCTCTCTCTCCTTAAATACATGTGCAAGAATATCTGTGCTCTCTGCTTTCTAAGCAGCATTGGCACAGGAGATGACTTGGCAAGCGCTCATATAGTCTTAGCCTATAACGAAGTTAAATTATTTTCTGTGGGGTAAACAACAGAAGAAAGCAGTGGATGGAAAACTGAAGGTTTTGGTGGTGATGGTGGTGTTTGTGGGGGGGAACAGAAGGTCAAAGGTGTAAATAAAATTTGTTTGGGAGTTGGTTGTTCGTTAGTTTTGTTTTTGTTTAAGTCGAAACATGAACTTGTAAACTTATAAGTGTTACCTTACTATCAAAAGCACTAACAAGAAATATATATAGATGTTTTCAATTTCTTTCTTCTTTTTTTTTTTTTTTTTTAAGTGTGTATCACAAGTCAGTCTTGAAGGCCTTCTCTCCCTTGTTTGATATCATGTTATTAGTAAATATTATATCAATACGAAACTTGGAAATTTATATTTCATTTGAACTTTTTAACTGATTTAATAACAATACAGCACAATACTATTCTGTCCACCCCCTCCCCTTTCCCAGCCCCCATCCGTCTCCCTCAACACCCTCTTTGTGTCACACACACACACACACACACACCAATCTCCCTCAACACCCTCTGTGTCACACACACACACACACACACACACACACACACCAATCTCCCTCAACACCCTCTGTGTCACACACACACACACACACACACACACACACACACACACACACACACACACACCAATCTCCCTCAACACCCTCTGTGTCACACACACACACACACACACACACACACACACACACACACACACACACACACACCAATCTCCCTCAACACCCTCTGTTTCACACACACACACACTACACAAACACACACACTACGCAAACACAGACATGCAACGACCATGTTTGCAATGCATACATATATATATATATATATATATATATATATATATATATATATATATATGTACATACATGCCCGTAGGCTTTGCACGTAAAGCATGTGCAGGCACACGCACGCACGCACGCACACACACACACACACACACACACACACACACTCAGAAGATACACACAGGCACATGCCCACACACACCACAAACACTCTCCCTTCTTCTCCCTCTGCCTCAATGGTAAAAATCAAACACCATGAAAACCAAAATAAGAAACACAATTGTGTTGTTGTTGTTTTTCACTAAAAAAAAAAAAAAATAAAAAAAAAAACACACACATAATGAAAGTGTCACAAATCTGATCCCTTCCACTGCTCAGTGATGATCAATGTGCCCACTGTCCAAAAGGGATGGAAGAAAGGGAGGGGTGAGATGACAGAGAGCTTCAGTTTCAGTAGCTCAAGGAGGCGTCACTGCGTTCGGACAAATCCATATACGCTACACCACATCTGCCAAGCAGATGCCTGACCAGCAGCGTAACCCAACGCGCTTAGTCAGGCCTTGGTGAATAAATGATAGATAAGCTTACACAAATAAATAAATAAATAATAAATAATAACTATAATGTAAAAAAAAAAAAAAAAGCAAATAGATGTAAAACATTAAGACACACATTCACATATACACCCACACATGCATAACAGATATGCACCGAACACGCAGTTTCACAGATATGAAAGCACAGTCAAATACATATAAACGTACATGAGCTCCAACACACACACACACACACACACCACACACATTACCCTGCACCTCCTCTACCCCCCTCCTCCACACACTCATTTCTAGTCTACGTATCACAGCTTCCACGGCACACACACACACACACACACACACACACACACACACACACAGAGATGACTGTGACAGAGAACGGGTGTCAACTGACAACAGTCAGGATTCAGTGAGGACGTGAGTCAGGAGAGTGAAACTTGTGCCCTGGATGAGACCAAGAACCGCTGACTCGGTAGTGGAGGTTTCGTTTGTCAAGTTGACACCACTGCAAAGAGCATCTTTGATCTTCAATCATAATAATAATAATAATAATGGTATTTATATAGCGCTGGATCTTGTGCAGAGACAAATCAAAGCGCTTTCGCACCAGTCATTCACACGCATGCATAACTCTAAAACTGTAGAAACAAAAGACAAGGAAGGCTTTTTTGGGAAGAGGTGGGTTTTAAGGCCAGACTTGAAAGAGCTGAGTGTGGAGACTTGACGAAGCGAAAGAGGAAGTTCATTCCAATCGTAAGGTCCAGAAACAGAGAAAGAACGGCGGCCAACAGTTGAGTGTTTGAATCTGGGTATGCGTGAACAGAGTGGATCCGAAGCCGATCGTAGTGAGTGAGATGGAGTGTAGAGGTGAAGGCAGCCGCAGAGATAGGAAGGGGCAGTTTTGTTAATGCATCTATAACATAGAGTGCCGATCTTGTACTTTATTCGGTGTGAGACAGGGAGCTAGTGGAGATGTTGCAAAAGAGTAGAGATGTGCTCAGATCTTTTCTTTCTGAGGACGAGCCGGGCAGCAGAGTTTTTTTATATGTGCTGAAGGGACTGAATGGATGAAGCAGGCAAACCAGACAATAGAGTTACAGTAGTCAAGGCGAGAGAGAATGAGAGAAACAACAAGTCTAGATGTTGCGTCAGTGGACAGATATTTCCTTGCACACACATGGTCACCTCATTTTGCTTATAAATGACTTGTGGCCGTGCTGCCCAACTGTACTCCCTCCTCACCTTCTGTATAAAACTGTTACCATAATATATCAAGGTTGCCAAGAAACAGTTATAAATAAAAGTGAGCTAAAGAGATAAGCATGTACACACACACACACAGTGATAATGACTGGGAAACCAGGGTTATCACTGGTATAAATTTAATATTAAGCAGGCTTATATTGTTGATTGTTCACCCATGGCCATGTGAATATAATAAGCTCAGTTTCTCATATGTGTGTGTGTGTGTGTGTGTGTGTGTGTGTGTGTGTGTGTGTGTGTGTGTGTGTATGTGTGTGTGTCTGTGTGTGTGTGTGTGTGTGTGTGTGTACAGCAATATATATATATATATATAGATAGACAGATAGATAGATAGATAGATAGATAGATAGATAGATAGATAGATAGATAGATAGATAGATAGATAAGCTGATGTATGTGTATATTCTTTACCGACAAGCCAACTGCATGCAAACTCCAACGTTCAAGCTGGCTAAACAGTATGTGCCCAGTTCATGGCAAGCTACTCTGCAGTGGAAACCAGTATTTTCCCCAGAAAACATCATTCCAAAATTTATCATATGAACAGTCTACTTGCAATGAATGACAAAAGAGCATCAACAAGTATAAGCTTTAAGCTTGCTGATGCTCTTTTGTCATTCATTGCATTGTAATCATGTGTATTGTTGAATAATTAAAGATTATTTAAACCAACAGTCTACTTGTTTTTTTTTGTGTGTGTTTTATTTCCCTTTTCATTTACACTATAGGCAGCACACACACACACACACACACACACACAAACACACACACACACACACAGGTAGTGCTCAGCACTATCAACGGACAGACCATCCCCTCTACACTGTCTCCACAGCACCTTCTTCTGCCATTCCATTAATTTGTGAAGTTACTTACAGTCAAAAACAATCTGATCTTTGAATGACATCGGTAGATGCGCTTTAGCGCTGTAACTGTAAGTCTACTTGCTCACGACCCAAACATGCCTTTTTCTCTTTTCTTTTTATATAACCCGATGCTTTATAATATCAAATACAGAACACATTTTGATGATTTAGAACTTTTTGAAGCGTGCGTCACAAGTCTTCAAAGGCCTTCAATAATATCATGAAATTCCACTTACTGACTCAGATAAATCTGTTGTGCCAGTGATACAATAGAAGAACTACACAATTATAGTCACACCCATCTGCACAGAATGCCAGCACTGAGGCAGTAGCAGCAGAAAAGGCCAAGGTCAGCGGGTGCAGGGTCTTTTTTTTTTCTTTTTTTTTTTTTTCTTTTTTTAAGAAGAATAACAAATATTTAAATATTTGGTTGGTTGATTTGAGACTTGTCACTAATTCATTCATACCTGCTGATCTTCAGTACCACAGACAAATTTCAAAGAACAGATTGCCATGCTATATTATAATGTTACTTATGTATCAATTTCAATGACTTCAGCAGCAGTATACACAATTTTTCCTTTAAGACGGAATGAGAAGTTGTGCACAAGGCACGGACATTCACTCCACCAGTCACACACACTGACAGACACGGACATTCACTCCACCAGTCACACAGACTGACAGACACGGACATTCACTCCACCAGTCACACACACTGACAGTCACGGACATTCACTCCACCAGTCACACACACTGACAGACAGGACATTCACTCCACCAGTCACACACACTGACAGACACGGACATTCACTCCACCAGTCACACACACTGACAGACACGGACATTCACTCCACCAGTCACACACACTGACAGTCACGGACATTCACTCCACCAGTCACACACACTGACAGACACGGACATTCACTCCACCAGTCACACACACTGACAGACACGGACATTCACTCCACCAGTCACACACACTGACAGACACGGACATTCACTCCACCAGTCACACACACTGACAGACACGGACATTCACTCCACCAGTCACACAGACTGACAGACACGGACATTCACTCCACCAGTCACACACACTGACAGACACGGACATTCACTCCACCAGTCACACACACTGACAGACACGGACATTCACTCCACCAGTCACACACACTGACAGACACGGACATTCACTCCACCAGTCACACACACTGACAGACACGGACATTCACTCCACCAGTCACACACACTGACAGTCACGGACATTCACTCCACCAGTCACACACACTGACAAGACACGGACATTCACTCCACCAGTCACACACGCTGACAGACACGGACATTCACTCCACCAGTCACACACACTGACAGACACGGACATTCATTCCACCAGTCACACAGACTGACAGACACGAACATTCACTCCACCAGTCACACAGACTGACAGACACGGACATTCACTCCACCAGTCACACAGACTGACACTGACAGACACGGACATTCACTCCACCAGTCACACACACTGACAGTCACGGACATTCACTCCACCAGTCACACACACTGACAGACACGGACATTCACTCCACCAGTCACACACACTGACAGACACGGACATTCACTCCACCAGTCACACACGCTGACAGACACGGACATTCACTCCACCAGTCACACACACTGACAGACACGGACATTCACTCCACCAGTCACACACACTGACAGACACGGACATTCACTCCACCAGTCACACACACTGACAGACACGGACATTCACTCCACCAGTCACACACACTGACAGTCACGGACATTCACTCCACCAGTCACACACACTGACAGACACGGACATTCACTCCACCAGTCACACACACTGACAGACACGGACATTCACTCCACCAGTCACACAGACTGACAGTCACGGACATTCACTCCACCAGTCACACACACTGACAGACACGGACATTCATTCCACCAGTCACACACACTGACACTGACAGACACAGACATTCACTCCACCAGTCACACAGACTGACAGACACAGACATTCACTCCACCAGTCACACAGACTGACAGACACGGACATTCATTCCACCAGTCACACAGACTGACAGTCACGGACATTCACTCCACCAGTCACACACACTGACAGACACGGACATTCACTCCACCAGTCACACACACTGACAGACACGGACATTCACTCCACCAGTCACACACACTGACAGACACGGACATTCACTCCACCAGTCACACACACTGACAGAGGAGTGAAGGGGAAGAAATATGGATGTGTCCATAGACAGCCATTTGAGCATGGGGCCAACTAGTACCAATGAAACAGTATGGAATTTATCCTGACAGTGAAGACAAGGAAAAAGACTTTAAACACAGTGGAAGTGTGTATCCCTTTGGTCACACGCACGCACACACACACACGCACGCACGCACGCACGCACACACACACACTGATATATAAATTATAATACTAACAAATAAAACATTGTATTTAACTCTTTGTTATTTTGTCACATACCATCGCAAACAACCAGCTGATTGGTACTGTGGTCAAATAATTTTTTGCCGCACTGGTATTCAGGATCAGTCACAAATTTCAAAGATCTGCACACCCTGCTATCATTTGCTTTCATTTTCAAACACGTGTGTGAATGTACACCATCAATGTGCAAATTTCCTGTGTCCCCATCTAGATTTATTTTTTCACAATACAATACACTCCTTGACACTTAATTCCAGATGTCCTTAACATTTTACAAAATACAGAACATGAGAGTGGACACACCATGAGAAAGACCGAGACAGACAGACAGACAGACCCGACCAGACCAGACCAAAGACATGCATCAGGAAAGACAGAACGGCATCGCTTTGCATGCAGGCAGTATGGCCACCCCCACCCCCCTCCCCCCTGTCTGCCAGCTACACTGACAGAGCACTGCAGAGATTACGTAAGCTGCATGCGCTAATATTAGATGACATACACACACACACACACACACAGAGAGAGAGAGAGAGAGAGAGAGAGAGAGAGAGAGAGAGAGATCACAATGCAGAATCTTGTATTTTAAGTTACAGTAACTCTGAAATCCCCTTTAGCAAGCACCGAGACGATGTCTCAAGACCAAACCTTCCCGTTTTTTAATTTCTTTTTTTCTTGTTTGTTTCTTTCTTTGTTTTGTTGTTGTTGTTGTTGTTTTTTAAATGAACTTAACCTGGTCACAGCCGATGACGTCAGTCAGACAGAAAGTAGACGAACAGAAAACAAAAAAAACTTGTACGAAAATGGAATGGGGGGGTGAGGGGGGGGGAAGGAGGGAAGAAGAGTCGTACTGACAAGCAACGTGACGATTCACGAAAGTACAAGTAGGACTCACCGTTTGCGACGACTGTGTTATATAACAGCAATGCTGAAAAAGAAAACAGGAGTCAAATGAACATTAAATAATTCTTTGTCAGAAAGGCGTGTTTCCAATCTGACCGGAAGTTAAAAAACAAAAATAAAAAAAAACACTCTCCCCTCGTACAGGCCCTACCCCCCTACCCCCACCCTCCACTTTCTCATTGTGCATAAATCATACCGAACGGAGGAGTAATAACGGGCGAAACAAACTTACCAAAGAGTCCAAAACAAAATAGCATGTCGAGTTGATGGGAAACTCGCCCCGCTGCCGATGTTGATGCATACAGTCCCGAGTCTTCGTACACTGTTCATAAATAAAGTATCTACGATTTAGCACCTTGCACAACTGTTCGCTCGACCGCCATCACTTCTGTGTGAAGTGCGCACTGCACTGTCTGCGCAAGTCTCGGCCCAGCCGTTCACATGCAGACAGTGTTGTATGCGTGAGGCCCTGTGAGGGGGCCAGACAGGCGAATTGTTTGACATTCCACCGCCAAAGAAATCGTTCTTCAAACTCTCACAGACCAAACTGATTACAACGCGTGACTCCACTAAAATTCAAACATCAACCCAGACTCTTCTTTTGGTTCAAGAAAAGCGTTGTGTGGTTTAATCCAAACGTGTCTGGTGGTAAATCCGGCCCCTGCCCGATCCCCGCACAAAGGAAAAGCATACGGATTGTTAGTGTCTGCGGTGTGCGCAAAACGAGGCCAAGGGTACAGTGACTAGTGCCGAGCCCAGACAAAAAAAAAAAAAAAAAAAAAAAGTAAGTACGTACGTACTGTCGCGTGTGGCTGCAGAAATCGTGCACGCCAGCGACCAAAGTTTGACCACACAACAGTGCGATCGCTCACACTCGAATATTCGCCTGAAAAGTTTTCCTGACCTTGTTTTGTCTTCTTTAAAACTCACGATTTCTTAGTGAATGGGGATCGTGGAATGCTGAAGTTACGGGGGAAGGAGGAGGAGCAGGAGGAATAGCACACACACACACACACACACACACACACACACACACACACACACACACGAGCGCGCACTGACACACACACACACACACACACACACACACACACACACACACACAGAAACAGCAACAGGCAAGCAGTACGCGGGGTCACTCACACCACTCTACCACCGCGGATCCCCGTGCGGTTAAAAAACAACAAAAAAAAAAACACCACATAATAATAAGAAGAAGAACATATTAGAAATAAAAAGCCTTGCACACATGAACACACACCACCACGCAGCACGCATGCACACAGCAAGCACTCAAAAGGAGAGAGAGAGAGAGAAATGTTTTTTTTTAAATAAAGCAGGCCTCAGTGTAGAGCGGCGTGCACACATATCACAGGCAGGAATCACACAATTAACTGGTCGCGGCGTCCGCGTAGCGCCCAGCCCGTGATAATAACATAAGTGAGCTCACTGCACAAAAATAAAACAAATACACACACACAAAAAAAAATAAACGAACAAACGAAATAAACAACCAACCAACTCCCCCTCCGAGTCCGCCCCTCTCCCCCCTCTCCCCTCTCCACCCCTCTCCCGGCCCCCCAGCCACCCAAGAACTGTCAGGTAAAGGGGGCGTGTCGTCAATGCACACACAACTGAACCTAAACTGCACCACCACCAGCATGTACCATTCAAGCAGGAATCAAATTCCTTTTGGCAGGCTGATCCTATTCTCTCTCTCTCTCTCTCTCTCTCTCTCTCTCTCTCTCTCTCTCTCTGTCTCTCTCTCTCTGTCTCTGTCTCTCTCTCTCTGTGTCTCTCTCTCTCTCTCTGTCTATCTCTGTCTCTGTCTCTGTCTCTCTCTCTATGTCTCTCTCTCTTCCTCTCTGTCTCTATCTCTGTCTCTGTCTCTGTCTCTCTGTCTCTCTCTCTCTCTCTCTGTCTCTGTCTCTCTGTCTCTCTCTCTCTCTCTCTCGACACAAGAGTTCGACACACTGGAGTGAGGAGAGGATTGAGGTAGGGGAGGTGGTATATAGGGGTGGCCGTAATGGTGGTGGTGGGATTAAAGTGGAGGAGTTGGGGGGGGGGGGGTGGGAGGAAGTAGGGGGGAGGAGTCAGTCGAGGGGTGGGTGGGGGAGGGGGGGAAGGGGTGGTGACAGGGGGTTAGGGGACGGAAGGAGTGGGGTGTGATGGAGAGTGAAATGGTTTGTAGAGGAGATGGACGGTAAGGGGGTGAGGGGTTGGGGGGGGGGGGGGCAAGGGGGGGGAATTGGGGGGCGGGGGGGGGTATAGGGGAGGGGGAAGAGCAGACAACAACGATACACACAAACCCCAAAAGCTTTCGACATTTCGGTGCTTGTTTAGGTGCAGTCTTGTGACAGCTGTCAATCTTCGAGTGTGTCTGTCCGTGCCGTTGTCTGTTTAATGCGGCAGGCGCGCGACCGACTTTGTAGCTCCATTTTTTAATCTTGTTTGTTTTTTGTTGTTGTTTTTTTTTTTTTATTAAGACCTGGCCGAGGGTAAACCGACACAATCTGCACCTCTCTGAACTCAGCCTATCCCGCCATGCAGTAAGGGTTTGGATTTTTCTGTTCGTCTATCTGTCTCTGTGTCTGTCTGTCTCTCCAAACACCCAAACACAGATTGTTAAATATGATCATATATTGTTTTGTGTTGGGTTTTTTTGTTTGTTTTGTTTTTTTTCTTTTTAAATGAATAATAACTGACAATGATGATAAAGCGAAGCTCGTCAAAAACAAGACTGGTCGTGCGATTTTAATCGACGAAGCAGACATATACGTATTCATTATTCGGATCCTGAGAAATAAGTCCGATAGCAAAGCATTTTTAGCTCCACCCCCCCCCCTCTCTCTCTCTCTCTCTCTCTCTCTCTCTCTCTCTCTGTGTCTCTGCTTGTGTGACTAAAGCCTATAATTATTTGGTCGCACACACACACACACACACACACACACACACACACCGCAACCAGCCAAAGCTGTTCTCTCGATATAGACGGTCACCACGACATGATGATAGTCGCGCTATAATACTTCATCAGTCTGCGACCTCTCCTCGTGTAAAAGCTCTTCTCCTGGTGAAAACCCTCCCTTGCACTCTGTCTGCCCGTTCCCCCCCCCCCTTCCCCCTCTCCTCTCCAACAGTCCCCCTCCCCCCCCCCCACCCTCCACTCGGCTCCTATCCCCCCCCCCCCCCCCCCGCCCTCCGCCCCCCCCCCCCCCCCCCCCCAGTTCCCAAGCCAGCTTTCTTCTTTCTCTTACACTCCGACCACTTCCTCTTCCTTCCTTCCCTCCTTCCTTCCTTCCTTCCTTGCCTCCTGTCTGCGAGAACTTGCTGTCAGGTAACCCCCCCCCCCCCCCCTGTGCCTCCCCTCCCCTATCCCCCCGGTCCCCATCCCTCACACCAGCCCCGCCCACCCCACCCCCAAAACACACACACACACACCACCATTACCACCACCACCACCACCACCATCCTCGCACCCCCTTCCCCCCACCCTCACCCCCCACTCCCTATCCAATACCAGCTTCTCAGTCCATTTCTCCTGTGTGTCTCCCCCCCCCCCACACACACACACAGGTCTGTCACGCGTCATGTTATCTGAGCAACACTCTCGGCTTATATCACAGATTGACATAAGTTTTCATTTGGGCCAACAGCAAAGTGAGAGCTGTATTACCAATGGTTTCTCCAGTGAATGGGAAACCATTTACAGCTTAGTCTTTTGTGAAGGACTATGACTCTCAAACTAGGAGGAAAAATTGCACTGGCTCTTAGTGCTGCAGCATTGTGGGCTAGTTGGCCTTTGGGAACCATCCCAATGCCGACTGTCCTAAAAACCCTCGTGGCCGAGAGAGTGGGGATGTAACTTGGGCAAGACAGTCTCCACTATAATCAAATTCTGGCCCAGATAGTCGGAACAGCAGTTACCTCCTCTGCTGTTCTGATGGTCATAGTCGGACACGACTGACTATCATATATATATCTGAGCATTGAACTTTCGTGATGGCTCTGGATCATAAAGAGAGTGGGGAGAGGAGGGGAAACATTATAGACAGGCAGGTAGCGGACCTATTTTGATGCTTGTATTATTATCATCAAAAGGCTTTCCGGTTCTTGTGTTCTTGTGTGTTCAAAGCTCTCGTGTCTGAGAGAGACAGACTTGTCTGCGTGTGTGTCTGTCTGTTATGTCTCGACGCAATACAATACAATACACAATACTCAATACACAAACTTTATTGTCTATACTTTGGTACAGAGATTTTCTTTTGGGCAGCAGCACATGTCCAACATAAGAAGAAAACAACAAACAAATAAAATGAATAGAAAATAAAAAGATAAATTAAATGGCACCAAATGGAAATAGCTATATACAAATATACAGATTACTGAAATTTACATGCCTCTCCATTTCAGTCAGCCAAACCGCATTGCTCATCTTCCTGCCCCCCCCCCCCCCACCCCCCCCACCCACCCACACACACACCACGCGCACACACATACACTATCTCTCTTCCTCTCTCTCTCTCTCTCTCTGTCTCTCTCCACAAAAATATGCAATTACAAAGATCATAGTTCATTTAAAAATCAAGTATCACCAGAGTAAGACCAGAATTAAACCAAAAAGCAACACTTCCATTGTTCACAAAAAAGGAGGAAAAGAAGAGGCGGATGGGGGAGGAGGAGGAGGAGCAGTTGGGTAGAAGGGGGCAGGAAGGGGGAGGGAGGGGTGAGCGGAGGGGACGGAGAAGGGAGAGGGTGGAGGGGGAGGGGCGGTAACAGAAGAAAAAAAACCCGTACCCCCCCCCCCCCCCCCCCCCCCCCCCCCAAAAAAAAAAAAAAAAAAACCTCGAAAAAGAGTTTGGTTCGGTCTTACATAATTACATATAGTATTCTTTGTACCTTGAAACTATCTATCTATCTGTCTGTCTGTCTACCTGTCTGTCTATCTATCGATATATCCCCACTCTCTCGGCCAGTGTTTCCCCGCAAAGGCCGACTAACCCTCAAGGCTGCAGCCCTGAGAGCCAGTGCAACCGTGCCTCCTAGTCTGAAAGTCATATAGTCTTTCACAAAAGACAAAACTGTAAAATGACTTACCACTGCAATGGAGCAACCACTGATTATACAGCTTTCACTTTGCTGTTGGCCCAACTGTAAGCTTGTGTCAATCTGTGATTTGAACTGAGTGTTGGGCTGTTAGGGAAATGACACGATATCAGTATCAGTATCAGTAGCTCAAGGAGGCGTCACTGCGTTCGGACAAATCCATATACACTACACCACATCTGCCAAGCAGATGCCTGACCAGCAGCGTAACCCAACGCGCTTAGTCAGACCTTGAGAAAAAAAAGAGAAAAAAAAGATAAGCTTACAAGAATAAATAAATAAATAAATAAATAAATAATAATTATAATATTAAAAAAGGTAGTAGTAGTAATAATAATAATAAAGTAATAATGATAAATAAATAAATAAGACAACAATGATGATAAATAAGCAAATGACATGGAAGAGTAGATGAAGTAGGAGGATGGCATGTGTACATAATTATAATAATATGGAGATGTTTTGAGGATTAAGCTATCCGTTCGCATTGCCGAGAAAGGGATTTTTTTTTTTTTTTCATAAAACATTTTTATTCGAGTTAAACATTTAATGAATACATACATACAAGCAGGCAGACATACAAAAATGATATGATTCAGCGCTTATAGCTGTTAGAGGCGTTTGATTGGCTAAGAGCGGGCCAGACTAAGAGGGGCGTCTTTTCACTGTTAGCCGCGCGAAATTTGGCCAAACAGAGCAAACCATAGGCCTAGTTTGCATCAGTTTGACATGGTAAGTATATGTAAACACCAAACATGGAGTATAATACAAACTCCTCCTTTTGTAATTATCAATAATATTATTTGTTATTATGCATTATTTAAACTATAAAGCAGGAAAACAACAAAACATTGTTTTTATACAGAAAAAAAACACAGAAATAAAAAAGATCATATCCACCGCATAAAAAAAGCAAATAGATGAAACGAGAAAGGGAATTTATTGAGTGGCCATGTTAAGGAATATTGGAAATAAGGTTGAAGACTGAAATACGTAACTCTGTAAGGTTGAGGATTGAAATATGTTATTCTGTAAGGTTGAAGATTGAAATATGTTACTCTGTAAGGTTGAAGATTGAAATATGTTACTCTGTAAGGTTGAAGATTGAAATATGTTACTCTGTAAGGCTGAAGATTGAAATATGTTACTCTGTAAGGCTGAAGATTGAAATATGTTACTCTGTAAGGTTGAAGATTGAAATATGTTACCCTGTAAGGCTGAAGATTGAAATATGTTACTCTGTAAGGCTGAAGATTGAAATATGTTACCCTGTAAGGCTGAAGATTGAAATATGTTATTCTGTAAGGTTGAAGATTGAAATACGTTACTCTGTAAGGTTGAAGATTGAAATACGTTACTCTGTAAGGTTGAGGATTGAAATATGTTACTCTGTAAGGCTGAAGATTGAAATATGTTACCCTGTAAGGCTGAAGATTGAAATATGTTACTCTGTAAGGTTGAAGATTGAAATATGTTACTCTGTAAGGTTGAAGATTGAAATATGTTACTCTGTAAGGTTGAAGATTGAAATATGTTACCCTGTAAGGCTGAAGATTGAAATATGTTACTCTGTAAGGTTGAAGATTGAAATATGTTACTCTGTAAGGTTGAAGATTGAAATATGTTACCCTGTAAGGTTGAGGATTGAAATATGTTACTCTGTAAGGTTGAGGATTGAAATATGTTACTCTGTAAGGTTGAAGATTGAAATATGTTACTCTGTAAGGTTGAAGATTGAAATATGTTACTCTGTGCTTGTTTTCCCCCTACAGCTGTACTCTGTACTCTTTTCCTGTAGCTGTTTTGGATAGTTCTTTTCTGTCTGTCCCTCTCTCCCTGTAACTCTTTCCATAAAAAACAACAACTGTATACTCATGTACTCGTCGTAGTTCCAATTGTCTATCTTACTTGCTTATACACACACACACACACACACACACACATATATCTATATCTATATCTATATATATATATCTATCTATATATCTATCTATATATATATATATATATATATATATATATGCATGCTGCAATCCAAGTCAGTTATATTTTGTTATTCATTGTTTGAAGTTTGAGAATCAGTCTAGCAGATGGTAAGAGCGAGTTCATGAGCATTGGGGTTTTTTTTTGGACGGGGGTTGGGGGAGGAGAGGGAGGGGGGTTCTTAATTTTTTTTTTTTCAGCACATGGGAATGAGGGAAACCAATAATGCTGGATGAACGAGATCCACTTAATTGGAAGCTGTTGCTCCGACATGGTCGGCATAGGGTTAACTCTCTCCATACGAACGGCGAAAGAGACGACGTTAACTCACTCAGTACGGCCAGTCCTCTCTTCTCCTCTACACAGACCCCTCGGATGTCCAGTGGGTGTTTGAATGACCCAACCTTTTAGCTTCCATCGTCAGAATTGTGGTATTCTTTGTCAACATTCAACCTCTTCGGTATAAGAGCCTTTCTCTTGCAATATTTTGATGATGGTAATTGGGGTGAAACGCTGTTAACGTCGTCTCTTTCGCCGTTCGTATGGAGAGAGTTAACAGCGTTTCACCCCAATTACCATCATCAAAATATTGCAAGCGGAACGCTCTTATACTGAAGAGGTGAATGTTGACAAAGAATACCACAGTTCTGACGACGGAAGCTAAAGGTTGGGTCATTCAGACACCCACTGGACATCCGAGGGGTCT
This sequence comes from Babylonia areolata, assembly GCF_041734735.1. Taxonomy (NCBI): domain Eukaryota; kingdom Metazoa; phylum Mollusca; class Gastropoda; order Neogastropoda; family Buccinidae; genus Babylonia; species Babylonia areolata. Next base: position 9,114,852 of record NC_134901.1, read on the forward strand.
GTGTAGAGGAGAAGAGAGGACTGGCCGTACTGAGTGAGTTAAACTGGATACATGGTGTTTGCCCTGTCTTTAGAGTGATTATCTCATCACTGAACTAGTTCTTGTTTTGGGTTGGTTGTCTATGTTGATAGCCCATGCACAATTCCAAAGCGGAGAGTTAGTGATGCTTCATGAGTTGAACTTAGGGTTCCGCATATCATACCACAGCACATTCAAGACCTGACTAAGCGCGTTGGGTTACGCTGCTGGTCAGGCATCATGCTTGGCAGATGTGGTGTAGCGTATATGGATTTGTCCGAACGCAGTGACGCCTCCTTGAGCTACTGAAACTGAAACTGAAACAGCACATTCCCTGGTATGTGTCTCATTATGAATGATATGCTCTTTGAGGAAGTTTGGGTTGGAGTACCCACCCAATGAAATTATTTACTTCCTTGATTTTTGAATCACTTGTGTAAACAAAGTGAGTCTATGTTTTAACCCGGTGTTCGGTTGTGTGTGTGTGTGTGTGTGTGTGTGTGTGTCTGTGTGTCTGTGTGTCCGTGGTAAACTTTAACATTGACATTTTCTCTGCAAATACTTTGTCAGTTGACACCAAATTTGGCATAAAAATAGGAAAAAATTCAATTCTTTCCAGTCATCTTGTTTAAAACAATATTACACCTTAGGGATGGGCACAAAAAAAAAAAAAAAATGAATGCAAAATGCATTTACTGTTGTATTTATATTTTTTGCATTCTCTAAACTTGGCACTTTGACCTCTTATTCTGACACAACAACAAGAGGAGTCATTGTTATTTCTTTGTTCAAACAGAAACTTTTTTGCTAAGCATGGAATTTCTTTTTTATTTTGCAAACGTTTTGGTGCAGTTAGTAAAAAAGGGAAATTACTCTGTAATTAATGCTAGGGGACTTAATTTATCACAAGTGAGTCTTGAAGGTCCTACCTCTCTTGTTCTTTATGATGTTTCTCTGTTAAAATGGAGAAACACAGGTTAAAATTATGTTGATATCAATTATGGTGTTTCTCTGTAAAAATGGAGAAACATAGGTTAAAATTATGTTGATATCAATTATAGTGTTTCTCTGTAAAAATGGAGAAACATAGGTTAAAATTATGTTGACATCAATTATAGTGTTTCTCTGTTAAAATGGAGAATCACGGGTTAAAATTATATTGATATTAATTATGGTGTTTCTCTGTAAAAATGGAGAAACATAGGTTAAAATTATGTTGACATCAATTATAGTGTTTCTCTGTTAAAATGGAGAAACACAGGTTAAAATTATGTTGATATCAATTATGGTGTTTCTTTGTTAAAATGGAGAAACATAGGTTGAACTTATGTTGATATCAATTATGGTGTTTCTCTGTAAAAATGGAGAAACACAGGTTGAACTTATGTTGATATCAAGAAGATATTTCTGGGTGAATCTCTGAGTCTGGAAATGGTTGTACAATGCTTTTGTTCTTATGCTGGTTTGCATTGACCTTTTCCTGGCCACAGTTGCTAGAGCCCTTTTCTCTTTCTTTATCTTAAAAAAAAAGTTTTTAAAGTCTTAACTCCCGAGAGCAAGGTTTCGGTTGCGCCCCTTTTCTCTGCATTCAAATTTTGTATTACGTGTAGCTGACACATTTTGTACTTTCCAAAGTCAATTCAGGTCTAGATTGGAAGCTGCTAGGCAAATCTCGCTCTCTGCCATAAATGAAGCCAAACCGTAGCTTTATTAGGCTTTTATTTTGAATAAACCTTCACCGACGTCACAGTGTCAGACTCTGGTGAGAAACTGGCTTGATTCAAATCGCCCGCCATTTATAGTCCGGTTCAGGCTTTAAGTCAGTCAGCTATTTTACCTCCCCCCCCCCCCCCGCCCCCCAACACCCACCTTTTAGCCTTTTAGAGATTTGTTTGGACGAAACTAAACTGAACACCAACAACCAATCTATGGAAGGTGTGTCTTTCTGCGTGAAACATGATCGGTCTTTTCCCCGAATCCGACTCAAGGCCTGACTAAGCGCGTTGGGTTACGCTGCTGGTCAGGCATCTGCTTGGCAGATGTGGTGTAGCGTATATGGTTTGTCCGGACGCAGTGACGCCTCCTTGAGCAACTGAAACTGAAACTGAAACTGACTCCCTTTGTAGTTGGTAACAGTTATTGTTTATTCTTTACCATAGGAACATGGGGAGGTTTACATTGGTTTTGGTTGTTGTTTTTGTTGTTGTTGTTGTTGTTGGGTATGTGTGTGTGTGTGTGTGTGTGTGTGTGTGTGTGTGTGTGTGTGTGTGTGTGTGTGTGTGTGTGTGTGTCTGAATGTCTCTGTGTATGTGTGTGTGTGTGTGTGTCTTTATATATATATATATATATATATATATATATATATATATCACGCACACACACACACACACACACACACACACACACACACACACACACACACACACACACACACACACACACGCACTCGAACACGCACGCCAGACACCACGGCAAACACAATCATATAATGAATCCCCAATCGCGCACATACCCCTGCCCCCCTGCCCCCCTCTT
>NC_134901.1:9134904-9144904 GCF_041734735.1 Babylonia areolata
CATATTTAAGCGAAGTCTACAATGATGAATTTGTTCTTCTCTGTTACCAATGTAATAATGTGGGGGGACGGCTGTGTCACTAGAGGAAAGATATCTTTTTAACAGGCTTAAAGAATCACTACATTTTATGTTATCAGGGACACTGTTCCATAGTTTGGTTGTAGATGGAATAAATGAATCAGAGTATAAGTTGGTTTTACAATGTGGCACAGCTCTCTCGAGTGGTCTTCGTCTGTGGTAAGGATTATTAGCTGAAACTAGAGGGGGTGTGAGGACAGACAAGTAGTTTGGACAGTTACCGTGCACCATTTTGTGATATTGTATTAGTTTGTGTCTTTGTCTACGTTCCTTTAAAGAACATAAACCTGACTCTTCATGCAATTTTGTATGACTTGTTCCTTTTACTGCTCCTACTATGATTCTTATAGCTTCTAAATGAAGTGATTCTAACATGTTTGACTGAGCATCACTGCAGTTATCCCACAGAATATCTGCGTAATCAAAATGAGGTAAAATAAATGATTTATACATGGTCTCTAATGCTTTTCTGTTTAATTTATATTTGTAATATTTCAAGCAAGAAATCAACATTCTTACCTTATTGGCAATACCGTTAATATGTTCCCCCCATTTACAATCATCTTGTAAAATGACGCCAAGGTGTTTATGCGTACTGACATTTTGAAGGATGTTCTCATTGAATACCAAGGGTAAGGCTTGTTGATTAACACGGATTATATTTAGCAGATCTGTTTTTCCTTCGTTGAATTTTACTTTCCATCTATTTGCCCACTCCACAATTCTCTCCAAATCAGAGGTAATTATTTCTGCTCTAATATGTGGATCTGAAAGTGCTAAATATAAACTAGTGTCATCAGCAAAAAGTTTTATAACAGATTCAATATCTGTAATTATGTCATTTATATACACTAGAAAAAGCAGAGGGCCCAGTACAGATCCCTGTGGAACACCTGCAGGTACTAATTGTAAATCTGATTTTTCACCCCTTAACACTACAGTCTGGAATCGTTGTGACAGATAGTCTTGAAAGAAGTCTAGTAATTTGCCACGTATACCAATGGCGTTTAACTTTAATAAAAGACCCGTGTGCCACACCCGATCAAAAGCCTTTGAAATATCAAAATATACAACTTGGGTCGGGATACCTTGGTCATAAGCACCACATAAATCATCATAAATATTTATTAATTGGTTAACAGTTGAATCACCAGGAATAAATCCAGATTGTGCATGTGTAATGATACTATTTATTGTAAGATAGTGATATACGTGTCTGTGAATACATTTTTCTAGTAATTTGCCTACACAGCTTAATAATGAGATGGGACGGTAATTTGAGCACAGCTCCCTTTCACCTTTTTTATGTAAAGGTGTCACATGTGCGATTTTCCAAAGCAATGGAAACCTGCCTTGATCCAAACATTTATTAAATAGTTTGGTTAGTGGTTCAGATATAATGTGGGCAGATGCAGTGAGTAATCTGTTATGTATAAGATCTGGCCCAGCTGCTTTGTTTTTGTTTAATGTTTGTAATACCTCATTCACTTCTGGGACTGTTAAACTTAATTCAGATATTTCAGTTTCTAACATAGGGATGACTGGAAGAGTACTATTGCTAGATTCTATCGTAGACTGTTTAACAAAATATCCATTAAATATGTTAGCTTTATCTTTATTTGTGTAGTACATCTTATCGTTAAATAATAACGGTGGTATTTCATCTGAATCGACACCCTTCTTACTCATAAACGACTTAACCAAGTGCCACCAATTTTTGTTACCAAATTGTGAAGGATCAGAAGCCTTTTTATTCAATTCTTCTAAGTATTCTATTTTCCTATTTCTAACTTTTGATACTACGAAATTCCTAAACTGACGGAAACTTTGCCAGTCTCCTGGCAAATTGCTTCTTTTTGCTTTCTTGTGGAGGTCTTTACGTTGTTCAATTAAGAATAGAATTTCATCGGTCATCCATAGTGTATTACCAGAGCAGATTTTAACCTGCTTGAAAGGCATGCATAATTTAGCTATATCAAGTAAAATTTCACTAAACAGTTCTGCACTTTCATCTACAGTTTCCTTGGACAATACAATATCCCAATTAATCCCTAATAGTAAACGTTGTAATTTTTCCACATCTAACTTCTTGTAGTTATAGATAGTCCTCTTAAATGACGTTTTTCCAGTAACTGAATTCTTTATATAAACACAAGGAACACTGTGGTCACTACAGATGGGGGATAAGACATCAACAGATTGGATGATTTGTGGACTTTGGGTTATTATCAAATCTAAACAAGTACTGGTAGTTTCAGTCACCCGTGTAGGTTGATTGGTCAATTGATGCAAGTCATATAGGTTTAATATGTCAAGGAAGTGCTGTGATGGTCTGTTCAAGAAGTCAGTATTAAAATCTCCAAATATTACGAACTTACTTGACGTACTGTTTGCTTTATTAATACTATCACTAATTAATTGCCAATAATTCACTGGTGAATTAGGAGGACGATAAAAAGACCCAATAAGTAAACTTCTCTGATCAAGTTTTGTTTCAATCCACACAGCTTCTAAGTCAGGTACTGAGAGGTCGTGGCGTACTTTACAATATAGAGATTGTTTTACATAAATTGCAACACCACCGTGAGGGTCATTTGGCCGGTCACGTCTGAAAGGTGGGTGAAAATTAGTCAGTAGTATGTCGTTGTTACAAACGGTATCCGAAAGCCATGTTTCGGAAACAGTAATCACATCACAATTGCTTAATTCCACGTCTAGAATGTCAATCTTATTTCTCAGACTTTGAACATTGATATGTATGGCACGGAGCTCACCACCTACAGCTGGTCCTGGGTTAAGTTCAATGTCACCTGCTAATATCAAAAACATGAAGAAGAAGAAAACTATGTATCTTGCAATGTCACAACTGTTACAGTCTTTACCACTGGTTCTGTTCATACATTTGATATAGGCTTCTCTATTAATGATTAAAGTATATGTATCAACAAAAAAGTGCACAAAAATAGCTAAACTTACACGATTTTCATTCCTAAAACATGTTAAAATAATACAAGGTAATACCATTCGTATATCGGTGAGAACAATGCAACTCGAGGCCCTAGCAACAGAATAGAAGAAACCAACCCTGGCCCTGTAGACACTGATGTCAACAGCCATTAGGTGACAACACTCTGCAGAATGGAGAACAGGAAAACAGGGCATTGGATTGTGTTCATTTGGAGTGTAATCTCTCTAAGGGTGAAGAAGATATAGTAAGAAAGTGCATACATATTAAGCTATTTTTAATATCTAGTAAGAATGAAGATAAAGTGGACAATTTCAGCAATATGCAATATAAAGACAAATCAAGTAAACAAACAAAAAAATAGCTCAGCGACAGATGAGCACAAGCATAATATGGATCTCCCTCAAGCCAGGTTGTGATCACACAGCATTTTAACTGTGAAAAAAAAAAAAAGTGAAAGTGTTCAGATTCATTAATATGTTTAACACATGAATATACTGAAAAAAATGCATATTCTCATCTCTTCTGTACAGTCTTACAGAAAACGTTGTGTTCCAGTTAACTGTTCACAGTAAATCAAACACGCCTTCCCTCTCTCTCTTTCTCACACACACATACACATGCACACACACACACACACACACACATACACGCACGCACACACACACACACACACACACACACACACACACACACACACACACACACACACACATGTAAGCACGCTTGCATGCCCGTTCATGAACGACTGTGGGCGCACGTGCAAGGGATGGTTTACATTCATAACAACAGACATTCCAGAATCCAGGTATGATTTCGAAAATGTCCAGTTTGTGACAAGGCGATGTGTTATGCTATTTCAAGGTTACAATAGCTATACATTAAACCATTTGCAAGGTTATGATGCATAACACTGTCATGTCTCCACACAAACACACATACATAAACATATGCATATGCATACACACACGCATGCTTACAAACACACGCACACAAACACACACGCACACACATACCATGCACAAACATGCTTACACACACGCGCGCGCGCGCGCGTTCTTGCACATACGCATACACACACTTATATACGACCAAAATATGTCAAAATCATACATAGCCTTTTCCATCATCAAATAATATGGGGACTTATCCACGGACATTCCATTTACAACAGTTGCACCAGTGTCAATGTGTCAATTGATTCGATAATATAATATATGTATCACTGTATGTCACAGGAGTGCACTTATATGCGCTGGAAGGGGGAGGGGGGGAATCCGAAACCAAGTTAAAGGAGGATTTTTCCTTTAGTTTTCCAGCTGCAGCATCCTGTACAGATAGCTGAGCATTGTCTATAAACATACAAACTTCAGCAATTGCACCAACAGGTCTCAATTTTTTGAAAGATTCATGTACAGATAGTTGAGAGTCATCTCCGCTTTAGCCCCGTACATAACTACAGCCAGTGTACAGTCAAAATTAAAGGTTTCTCAAGTCATTTCAAGTTGCCATTGACGCACAAGTATCTGATTTAAAATGCACACTTACGCATTCGAATATTATACAGTTTATTCACTTAAGTATATATGCACATGCATTAAGAATATCCACATGGTATGCTAAAGTTATGATATGTATACTTTTACTCTTTTGTATGTGACATACACACACACACACACACACACACACACACACACACACACACACACTTATCACCCGACACACACACGTTCACGTACACACTCACGGGCATACACGTGCGCGTGTGCGCATACACACGCACACACACCCATACACATTTCCAATATCAAGCGCAATGCGATGGGCATCAATATGTTAAAAAAATAATAATAATAATAAAAAGGCCATATTATGATTTACAAAATTTTATGCACGGAGGTTTTGCATTTACTCCAAACTTTTGCAAAACGTAGCCAAACGAGACCAAAGTTATTTCAAGTCTGGTACAGAACATGAGACAACCGAATATCCTATCGATATATATTCAAATATAGATGACTCACAAGGTTAGTACAAGCAAAGTTACTGAAACAACTTAACATGCAAAGCTGTTTGAAACATGTATGTAATGTCGGGCCTATCACGTAGGTGCATCTCGCACCGCCGCGGCCCGGTTAACAGTGCGCTTGCACCGCTGTGGGAGGCGTGGCACATGTGTTGCTGGTGGGGCGATGGACACTCGATTTGTGTCTTTGCCTCTCTCTTAATTTGTTTCTTAATCAAAGTCATGACAGTCATGCTCAACCTCTCAAAGAGTCATAACAATCGTGCTCAATATACACACACACGCTTACACATGCACACACACACACACACACACACACACACACACACACACACATACACACACACACACACACACACACACACACACACACACACACACACACACACACACACACACACACACAATCAGGTAATCACAATCATTGAAAAATCGAATAAATCACCGTGAAGTAGATGGCTGTGTCACAATTCACGACGAACAGTCAGAAGAGAGCGTTAAACTGGCGTTGAGTGGTTACACGATGTGTTGTTTCACCAATCTTTACGAACACCACTCCATCTCTGGTCCATGTCTCGGAAATCTTTCCTTTCTTCTTGCTGGCCCTGGCAGCAGCAGCGATGTCCGCCCTCGTCTTGGTCAGGTCATCGTTGATGTACAGACGGGAGGCTGGAGCCTGGACAGCAGCGGCGGCAGTTGTAGGGGCAGGCGCGGCAAACAGAATGCGTGGATTTACTGTGGAAAGTTTTTTCTTCGCTGCCATAACTTGGTGTTTACAACGGTACGAGGAGAATTTGACGATAATAGCTCGATTACCGACACTCCCCCTGTCATTCTTTCTTCCCACACGATGTGATCAATGTCGTTGTTGTTGTTGTTGTCGTTGTTGCTGTTGTCGTTGTTGTTGTTGTTGTCGTTGTTGTTGTTGCTGTTGTCGTTGTTGTTGTTGTTGTTGTCGTTGTCGTTGTCGTTGTTGCTGTTGTTGTTGTTGTTGTTGTTGTTGTTGTTGTTGTTGTCGTTGTTGCTGTTGTTGTTGTTGTTGTCGTTGTCGTTGTTGCTGTTGTTGTTGTCGTTGTTGTTGGTGTTGTTGTTGGTGTTCGTGTTGTTGGTGGTGTTGGTGTTCGTGTTGTTGGTGGTGTTGGTGTTGGTGTTGGTGTTCGTGTTGTTGGTGGTGTTGGTGTTGGTGTTGGTGTTGGTGTTGGTGTTGGTGTTGTTGGTGGTGTTGGTGTTGGTGTTGGTGTTGGTGTTGTTGGTGGTGTTGGTGTTGGTGTTGGTGTTGTTGGTGGTGTTGGTGTTGGTGTTGGTGGTGGTGTTGGTGTTGGTGTTGTTGGTGGTGTTGGTGTTGGTGTTGGTGTTCGTGTTGTTGGTGGTGTTGGTGTTGGTGTTGGAGTTGGTGGTGGTGTTGGTGTTGGTGTTGGTGTTGTTGTTCCCCCCCCCCCCAAAGTCGCGGTCTGTCGTGTGAAGGTCTGTAATGTCATTATCATGGACTGTCTATGATGTCATTATCATGGACTGTCTATGATGTCTTTATCATGGGCTGTCTGTGATGTCATTGTCATGGGCTGTCTGTAATGTCATTATCATGGTGATGTCATTATCATGGACTGTCTGTGATGTCATTATCATGGACTGTCTGTGATGTCATTATCATGGGCTGTCTATGATGTCATTATCATGGACTCTCTATGATGTCATTATCATGGGTTGTCTGTGATGTCATTATCACGGGCTGTCTGTGATGTCATTATCATGGTGATGTCATTATCATGGACTGTCTGTGATGTCATTATCGTGGACTGTCTGTAATGCCATTACCATGGGCTGTCTGTGATGTCATTATCATGGTGATGTCATTATCATGGACTGTCTATGATGTCATTATCGTGGACTGTCTGTAATGTCATTATTATGGACTGTCTGTAATGTCATTATCATGGGCTGTCTGTAATGTCATTATCATGGGCTGTCGGTGATGTCATTATCATGGTGATGTCATTATCACGGACTGTCTATGATGTCATTATCACGGACTGTCTATGATGTCATTATCATGGACTGTCTATGATGTCATTATCATGGTGATGTCATTATCATGGACTGTCTGTGATGTCATTATCATGGACTGTCTGTGATGTCAATATCATGATGATGTCATTGTCGTGGGCTGTCTGTGATGTCATTATCATGGGCTGTCTGTGATGTCATTATCATGGACTGTCTGTGATGTCATTATCATGATGATGTCATTATCATGGTCTGCCTGTGATGTCATTATCATGGTCTGTCTATGATGTCATTATCATGATGATGTCATTGTCGTGGGCTGTCTGTGATGTCATTATCATGGGCTGTCTGTGATGTCATTATCATGGACTGTCTGTGATGTCATTATAATGATGATGTCATTATCATGGTCTGTCTATGATGTCATTATCATGGACTGTCTGTGATGTCATTATCATGATGATGTCATTATCATGGACTGTGTGTGTGTGTGTGTGTGTGTGTGTGTGTGTGTGTGTGTGTGTGTGTGTGTGTGTGTTTCTCTCTCTCTCTCTTTCTTCTTTCTTTAGTTCTTTTTTCTTCACTTTTATAATGTCTTTCTTTCTTTTACATCCTCTCTTTCTTCATTTTCTCTTCTTTTTTCCCCCCCCACATTGCTTTCTTTGGATTTTTCTATCTTTATTCCTTCGGGTTTTTCTTTTCTTCTTTTCTTTTCTTTTCCTCTTTGCTTTTATTTGCTTTATTTCTTTCGTTCTTTTCTGTCTTTTTCGTCTGTTCTCTATCTCCTCCTCTTCTTCTTCTTCTTCTTCTTCCTCCTCCTGCTGATCTTTTTCTTCTTCTGTTCGTCTGTCGCATGTTTTTTTTTCTACGTCTTTCACCATTTTGTTGATAATTTCACCAGCCGTCTTTGGTTACCTTTCTTCTGTCGGTTCAAGAAAACCAGAAAAAAGACGGCCACCTTACTTATCACTGTGAGGTCTTTGTTCCTTCAGAGTAACAGTAGAATGGTGGCTTTCGTGGCTTTCCTGGTTTTTTTTCTTCTTCTTCTTCTTCTTCTTCTTGTTCGTGCTCTTAATCCTTGAATAAAAACGTTTTGAGTTCTGAGTTCTTGTTCTTGTTCTTGTTCTTGTTCTTCTTCTCCTCCTCCTCCTTCTTCTCCTCCTCCCCTTCCTCCTCCTCCTTCTCCTTCTTCTTCTCCTCCTCCTCCTCCTTCTTCTTCTCCTCCTCCTCCTCCTTCTTCTCCTCCTCCTCCTTCTTCTCCTCCTCCTCCTTCTTCTTCTCCTCCTCTTCCTCCTCCTTCTTCTCCTCCTCCTCCTTCTTCTTCTTCTTCTCCTCCTCCTCCTTCTTCTCCTCCTCCTCCTTCTTCTTCTTCTTCTCCTCCTCCCCCTCCCCCTCCTCCTCCTCCTCCTTCTCCTCCTCCTCCTCCTCCTTCTCCTCCTCCTTCTTCTTCTCCTCCTCCTCCCCCTCCTCCTCCTCCTTCTTCTCCTCCTCCTCCTTCTTCTTCTCTCCTCCTCCTTCTTCTCCTCCTCCTCCTTCTTCTTCTCCTCCTCCTCCTTCTTCTCCTCCTCCTCTCCTCCTTCTTCTCCTCCTCCCTCTTCTCTCCTCTCCTCCTCCTCCTCTCCTCCTCCTCCTCCTTCTTTCTTCTCTTCTCCTCCCCTCCTCCTCCTTCTTCTCCTCCTCCTCCTCCTCCTCCTTCTCCTCCTCCTTCTTCTTCTTATCCTCCTCCTTCTCCTCCTCCTCCTCCTTCTTCTTCTCCTCCTCCTCCCCCTCCTCCTCCTTCTTCTTCTTCTCCTTCTTCTTCTCCTCCCCCTTCTTCTTCTTCTCATTATTGTTGTTCTAACTGGGTTCACGCGGTGTGGAAAAGCCAGGTTTGCGACAGGTGGTTTCGCCCCAGAGATCCCGAACAGCTTAATATAAACCCTGCTTTACTGCTACGGTCTTTCAGGGCTTGTTTTCGGTAAAGAGCTGTTGCATCAGATCGGGCAGCCCGTCTCGCTTTCTGTGACCCTTTTGCTCCTGTCTCTGTCTCTGTCTCTGTCTGTGTCTCTGTCTGTCCGTCTGTCTCACTTTCTCTCTCTCTCCCACCTCCCTCCCTCCCTTCCTCTTACTCAGTGTGTGTCCGTCCGTCTGTCTATATCTCTCTGTCTTTGTCTGTTTGTCTGTCTGTCTGTCTCTTTCTGTGTCACATAGAGTGAGTGAGTGAGTGAGTGTGTGTGTGTGTGTGTGTGTGTGTGTGTGTGTGTGTATGCGTGTGTGTGTATGCGTGTGTGTGTGTGTGTGTGTGTGTGTGTGTGTGTGTGTGTGTGTGTGTGTGTGTGTGTGTGTGTGTGATCAGTCATCCTGTCACTATAGAATTACATCGCAGTTGTGTATTTATTTTAAATTGCATGCTTCGCTAGCTGGCAGATGAGATCGAAGCTTTTGAATTCCCTTCTTTTTTTTTTTTTAATAACTTTTGTTTTCATTTTCTTTTCTTCTCTTCCACAGGTGTGACAGGTGGTGGTTCCGCCCCAGTTAACATTCATTGCTGTGCTCACATTAAAAAAACACACCCTCACATGTACACCTCTCTCTCTCTCTCTCTCTGTCTGTCTCTGTCTCTCTCTCCCCTCTGTCTCTCCCTCTCTCTGTCTTTCACATAATGTGTCTGTCTGTCCATATCCCTATTACCCGTCGCCTTATTTGATGTCTTTTATGTCTCTTACATCTGTGTTTAAAATTTTGTCATTACTTTTCTGTGTTAATTTCACTTGAATCATTCATGTGTAGCATTTATGCTAGGGTTTTGTTGTTGTTTTTCCCTTGGTGTGTGTGTGTGTGTGTGTGTGTGTGTGTGTGTGTGTGTGTGTGTGTGTGTGTGTGTGTGTGTGTGAGTGTGTGCGTGTGTGTGTTACTCGCTTCCGTTCCGTACAGATGTGAGCAATGTT
>NC_134901.1:9159904-9162404 GCF_041734735.1 Babylonia areolata
AGATACGAGATGACACTAAAAATCAACAATAGATAAACGAGCCAAAAACAAAACGAAAGCAAAAACACACCCAAAAAAAAGTGAATGAATGAAAAAGTGAATGAATAAGTAAATTTATCAATAAGAATAATGCAAGCCCAGGCAAAAAGGACAGCACAACCAAGATAGATAGAAAGCAGGCCGTGGACAGACTGAGAGAGATGGAGACTGAGACTGAGTAGAGAAGGACCATACAAATTAAACAGGAAAAAAATGATCAAAAATAAATAAACAACAACACACACATACACACACACACACACATATATATATATATATATGTGTGTGTGTGTGTGTGTGTGTGTGTGTGTGTGTGTGTGTGTGTGTGTGTGTTTTCTTCAGTTTAACGTCTATTCACTATAAGTGTTTTTAGACGGAAAGGAGTAAAGTAGTGTATAAAGGAAAGGGAATGCATGTGAATATTAGTGCTAAAAAAAAGAGTTCATGTTATGTATCAGAGGAAAAGTATATTATAAGAAAAAGTCTAAAGAGGTTGTGGTGTGTATTGAATGAGTTGTCATGGGAAGGAGAATATGTATATGCATATCAACAAGTATTAACCTACAACAATGTAAATATAAATAACAGTATTAAATATAATACATCAAAGGAGGATACCAACTGGACTGGAGTTTAAAATTTCTGAAAACATTCTAAGCAATGAATAATCATTCAAAATCTTTTCAGTGGCTAATGAAATATTGGAAGAAAAGTCATCAACTACATCTTTTGGAAGTAACTGTCTTATGCTCAGACAATGAATGAGAGAGAGAGAGAGAGAGAGAGAGAGAGAGAGAGAGAGAGTGTGTGTGTGTGTGTGTGTGTGTGTACATACAGATAGTTCACACTCTCTTCGTGTCTTGGGCAGACGTGTCTTTTTTGAGAAGTGTCTGGGTTTGTTCCAATATACCTTTTATTTACCTGTGTGCTAGCTGAATCGGTAGCGTAAGCATCACTGACTTGAAGTTGTGTACCTTGTGTAATGGAGAGAGTCACCACCCTTTACTATTTGTTAATCATATCGTTTCCTGGCCATTATTTGTATAATTTCCAGTGGATAAACTACCGAGGCAACCATGTATTTGTTCTGTATTGTCCACGTGTTCTGTGTAGCTTATTGAGGATTAAAGAGGCTATGCCAGTCTTGAATAAAAGCTTATTTGTGTTTGCAAATTTCTTCTGTCTTTGCTGCTGTGTGCACATGTCAAATGATTGGTATAAGGACAGGCCCGGCGCTTCCTTTATTTTTGAGGAAGTGTCTGGGTTTGTTCCAATGTACCTTTTATTTTCCTGTGTGCTCGCTGAATCAGTAGCGTAAGCATCACTGACTTGAAGTTGTATACCTTGTGTAATGGAGAGAGTTACCACCCTTTACTATTTGTTGACTAGAAATTGACTTGACCCAGTTCTTCTGCCACTTCTGAAACTGTGCCAGAAGTCGTGTGCGTGTGTGTGCGTGTGTGTGACTGTATGTCTATGTGGGAGAGCCTGTGTGTGTGCGCGCGCGCGTGCGTACAAGAGAGCACCTCTCTGTGTGTTTGAGCGTGTGTATCTGTGTGTTTGTGTGTGTGTGTGTGAGTGAGTGCGCGTGTGTCTCCATAGAAGAAAGAGAAACACCCGTAGGTGCTGAGGAGGACCCAGAGAAGCACTGTCTCCACCCGCCCTTGGAACAATCCTGCACCACCCTCGGAGGCCTGCGCTGTGTTCACGATGTGCAGGCACGCACAGGACATCCCATTAAAAATGCAAGGAACATATAACTGATCCCGAACAGAGGCAAAAGAGACCACAGGATGCAACTCGCGACAGCCTCAAAAGAAGTATCCTCAATGGATGTGTACCAGCCAGTATTTCATGACTGCAGAGCCCACCGGCAAAAGACACCACCCTCCAGCTGCTGAGCACACCCCACAGACCAAACCGCCCCTGCCCGCAGACAGATGAAGACAGTGCCACTCCAGACACATTCGTGAAATTTGTGAAATGTATGTGGTGAGAACGCTTCGAAGTGCGGCGGTACACGAACCGTTACTAATTTCATGCTGTTGATAGTAAATAACTTCTCGAATTTGTGATCAAAATGATGGCCGTTTTGTGATTAGAACTTCTGACAGTATATTTTCCGGATTGTTTTACGCCAGGGCATACGTACGGATATCTATCACGAGTTTATCATTATCTCTGAGAACAGTTTGGTTCCGTATAGGGTTGTAAGTTGTAACAAATACTGAGGGTGACATAAGGGTATCCTACTTTGAATGATGTTGTTCCTTGACATATTGTGTATTTATATATCTAGTTAGTGGGCGAGAGTTGGCTTCTCATTTAAACACTTTTGCATTGATTAGAGTCAGCTTCTTTTCGGCCATGCCGAGCAAGGGGGGGATTGTTCGACTTTCTCTTCAGCCGGGGGAAGTTGTTGTGTGCATGCCTGAGAGTGCGTGTCATTTCCCCTTTGTCT
>NC_134901.1:9174904-9177404 GCF_041734735.1 Babylonia areolata
CGATAACTCCCCCATCCTCCAACCCCACCACGCGACTCCGATAACTTCCCCATCCCCCAACCCCACCACGCGACTCCGATAACTCCCCCATCCCCCAACCCCACCACGCGACTCCGATAACTCCCCCATCCCCCAACCCCACCACGCGACTCCGACAACTCCCCCATCCCCCAACCCCACCACGCGACTCCGATAACTCCCCCATCCCCCAACCCCACCACGCGACTCCGATAACTCCCCCATCCCCCAACCCCCCCCAACCCCACCACGCGACTCCGATAACTCCCCCATCCCCCAACCCCACCACGCGACTCCGATAACTCCCCCATCCCCCAACCCCACCACGCGACTCCGATAACTCCCCCATCCCCCAACCCCACCACGCGACTCCGATAACTCCCCCATCCCCCAACCCCACCACGCGACTCCGATAACTCCCCATCCCCCAACCCCACCACGCGACTCCAATAACTCCCCCATTCCCCAACCCCACCACGCGACTCCGATAACTCCCCCATCCCCCAGCCCCACCACGCGACTCCGATAACTCCCCATCCCCCGTCCCCATCCACTCTGTCCCCCATTGTTGTCTTATTTATTTAATTATTTATTTTTATTATTATTATTATTATTATTATTATTATTATTATTATTATTATTATTATTATTATTATTATTTTATCATTATTTTCATTACTACTATCTTTTTTTTATATCATAATTATTATTTATTTATTTATGTATGTACGCTTATATATCTCTCTCTCTCTCTCTCTCTCTCTCTCTCTCTCTCTCTCTCTCTCTATATATATATATATATATATATTTTTTTTTTTTTTTTTTTTTCTTTTTTTTTTCTCAAGGCCTGACTAAGCGCGTTGGGTTTCGCTGCTGGTCAGGCATCTGCTTGGCAGATGTGGTGTAGCGTATATGGATTTGTCCGAACGCAGTGACGCCTCCTTGAGCTACTGAAACTGAAACTGAAACTGTCCCCCACCCACGTATCCACACCCCCACGTATCATTATCACTATCATTATCATCATTATCTGTGGTTTGTAAGGTTGTAAACCTGTGTGTGGGTGTCTGAAGAAGAAGAAGAAGAGATCTAGTGATATCACTCACTCACTCATTCCCTCGACCCTGGGGTCGTTGCGGGGACATGAGGAAGATGTCATAGCTCGCCACGCCGTTCTGTTGGCAGCTGTCGTGAGGAGATCTGGCATCGTCATTTTGGTCCATTCTTTGACGTTGTCGGACCAGCTCTTTCTCTGCCGCCCCCGTCTGCGCCCTCCCTCTACAGTCTCTTGCAGGATGGTTTTGGAGAGGGTGTTATGTCGTATGACGTGACCAAACCATGCCATCTTCCGTCGTTTGACAGTCGCCAGCAGTGGTTCTTGGGGCCCAACAAGGTTGCTGACCAGGTTCCGCACATAGTCATTGGTCTTGTGCTCCTTGTAGGAGATGTGTAGTAGTCTCCTCAAGCACTTGGTTTCGAATGCTTGGATTCTTCTTTCTGTTTCTACCATCAGTGATATCACTGCGGGTTAAATGGCTCACAATCCGACTGATCTGCTTGTCAGTATGCATTTCCAAGGCAGCCATCCAAGCTCAAAGGAAAAGGTACCTTGAAGGGCATAAATGGTGAAGATTTTTTGATAACGACAAAAATTGTATCAACTGTATCAAAACAACAACAATGGCTACAATGATATCTGTCACAACAACAGTATTAGAAATAACAATAATGACAACAGCAATAATGATTAGTATGATGATAATATGGTTGTCCCAGGCAAGATTCTGCAGTTCCACGTGCACTGAGACAGGAGAAAGAAAGCGGAAATGACGCTGCACTGTAGCCACACGAAGTCCTGGGTATAGCATCCCAAATTTCACACAGAGAAATTTGTTGTCACAAAAATAGTACAGTATTCTTCTTCTTCTTCTTCTTCGTTCGTGGGCTGCAACTCCCACGTTCACTCGTATGTACACGAGTGGGCTTTTACATGTATGACCGTTATTACCCCACCATGTTGGCAGCCATACTCCGTTTTCGGGTATGTGCATGCTGGGTATGTTCTTGTTTCCATAACCCGCTGAACGCTGACATGGATCACAAGATCTTTAACGTGCGTAATTGATCTCCTGCTTGCATATACACACGAAAGGGGTTCAGACACAAGCAGGTCTGCACATAAACTATGTTGACCTGGGAGATCGTAACAATCTCCACCCTTTACCCTCCAGGCGCCGTTACCGAGATTTAAACCCGGGCCCCTCAGATTGAAAGTCCAACTTTTTAGTGTCAGTATCAATATCAGTGGCTCAAGGAGGCGTCACTGCGTTCGGACAAATCTATTTACGCTACACCACATCTGTCAAGCAGTATAACCCAACGCGCTTAGTCAGGTCTTGAGAGAAAAAAAGTAAATGAATATCTAAATTAAATAGAAAAAGAAAAAAAGAAAACAATAATAATAATATAAAGATACAGTACT
>NC_134901.1:9199904-9204904 GCF_041734735.1 Babylonia areolata
AGTAAAATAGCAACTCGCTCACAAAACATTGTTGTCTTATTTATTTATTATTATTATTATTACTACCTTTTTTATATCAAAATTATTATCTATTTATTTATTTATGTACGCTTATCTATTATTTATTCACTTTTTTTTTTCTCAAGGCCTGACTAAGCGCGTTGGGTTACGCTGCTGGTCAGGCATCTGCTTGGCAGATGTGGTGTAGCGTATATGGATTTGTCCGAACGCAGTGACGCCTCCTTGAGCTACTGAAACTGAAACTCACAAAACATTCTTTTTGAGATGCCAGAGACAGGCTTCAGCACAGCGGACAGGGATATCTGCAAAATGTGACTTGTTAAAGCAGGACAACAGATAACAAATATTCACGTCACTTGTCATTTTCACGTTCGCACAATAGACAACTTAACTCTCTCCATACGAACGGCGAAAGAGACGACGTGAACAGCGTTTCACCCCAATTACCATCATCAAAATATTGCAAGCGGAAGGCTCTTATACTGAAGACGTGAATGTTGACAAAGAATACCACAATTCTGACGACGGAAGCTAAAGGTTGGGTCATTCAGACACCCACTGGACATCCGAGGGGTCTGTGTAGAGGAGAAGAGAGGACTGGCCGTACTGAGTGAGTTAAACCAGTGTAGAATGTTTCATAATTCATGACGGTTTCTGAATGTTGAAAGGAAGCCTTGTCATAACAAATAATGATAATAATAATAATGGTAATGGTATTTGTATAGCGCTGAATCTTGTGCATAGACAAATCTAAGCGCTTTCGCACCAGTCATTCTCACGCATGCATAACCCTAAAACTGGAGAAACTGAAGACAAGGTCGAGGCAGGGAAGGGAGGCTATTTTGGGAAGAGGTGGGTTTTAAGGCCAGACTTGAAAGAGCTGAGTGTGGAGGCTTGACGAAGCGAAAGAGGAAGTTCATTCCATTTGCAAGGTCCAGAGACAGAGAAAGAACGGCGGCCAACAGTCGAGAGTTTGAATCTGGGTATGCGTAAATGGAGTGGATCCGAAGCCTGATCGTAGTGAGCGAGATGGAGTATAGAGGTGAAGGCAGCCACAGAGATAGGAAGGGGCTGATTTGTAAATACATTTGTAGCATAGTTTCACGTACTTGTACTGGTGCTATTCTACAGTTATAGAATGATATGATTATTCCAATTCTGAAGGCAGGAAAATCCAAAAGTGACAAAAATACCTATCGACTCATCGCAGTAAAAGTAAAGTGCCATACTGGAAAGATTTTCAGAAAAAAAATGTTTTAAATAGTTTGCTACACTATTTTCGAAGAAAGTGAATAATATTTGCAAACCAAGTAGGTTAAAAATGAAGATATGCAATCGAACATTTGAATAAATTATCTACTCAAGATACTCAAGTAAAGGAACAAATTGCTGGAAGAGAAAGTGCTTTGGCAGCGTTCCTAGATGTTAAAAATGTATTTGACTGTGCTTTCATATCTGTGAAACTGCATGTTTGGTGCATTTCTGTTGTGCATGTGTGGGTGTGTGTGTGAATGTGTGTCTTCATGTTTTACATTTATTCGCTTATTTATCACCATTGTTGTCTTTTTTTTTTTTTTTTTTTAATTATATTTAAAAAAAATCATTTTATTAGTATTACTATTATTATTACTACTACCTTTTTCTATATTATAATTATCATTCATTTATTTATTTATTTATGTCAGCTTTTCTATTATTTATTCCCCCGTTTTTTGTTTGTTTGTTTTTTTTTTTTGGGGGGGGGGTTGTGTTTTTTTTGTTTGTTTGTTTTTTTCTCAAGGCCTGACTAAGCGCGTTGGGTTACGCTGCTGGTCAGGCATCTGCTTGGCAGATGTGGTGTAGCGTATATGGTTTGTCCGAACGCAACTGAAACTGAAACTGAAACTAAAAAGGCATATGTCCAAATTTGGCGTGAACGGTTACCGATGAAGCTTAAAACTATAGGCCTAAGATTAACCTTTAAGAATACAAGCGGTGTGTCAATTTGCTTTTAGTTTTCCTAACATCATAACTGACTCGGAATGTTCATTTTGATTATATACTAACAAAAGCAAGAAAAGTAGAAAATCTTGTAAAGATCTTTAGTGAACAGGCTTTGGGGATGAATGTAAAACCTTCGATTCACCTATCTCAGCACCTATCAGATCAAAACTCATATATGGTCAAGACTGACCCTAAATATCTACTTTAAGAAAGGAGGTATAAAGCATGTAAAATTTGCACTCTGTGCCCCAAGTCACGCCACAAATAGTGAAACATACATAGAAACTGGAATTCTATCGCTTGACAATATAGAGAACTTGTAACATCGAAAATTAGATCAGCTCCAGACTTTCCGAAAATGGCAAGCACTATTAATTTTCATCTCAAATAACAATAGCAACATATACATCTGACTTCATCGAAAGTATGGGAACACACACACACACACACACACACACACACCGTCTAAAACCACTTATAGTGAATAGACGTTAAACTGAAGATTAACACACACACACACACACACACACACACATATATATATATATATATATATATGCAAATTTATATATATATATATATATATACATATATATATATATATATATATATATATATATATATATATATATATATATATATATATATATATATATATATACGTAAACCGTGTCAGTTGCACCTCATTTCATATCTATACCAATACGGGAGACGCAGAAAGCAGCGTTTGAGATGAACTATATTGATGATAAGAAAAAGGACGAAAATGTTCATATGACGAAATGGATTTCAAACACCCAACGTATGAAAACTACCTGCAGGTGTTTACGGATGGTTCAGTGCTTGAAAAGGAAAATACGGGTGTCGCTTTTGTCATTCTTACGTTTAAAAATAACTGAAACATCATTTTATCTTGGAAATATGCTGTTCCATATTTACAAGTTAACTGGTTGCTATAATGCTTGTTTTGGATTATCTGATGAATTTGCCAGTTACTGTATTCAGAGCAGTATCGATCGGTTGACTAAAAATCAACGTTACATGCTTTGGATTCATTCAATGTAAGAAGACGATCAGATCTTATATTTTGAATAAAATATTTATTTCACACGGGTGGTTAAAGCGTTGGACTTTCAGTCTGAGGGTCCCGGGTTCGAATCACGGTGACGGCGCCTGGTGGGTAAAGGGTGGAGATTTTTACGATCTCCCAGGTCAACATATGTGCAAACCTGCTAGCGCCTGAACCCCCTTCGTGTGTATACGCAAGCAGAGGATCAAATACGCACGTTAAAGATCCTGTAATCCATGTCAGTGTTCGGTGGGTTATGGAAACGAGAACATACTCAGCATGCACACTCCCAGAAGCTGAGTATGGCTGCCTACATGGCGGGTTAACAACGATCACACATGTAAAAAGCCCACTCGCGTATATACGAGTGAACGTGGGAGTTGAAGCCCACGAACGCAGAAGAAGAAGATTTCAGTGATCATAGAAAATTTTGCTGGGTACATTCTCATACTGGTAGAAAAAAAAAGGGGGGGGAGGGGGGGAATAAAATGGCCAACAGTGCAGTTGAAAACGATGCACAAAGAATGGAGAATAGTTTTGAAAGACTTGTTCCACCAATCACTTTCAGAATGTTGCAGTCTGCTCGACTTCGACTCTTCCACATGAAGCATATTGTTTTATGTCAAGCGCAAGTGCTGAGTTCAAACCCAAAGGAAATGGTGTTCACAGCTGGAATAACACAATAAAAGGGATGGATTATCCATTGTCTGATTATAAAACGGTAACCTACGCAAGTGAGTAGCCTTCTTTGACTGAGAGATCGGTTTAACTTGGTAGTCATTATAGGTAACCTATCTTACGTCTCGCATGAGACTGGATGCTTTCAAGACAAATCTTAGCAAACACGTTTATTGTAAATGTGTGGTAAACAGATCACACGAAACGATATTTTATTTCAGTGTCAAGGAACGTGGGTTTACTCCTAAAGACATGTAAAAGAAATTTTATTCAACCATTATCTTTTACTCCGAATTCCTGAATCCCTGTTAAACAGTCCAATAATGAATGTTTCTATAATGCAATCTGCAGTTATTCATTTTTATTGACTCACTTGTGTAAACAAAGTGAGTCTATGTTTTAACCCGGTGTTCGGTTGTCTCTCTGTGTGTGTCTGTGTGTCTGTGTGTCCGTGGTAAACTTTAACATTGACATTTTCTCTGCAAATACTTTGTCAGTTGACACCAAATTAGGCATAAAAATAGGAAAAATTCAGTTCTTTCCAGTCATCTTGTTTAAAACAATATTGCACCTCTGGGATGGGCACAAAGAAATAAAAAAATGAAGCCTAATTATATGCAAACTGCATTTACTGTTATATTTATATTTTTTATATTCTCTAAACTTGGCACTTTAATCTGATATTCTGGCCCAACAACAAGAGCAGTCATTATTATCATTTTTTGTTCAAACAGGAACTTCTTTTGCTAAGCATGGAAGGTTTATTTATTTTGCAAACGTTTTGGTGTAGATAGTAAAAGAGGGAAATTACTCTGTAATTAATGCTATGGGAGTTAATTTGCTTTAAACTGATCTTTCTCATCTTAAACATTACATTTTGAAATTATACTCAATACATAAAAAGCTTGGAATTTTTTTAAGTGTATCACAAGTGAGTCTTGAAGGCCTTGCCTCTCTTGTTGTTCTTGTTGCTGATTGCGGATTACTGAATGTACTGTTCTGGGGTTCATCCTTTCACTGTATATCCCCCTGTAACCACTTCACCACCTCCCCTCCTACCACCCCCCGCACCCCCCCCCCCCCCCCCCCTCCAACCCCCCACCCACGACACGTATAATTTCTCTGAAAGTGAAAAGTACTTACATTACATTAAAAAATGAACTCTCTCTCTCTCTCTCTCTCTCTCTCTCTCTCTCTCTCTCTCACTGTTTAAAAAAAATATATATATATTGGTTTGGTATCATTTTAT
>NC_134901.1:9222404-9237404 GCF_041734735.1 Babylonia areolata
TGGCAAATTCATTTTCCATGCTGTAAGAAGGAGACAACAAATCAATGCAAGTTAACGGATTTTATCAATGCCACCCCGAGAAATGTGTGTGTCGTATTTTCATTGAACGTTGAATGCCAATGTTACTGGTCGTTTAAAATGTATGACGTGCAGTGAATTAACATTATACTCAATCTGGAAAATGACCCCATACTTTATAAGAAAAGAAAGGAGAGAGAGAGGGAGATGGAGTGAGGGAGGGAGGAAGAAGAGAGAGAGAGAAAGAGAGATTCGGATTCAGATGGTTTAATGTGTTTCCAAAGGCATCGGTTTTTTGGGTTTTTTTTGTTGTTGTTGTTGTTGTTGTTGTTTGTTGTTGTTGTTGGGTTTTTTTTTGGTTTTTTGGGGGGTGGTGGTGGTGGTGGTGGGGGGGGGGTCTCAAGGCCTGACTAAGTGCGTTGTGTTACGCTGCTGGTCAGGCATCTGCTTGGCAGATGTGGTGTAGCGTATATGGATTTGTCCGAACGCAGTGACGCCTCCTTGAGCCACTGATACTGATACTAATAAGAAAAAAACATCTGAAAAGAATTTTAGTTCGTACAAACTGTGTTTAATATGAAGTTACTACATAGTTTGTAAATGAACTGTTGAATTACCCACTCCCTCTTCCCCCATCCCTCTTCCCCTTCCCTCTTTCCCCATCCCTCTTCCCCTTCCCTCTTTCCCCATCCCTCTTCCCCCATCCCTCTTTCCCTTCCCTCTTTCCCCATCCCTCTTCCCCTTCCCTCTTTCCCCATCCCTCTTCACCTTCCCTCTTTCCCCATCCCTCTTTCCCCATCCCTCTTCCCCTTCCCTCTTTCCCTATCCCTCTTCCCCTTCCCCTTCCCTCTTTCCCCATCCCTCTTCCCCTTCCCCCTCCCTCTTTCCCCATCCCTCTTCCCCCATCCCTCTCCCCCATCCCTCTTCCCCTTCCCTCTTTCCCCATCCCTCTTCCACCATCCCTCTTTCCCCCTCCCTCTTCCCCTTCCCCCTCCCTCTTCCCCCATCCCTCTTCCCCTTCCCTCTTCCACCATCCCTCTTTCCCAATCCCTCTTCCACCATCCCTCTTTCCCCCTCCCTCTTCCCCTTCCCCTTCCCTCTTCCCGCATCCCTCTTCCCCTTCCCTCTTCCCGCATCCCTCTTCCCCTTCCCTCTTCCCGCATCCCTCTTCCCCTTCCCTCTTCCCGCATCCCTCTTTCCCCATCCCTCTTCCCCCATCTCTCTTCCCCTTCCATCTTCCCCCATCCCTCTTCCCCTTCCCTCTTCCACCATCCCTCTTCCACCATCCCTCTTCCCCCATCCCTCTCCCCCCATCCCTCTTCCCCCATCCCTCTTCCCCATCCCTCTCCGCCCATCCATCTTCCCCCATCCCTCTCCGCCCATCCCTCTTCCCCCATCCCTCTCCCCCATCCCTCTTCCCCCATCCCTCTCCCCCCATCCCTCTTCCCCCATCCATCTTCCCCCATCCCTCTCCCCCCATCCCTCTTCCCCCATCCCTCTTCCCCATCCCTCTTCCCCCATCCCTCTTTCCCCATCCCTCTTCCACCATCCCTCTTCTCCCATCCCTCTTCCCCTTCCCTCTTCCCCTTCCCTCTTTCCCCATCCCTCTTCCACCATCCCTCTTTCACCATCCCTCTTCTCCCATCCCTCTTCCCCCATCCCTCTTCCCCCATCCCTCTTTCCCCATCCCTCTCCCCCATCCCTCTTTCCCCCTCACTCTTCCCCTTCCCCCTCCCTCTTCCCCCATCCCTCTTCCCCTTCCTTCTTCCCCCATCCCTCTTCCCCCATCCCTCTTCCCCTTCCTTCTTCCCCCATCCCTCTTCCTCCATCCCTCTTCCCCCATCCCTCTTCCCCCATCCATCTTCCCTCCTCCCTCTTCCCCCATCCCTCTTCCCCCATCCCTCCTCTTCCCTCCTCCCTCTTCCCCCATCCCTCTTCCCCCATCCCTCTTCACCCATCCCTCTTCCCCTTCCCCGATGTGTATGTATGCCTGTGGCCGAAACACATTAAACCATCTGAATCTCTCTTTCTCTCTCTCTCTTCCTCCCTCCCTCACTCCATCTCCCTCTCTCTCCTTCTTTCTTTCATTCATTCGTTTTTTCCCTTTCTTCCTTCTTTCTTTCTGTCATCATTATCATCAGCAATAACAACGGCAACATCATTCTCGTCCTCGTAAATATCAATAAAAATAATCGTCATCCATTTCTTTCCTTCTTTCATTCCTTCTTGCTGCCTCTTCTTATTCTTCTTTCTATTCTCCTTCACTTTCATGTATTCTAGTATTCATTCGTATATTCATTCATTCATTTATTCATTCATTCCTCTATTTTATGCTGCAGCTCTTGCTAATGCTATTATAACATCTTACATGTATACAGCCCTTATTAATTCGTTCATTCCTGCATCTTGTACTTCTTTTTCTACTTTTCCTGACTAAGCGCGTTGGGTTACGCTGCTGGTCAGGCATCTGCTTGGCAGATGTGGTGTAGCGTATATGATTTTGTCCGAACGCTTTGACGCCTCCTTGAGCTACTGAAACTCTTCTATCTTCTACTTCTTCTGCAACTTCTCCTCCTCCTCCTCCTCCTCCTCCTTCTTCTTCTTCTTCTTCTTCTTCTTCTGCTGCTGCTGCTGCTGCTGCTGTTGCTGCTATTCCTTTAAATTTCTCTCACAATGAATGCTTTCCGTTCTCAAACTTTTTGATGCCTTTTACAATACCCGTCGACTTCTTGAGATTTCAGCATCTTTTGGAGTCATCAGGGTTTTTTTTTGGTTTTTTTCCTCTTTGGAAAATGTTCATTATCTTCAGTTTTCCGGTAATTTCCCTCTTTGGGGAGCAATGTGCATCTTGCACTGAAAGTAATAAGCATCGTTTCTTGGGAGTAGGTGAGGGTCGGGGGGCGGGGAGGGGTGGGGGAGGGAGTGAGAGGCAGGTGAGGGTGGGGGGAGGATACGAGGGGGCGGGTGGGGGGGGGGGGGGGGCTGTGGAATGCATCTGAAGGAGAGGGAGGCGTGAGCGGGAGGTGGAGGGGGGGGGGGGGGGGCGGGGAGGGGGGTTAGGTTTATACCTCGCGGCATGCTCTTCACCGACCTTAAAATTGAATTTATAGTTCGCCGGGACAGGTGAACAGTTGGCAGTTCTCTGGTGCGTTGCTGTGGATGGGGGGGGGGGGGGGTGATGGGGTTTGTTTGAGATTAGCCTTTTCTCGAAAGATGGAGGGAGAAGAAAAAGAACGGGAAAAAAAAGATAAAGGAAAAAAATGAAAGAGAGGAAGGAAGGAAGGAAGGAAAGAAGGAAGGGAAGAAAGAAATAAGGAGAAAATAAGGACGGTGGGGAGAACTCAGAACTCAGTTTAATGTTCACACTTCAGTTTCCGCGTTCCACGATCCTTACTCAGCTTTTTCTCATTCACACTTCACGGTAATGTTTGTGCAATGAACGCCGTGGAGTGATGGCCTAGAGGTAACGCGTCCGCCTTGGAAGCGAGAGAATCTGAGCGCGCTGGTTCGAATCCCACAGTCGCCCCCTGCACTAGACCTTGAGTGTGTGGTCTGGACTCTAGCCATTCGGTTTGGACGGTAAACTGAGGTCCCGTGTGCAGCAAGTTGCACGGCAACAAAAGGGTTGTCCCTGGCAAAATTCTGTACAACAGCTGCTGCTGCTGCTGTTGTTGTTCTTGTTGTTGTTGCTGTTGTTGAAATTGTTGTTGTTGCTGCTGTTGTTGTTGTGATTGTTGTTATTTTTGTTAGATATGTCAACATCCTCCCCATCTCACCTCAAGTCCATGGAAATAGAGGAAGGAAGGGATAAAGGAAGAAAGAAAGAATGTGGGAAGAAAAGAAAGAAGGATGAAAAGAAAGTATTGAAATGAAAAAAAAGAGAAAGAAATGAAATAATCAAACGAAGAAAAAAAAAGAATCAAAAGAAAGAGTGAAAGAAGGGATAGAGCAGAACAGAGATACAGAAAGAAGGAATAGAATAGAAGGAGATACAGAAAGAAGGAATAGAATAGAAGGAGATACAGAAAGAAGGAATAGAATAGAAGGAGAGACAGAAAGAAGGAATAGAATAGAAGGAGAGACAAAAAGAAGGAATAGAATAGAATAGAAGGAGAGACAGAAAGAAGGGATAGAATAGAATAGAATAGAAAGAGAGACAGAAAGAAGGAATAGAATAGAATAGAAGGAGAGACAGAAAGAAGGAATAGAACAGAAGGAGAGACAGAAAGAAGGAATAGAATAGAAGGAGAGACAGAAAGAAGGGATAGAATAGAAGGGGAGACAGAAAGAAGGGATAGAATAGAAGGGGAGACAGAAAGAAGGAATAGAATAGGAGAGACAGAAAGAAGGAATAGAATAGAAGGAGAGACAGAAAGAAGGAATAGAATAGAAGGAGAGACAGAAAGAAGGAATAGAATAGAAGGAGAGACAGAAAGAAGGGATAAAGTAGAACAGAGAGACAGAAAGAAGGAATAGAATAGAAGGGGAGACAGAAAGAAGGAATAGAATAGAAGGAGAGACAGAAAGAAGGGATAGAATAGAAGGAGAGACAGAAAGAAGGAATAGAATAGAAGGAGAGACAGAAAGAAGGAATAGAATAGGAGAGACAGAAAGAAAGGATAGAATAGAAGGAGAGACAGAAAGAAGGGATAGAATAGAAGGAGAGACAGAAAGAAGGGATAGAATAGAAGGAGAGACAGAAAGAAGGAATAGAATAGAAGGAGAGACAGAAAGAAGGGATAAAATAGAAGGAGAGACAGAAAGAAGGGATAGAATAGAAGGAGAGACAGAAAGAAGGGATACAATTGAAGGAGAGACAGAAAGAAGGGATAGAACTGAAGGAGAGACAGAAAGAAGGAATAGAATAGAAGGAGAGACAGAAAGAAGGGATACAATTGAAGGAGAGACAGAAAGAAGGGATAGAACTGAAGGAGAGACAGAAAGAAGGAATAGAATAGAAGGAGAGACAGAAAGAAGGAATAGAATAGAAGGAGAGACAGAAAGAAGGGATAGAATAGAAGGAGAGACAGAAAGAAGGGATAGAATAGAAGGAGAGACAGAAAGAAGGGATAGAATAGAAGGAGAGACAGAAAGAAGGGAATAGAAGGAGAGACAGACAGAAGGGATAGATAAAAAGAACCACCCAATTCCCGTCTGTCTATTTCTTTATTTGCTTTGGGGGGTTTCGTTTTGAAAGTTCCTGGATGCACGCTCGTTAAATCACGCATTTCTGCAGCTCATCACATTCCACAATAGACGTTTTGCAACAAAGTGACGCTCTTGCTGCCAGGTTGGAGGATGGAGGATACTTTTTGGGGGCCGGGTAGGAAGAGGGGAGTGGGGGAATGAGGGGTTAAAGTAGTCGTCGTCGTCGTCATCGTCGTTGTTGTTGTATTTGTATTTCTTTTTTTTATCACAACAGATTTCTCTGTGTGAAATTCGGGCTGCTCTCCCCAGGGAGAGCACGTCGCTATAATACAGCGCCACCCATTTTTTTGGTGTGTTTTTTTTTCCCCTGCGTGCAGTTTTATTTGTTTTTCCTATCGAAGTGGATTTTTCTACAGAATTTTGCCAGGAACAACACTTTTGTTGCCGTGGGTTCTTTTACGTGCGCTAAGTGCATGCTGCACACGGGACCTCGGTTTATCGTCTCATCCGAATGACTGTTGTTCATTGGCTCATTTCTCCCGTGAACAGTTCCAAGTTCCTGTTTCAAGGAGGTGTGAATGCGTGCAGACTGATCTACAGACTTCACCCCCCAAAAAGTTAAAAAGACCACTTCGTAAAGACAAGTTTGTTTTCCATAAGATATTGAATTAAATGGAGAGATGGTTTAGATTATGAATGGTCTGTCACTGGCCTTTCACTGGCCACACAAACAACCAGCTCAGTGCTTCGTACACACATGTACCATGACCAGCTTGAAAAATGCTTTTGAAAAATCAATATTTAGCCCGAAATTTCAGTTATTCAGCACTTCATAAACAATAGCTGAGGGTTTTCATTATATATATATATATATATATATATATATATATATATATATATATATATATATATATATATATATATATATATATATATATATATATATATCATTTGCAAAAGAAGCATGTTTGGTGTGATGAGTGACGCATATTACACGGGTTTGAGTGATGCATATTACACTGGTTTGGTGAATGATGAGAGATGCATATGATACTGGTTTGGTGATTGATGAGTGATGCATATCACACTGGTTTGGTGATGAGTGATGCATATTATACTGGTTTTGTGAGTGATGCATATTACACCGGATTGGTGATTGATGAGTGATGCATATTACGCTGGTTTGGTGAATGATGAGTGATGCGTATTACGCTGGTTTGGTGATTGATGCATATTACACTGGTTTGGTGATTGATGAGTGATGCGTATTACGCTGGTTTGGTGATTGATGCATATTACACTGGTTTGGTGATTGATGAGTGATGCGTATTACGCTGGTTTGGTGATTGATGCATATTACGCTGGTTTGGTGATTGATGAGTGATGCGTATTACGCTGGTTTGGTGATTGATGAGTGATGCATATTACGCTGGTTTGGTGAATGATGAGTGATGCATATCATACTGGTTTGGTGATTGTTGAGTGATGCATATTACACTGGTTTAGTGAATGATGAGTGATGCATATTACACTGGTTTGGTGAATGATGAGTGTTGCATATTACACCGGATTGGTGATTGATGAGTGATGCGTATTACGCTGGTTTGGTGAATGATGAGTGATGCATATTACGCTGGTTTGGTGATTGATGAAAGGTGCGTATTACGCTGGTTTGGTGATTGATGAGTGATGCGTATTACGCTGGTTTGGTGATTGATGAGTGATGCATATTACGCTGGTTTGGTGAATGATGAGTGATGCATATTACACTGGTTTGGTGATTGATGAGTGATGCATATTACGCTGGTTTGGTGAATGATGAGTGTTGCATATTACACTGGTTTGGTGATGAGTGGTGCATATCACACTGGTTTGGTGAATGATGAGTGATGCATATTACACTTGTTTGGTGAATGATGAGTGATGCATATTACACTGGTTTGGTGATGAGTGATGCATATTACACTGGTTTGGTGATTGATGAGTGATGCATATTACACTGGTTTGGTGATTGATGAGTGATGCATATTACACTGGTTTGGTGATTGATGAGTGATGCATATTACACTGGTTTGGTGAATGATGAGTGATGCATATTACACCGGTTTGGTGATTGATGAGTGAGGCATATTACACCGGTTTGGTGAATGATAAGTGATGCATATTACACTGGTTAGGTGATTGATGAGTGATGCATATTACGCTGGCTAGGTGATTGATGAGTGATGCATATTACGCTGGTTAGGTGATTGATGAGTGATGCATATTACGCTGGCTGCATACACCTCTTGCCTGCCAGAGATTCAGCGTCACTTCACAATGCTCCAAAGGAAAAATAAAAGATATGTGCAAGCTCCCAAGTGGTCCTTAAATTTTTGTGAACCCTGTATGTACGTTACACCACATAATTATGCTTTGAATGAATACAGGAATGACTGAAGGAATCAATGAATGAATAGATAAATGGATAAATAAATGGATAAATCATTGAGTGAGTGAGCGAATGGATGGATGGATGGATGGATGGATGAATGAATGAATGAATGAATGAATGAATGAATGAATGAATTACTAAACAAAGACCAGAGAACAAAGATGCCTTATTGAGGCATTGAACACAACGCGATTGTTAAGATTGGAGGGCGTCTTCTTGGTCTACACAAATTATCAAACTAATATTGAACTTACATGGAATGAAATCCTTTAACAAAATGAACAAGTAACTAATCAGAGCAAGATGTAATAATTTTAAAAAAAGAAGAAAATGATTAGAAGGCAAATGATTGAAACACGCGTGCATACTCACACAAACGTACATGAGCCCACGAGCGCGCGCGCGCGCGTGTGCGCAAACACACAGACGCGCGCGCGCACACACACACACACACACACTCGCGCGCGTGTGCACAAACACACACACACGCACACACAACACACACACACACACACACACACACACACACATATCGCACATGCACCGAATTACAGTCTCACAGACATCCAGGCCCAACCTCCTTCACAGACCGCACCTACATACATCTCGTGAACCTCTGTTACCAAGTCCTCAAGTCTGCTGCAGATGCAGGCAGACAAGTAAGATGAAATAAGATGAAATAAAATAAAATAAAATAAAATAAAATAAAACAAATATTAAAATCATTCATTCGTCTTGCTGACGGCACTTCGCGTTGAGGAATGGAGCAGCTGCTACCTGCAGCACGAGGAGAGGTGAATACTGATGCTGATAGATGTTTGTAGAGCCACGGGCGCAACAGCCGAGTGGTTAAAGCGTTGGACTTTCAATCTGAGGGCCCCGGGTTCGAATCTCGGCAACGGTGCCTGGTGAGTAAAGGGTGGAATTTTTTTTCTCTCTCTCCCAGGTCAACATAAGTAAGCGCAGACCTGCTTGTGCCTGAACCCCCTTCGTGGTGTGTATACGGCAAGCAGAAGATCAAAAACACAACGTTAACTCACTCAGTACGGCCAGTCCTCTCTTCTCCTCTACACAGACCCCTTGGATGTCCAGTGGGTGTCTGAATGACCCAACCTTTAGCTTCCGTCGTCAGAATTGTGGTATTCTTTGTCAACATTCACCTCTTCAGTATAAGAGCCTTCTGCTTGCAATATTTTGATGATGGTAACTGGGGTGAAACGCTGTTAACGTCGTCTCTTTCGCCGTTCGTATGGAGAGAGTGAAAGATTCTGTAATCCGTGGGTTATGGAAACAAGAACATACTCAGCATGCACACCCCCGAAAACGGAGTATGGCTGCCTACATGGCGGGGTAAAAACGGCCATACACGTAAAAGCCCACTCGTGTACATACGAGTGAAGTGGGAGTTGCAGCCCACGAACGAAGAAGAAGAATAAGAAGTTTGTACCACGGTGGCCGAGTGGTAACGCGCTCCACTAGGAAGCGAGGGTCTACAGGTTCGAGCCCTGTGAACGGACCTGGAGGTTTTTTTTACTCTCCCCCCCCCCCCCCTCCACCGCCTCCGTCCCTCCACCAGACCTTGAGCAGTAGTAGTAGTAGCAGCAGCCTGGGTGCTAGTCTTTTAAGGATGACACGGCGATAAACAGAGGTCCCATGTGCGGCAACGTGCACAAATATCCTTTATTTCATTATTTATTCATTCATCCATTTATTTATCTATTCATGAAGACACCTTGCTGTTGCACATATTCTTGAAGCTCTAAGCTTCCTCGGATTCATTCATTTATTTGTTTTGTTTCTTTCTTTCTTTATTAAGTCATAATTATTGCTGAAGCACATATTCTTGAAGCTGTGTGCTACCTAGGCATCCATTCATTTATTTATTCATTAGTTTGTTTGTTTCATTATTTAAGAAGACATTTTGGCGTAGCACATAATTATTCTTGAAGCTCCATGCTTCCTCGGTATTTATTTATTTATTTGTTTACTTATTTATTTATTTGTTCATTTATCTATTAAGACATATTGCTATAGCGCATATCATTGAAGCTGTATGCTTCCTCGGTATTTATCTATTTATTTATTTATTTATTTATTTATTTGTCTTTTTATTTATTTATCAATCTATCTATTTATCCATTTATTCATCTTTTTTTATAATTAAAACATCTTGCTACAGCGCATATCCTTGAAGCTGTGTGCTTCCTCGGTATTTATCTATTATTCATTTATTTATTTATTTATTTATTTATTTATGTATTTATGTATTTATTTATCAAGACACCATGCTATATTGAACGATGAAGACATCTGGCTATAGCGCATATCCTTGAAGCTCTGTGCTTCCTCGGTATTTATCTATTATTCATTTATTTATTTATCTATTTATTTATTTATGTATTTATGTATTTATTTATCAAGACACCATGCTATATTGAACGATGAAGACATCTGGCTATAGCGCATATCCTTGAAGCTCTGTGCTTCCTCGGTATTTATCTATTATTTATTTATTTATTTATTTATTTATTTATTTATGTATTTATGTATTTATTTATCAAGACACCATGCTATATTGAATGATGAAGACATCTGGCTACAGCACATATCCTTGAAGCTGTATGCTTCCTCTGTATCTCGAGAGAAGGAACACCTCGTCCAGTCTTGACTTCAGGAACACAGCGGAACGCTGGCCCAGTTGTCATGCGCCCGGCTCAGAAGCGAGTGTATTCGGACCGGGAGAGCTACCCCCCCCCCCCACCCCATGACCCCCTCCCCCTCCGCCCCCCACACACACCCCTCCCCCACACACACCACCTCCACCAGACCTGTTTGCCTATCTGTCTCTCTCTGTCTCTGTCTGTCTGTTTGTTTGCCTGTCTGTCTGTGTCTGTCTCTATCTGTCTGTCTGTCTGTCTCTCTCTCTCTCTCTTCCTGTCTGTCTGTCTGTCTCTCTCTCTTCCTCTCTGTCTGTCTGTCTCTCTCTTCCTCTCTGTCTGTCTGTTTGTCTCTCTCTCTCTCCCTCAGGTCTTTCTTTCATGTGGGTGTTAACTCACACAGTACGGCCAGTCCTCTCTTCTCCTCTACACAGACCCCTCGGATGTCCAGTGGGTGTCTGAATGACCCAACCTTTAGCTTCCGTCGTCAGAACTGTGGTATTCTTTGCCAACATTCACCTCTTCAGTATAAGAGCGTTCCGCTTGCAATATTTTGATGATGGTAATTGGGATGAAACGCTGTTAATGTCGTCTCTTTCGCCGTTCGTATGGAGAGAGTTAACCTGATATATGAGGTGTCATCCCCTGCCATGTGCTGTACAACACCTGAGTGTCAAGGACAGGTGAACGGCTATGCACAGCCCTGTGCACGTGCAATACACCCTGGGCAGGAATTCCGGACATTCCGGAGAGGCTCTTTCACTGCTTCTTCTTCTTCTTCTTCTAAATCATCTTCATCATCATCGTCGTCAGTGTGTGTGTGTGTGTGTGTGTGTGTGTGTGTGTGTGTGTGTGTGTGTGTGTGTGTGTGTATGTGTGTGTGTGTGTGTTGTGTGTGTGTGTGTGTGTGTGTGTTGTGTGTGTGTGTGTGTGTGTGTGTGTGTGTGTGTGCAGTGCGTGCATGCGTGAGTATGCACAAGTTTTTTTATGCACTTGTTTGTATCTTATTTCTACTGTATATGTGTTTGTGTATTTTTTTTTTAATTTATGTTCGTATCTGGTTACGTAATATCCCCCCCTCCCCGCCAATATTTCTTGTCACCCCGGTACACTTGGTAATAAAGACATATTCTATTCTATTATATTCTATCATCATCATCATCATCATCATCATCATCATCATCTTCTTCTTCTTCTTCTTCTTCTGCTGCTGCTGCTGCTGCTGCATCTTCATCTTCTTCGATAGAGACACAGATAGACAGAGACATAGAAAAACAGACAGCGAGGAAGCGAAACGAAACGAAACGAAACGAAACGAAACGAAATTTTATTAACCAGGGAAATGAGATAAGCAATCATTATACTTTTTTTTTCTACCCAGCCCTGGGGACATACAAAAGAAAAACAAAACAAAAAACAAAAAAAAACCCACAAAAGAACAATAATAATAATGGATACTTATATAGCACACTATCCAGAAATCTGCTCTAGGTGCTTTACAAACACGCTTTTGTTAACATAAAACATTATATCTATGTTACATACACACACCAAAATGCGACTACACACACACACACACACACACACACACACACACACACACACACACACACACACACACACACACACACACTGCATACATACATTTTAACATACATGTGTATCGAACAGCTATCAACAACAACAACAACAATAACCTATCATCACAAGGCAACAACAGATCGTGCGAGTGTGAGACAGAGACAGAGTTAGACAGACAGCGAGGGAGAGACACAGACAGGGAAAGAGATCGTGAACAGAGCAAGCCAACACAGAGTGTGAGACAGAGACAGAGTTAAACAGAGAGCGAGGGAGAGACAGACAGGGAAAGAGATCGTGAACAGAGCAACCCAACACGGTCAGAGTGTGAGACAGAGACAGAGTTAGACAGACAGCGAGGGAGAGACAGACAGGGAAAGAGATCGTGAACAGAGCAAGCCAACACAGAGTGTGAGACAGAGACAGAGTTAAACAGAGAGCGAGGGAGAGACAGACAGGGAAAGAGATCGTGAACAGAGCAACCCAACACGGTCAGAGTGTGAGACAGAGACAGAGTTAGACAGACAGCGAGGGAGAGACAGACAGGGAAAGAGATCGTGAACAGAGCAAGCCAACACAGAGTGTGAGACAGAGTTAAACAGAGAGCGAGGGAGAGACAGACAGGGAAAGAGATCGTGAACAGAGCAACCCAACACGGTCAGAGCGTGAGACAGAGACAGAGAAAAGACAAACAGACAGCGAGGGAGAGACAGACACGGAAAGAGATCGTGAACAGACCAACCCAACACGGTCAGAGTGTGAGACAGAGACAGAGAAAAGACAAACAGACAGCGAGGGAGAGACAGACAGGGAAAGAGATCGTGAACAGAGCAAGCCAACACGGTCAGAGTGTGAGACAGAGACAGAGTTAGACAGACAGCGAGGGAGAGACAGACACGGAAAGAGATCGTGAACAAAGCAAGCCAACACGGTCAGAGTGTGAGACAGAGACAGAGAAAAACAAACAGCGAGGGAGAGACAGACAGGGAAAGAGATCGTGAACAGACCAACCCAACACGGTCAGAGTGTGAGACAGAGACAGAGTTAAACAGACAGCCAGGGAGAGACAGACAGGGAAAGAGATCACGAACAGAGCAAGCCAACACGGTCAGATTGTGAGACAGAGACAGAGTTAGACAGACAGCGAGGGAGAGAGACAGACAGGGAAAGAGATCACGAACAGAGCAAGCCAACACGGTCAGATTGTGAGACAGAGACAGAGTTAAACAGACAGCGAGGGAGAGACAGACAGGGAAAGAGATCGTGAACAGACCAACCCAACACGGTCCGAGTGTGAGACAGAGACAGAGTTAGACAGACAGCGAGGGAGAGACAGACAGGGAAAGAGATCACGAACAGAGCAAGCCAACACGGTCAGAGTGTGAGACAGAGACAGAGAAAAGACAAACAGACAGCGAGGGAGAGACAGACAGGGAAAGAGATCGTGAACAGAGCAAGCCAACACGGTCAGAGTGTGAGACAGAGACAGAGTTAGACAGACAGCGAGGGAGAGACACAGACAGGGAAAGAGATCGTGAACAGAGCAAGCCAACACGGTCAGATTGTGAGACAGAGACAGAGTTAGACAGACAGCGAGGGAGAGACAGACAGGGAAAGAGATCGTGAACAGAGCAAGCCAACACCGTCAGAGTGTGAGACAGAGACAGAGTTAAACTGACAGAGAGGGAGAGACAGACAGGGAAAGAGATCGTGAACAGAGCAACCCAACACGGTCAGAGCGTGAGACAGAGACAGAGAAAAGACAAACAGACAGCGAGGGAGAGACAGACAGGGAAAGAGATCGTGAACAGAGCAACCCAACATGGTGAGAGTGTGAGACAGAGACAGAGAAAAGACAAACAGACAGCGAGGGAGAGACAGACAGGGAAAGAGATCGTGAACAGAGCAAGCCAACACGGTCAGATTGTGAGACAGAGTTAAACAGACAACGAGGGAGAGACAGACAGGGAAAGAGATCGTGAACAGACCAGCCCAACACGGTCAAAGTGTGAGACAGAGACAGAGTTAAACAGACAGCGAGGGAGAGACAGACAGGGAAAGAGATCGTGAACAGAGCAAGCCAACACGGTCAGAGTGTGAGACAGAGACAGAGAAAAACAAACAGCGAGGGAGAGACAGACAGGGAAAGAGATCGTGAACAGACCAGCCCAACACGGTCAAAGTGTGAGACATAGACAGAGAAAAACAGACAGCGAGGGAGAGACAGACAGGGAAACAGATCGTGAACAGAGCAAGCCAACACGGTCAAAATGTCAGACAGAGACAGAGAAAAACAGATAGGGAGGGAGAGACAGACAGGGAAAGAGATCGTGAATAGAGCAAGCCAACACGGTCAGAGTGTGAGACAGAGACAGAGTTAAACAGAGAGCGAGGGAGAGACAGACAGGGAAAGAGATCGTGAACAGACCAACCCAACACGGTCAGAGTGTGAGACAGAGACAGAGTTAAACAGCCTGGGAGGGAGAGAGACAGACAGGGAAAGAGATCGTGAAGAGAGCAAGCCAACACGGTCAGAGTGTGAGACAGAGACAGAGAAAAACAGACAGCGAGGGAGAGACAGACAGGGAAAGAGATCGTGAACAGAGCAAGCCAACACGGTCAGTGTGTGAGACAGAGACAGAGAAAAACAGAGAGCGAGGGAGAGACAGACAGGGAAAGAGATCGTGAACAGAGCAAGCCAACACGGACAGAGTGTGAGACAGAGAAAAACAGACAGCGAGGGAGAGACAGACAGGGAAAGAGATCGTGAACAGAGCAAGCCAACACGGTCAAAATGTGAGACAGAGACAGAGAAAAACAGACAGGGAGGGAGAGACAGACAGGGAAAGAGATCGTGAACAGAGCAAGCCAACACGGTCAGAGTGTGAGACAGAGACAGAGTTGAACAGAGAGCGAGGGAGAGACAGACAGGGAAAGAGATCGTGAACAGACCAACCCAACACGGTCAGAGCGTGAGACAGAGACAGAGAAAAGACAAACAGACAGCGAGGGAGAGACAGACAGGGAAAGAGATCGTGAACAGAGCAAGCCAACACAGAGCGTGAGACAGAGACAGAGTTAAACAGAGAGCGAGGGAGAGACAGACAGGGAAAGAGATCGTGAACAGAGCAAGCCAACACGGTCAAAATGTGAGACAGAGACAGA
>NC_134901.1:9242404-9247404 GCF_041734735.1 Babylonia areolata
GAGGTGAAGAGAAAACACCTTGTAACAAGGACGACACACCTGTCAATGGGGGAGAGGTAGAGAGAAAACACCTTGTAACAAGGACGACACACCTCACAATTGGGAGAGGTGAAGAGAAAACACCTTGTAACAAGGACGACACACCTGTCAATGGGGAGAGGTGAAGAGAAAACACCTTGTAACAAGGACGACACACCTGTCAATGGGGAGAGGTGGAGAGAAAACACCTTGTAACAAGGACGACACACCTCTCAATGGGGGGGAGGTGAAGAGAAAACACCTTGTAACAAGGACGACACACCTGTCAATGGGGAGAGGTGGAGAGAAAACACCTTGTAACAAGGACGACACACCTGTCAATGGGGAGAGGTGGAGAGAAAACACCTTGTAACAAGGACGACACACGTGTCAATGGGGGAGAGGTGGAGAGAAAACATCTTGTATCAAGGACGACACACCTGTCAATGGGGGAGAGGTGAAGAGAAAACACCTTGTAACAAGGACGACACACGTGTCAATGGGGAGAGGTGGAGAGAAAACACCTTGTAACAAGGACGACACACCTGTCAATGGGGGAGAGGTGAAGAGAAAACACCTTGTAACAAGGACGACACACCTCTGAATGAAGTTGTTCAAGTCTTCACCATTCTTCTCAACTCAATTTGGTCCTCTGAATGAAGGTTTTTTGGTTGTTTTTTGTTGTTGTTGTTGTTGTTGGTGGTGGTGGTTGTTTTTTGTTGTTGTTTTTTGTTTTGTTGTTGTTGTTGTTGTTGTTTTTTGTTGCCTCTTTTGCGAACCTGGTAACATTTTGTATTGTATTGTATTGTATTCTATTGAACTGTATTGTATTGTACTGTATTGTATTGTATTGTATTGTACTGTATTGTATTGCATTGTATTTTACTGTACTGTATTGTATCGTATTGTCTTGTACTGTAGCCTTGTACTGTATTGTACTATATTGTACTGTATTGTATTGTATTGTATTATATTGCATTGTATTCTATTGTACTGTACTGTACTGTACTGTATTGCATTGTACTGTATTGTATTGCATTGTATTGTACTGTACTGTATTGTACCGTATTGTATTGTATTGTATTGTATTGTATTGTACTGTATTGTACTGTATTGTATTGTATTGTACTGCATTGTATTGTACTGCATTGTACTGTATCGTATTGTATTGTACTGTATTGTATTGTATTGTACTGTATTGTATTGTATTGTACTGTATTGTATTGTACTGTATTGTACTGTGTTACTTTGCGTTGCGTTGCGTTGCGTTGTGTTGCGTTGCGTGATGTAGTGTTGACTGTTGTGTCGTATCGTGTGGCGGTGCATCACGTCCCATTCCATATAACTGCATTTATCGCACTGCGTTGAATTGTATTGTTTTTGCATATTTCACAGTAATTTTTCTGAGCTGCTCTTCTACTAACGGAGGAGTTCGTCGCCACGGTACAGCGCCACCCTTCCCATTTTCCCCCTTTTCTTCCTTCCACCAGTCTGCAAGTGTGTGTGTTGTTTTGTTTTACTGACCAAACTGCATTGTTCTGCCTGTTGGGACGACGGTTTTTGTTGCCTTGGGTTCTTTTACGGTATACGTTATGTGCACGCTATGTGGCGTCGGTTGTTTTGTATTGTATTGTATTGTATTGTATGACTCTTTTTGTCACAACACATTTCTCTGTGTGAAATTCGGGCTGCTCTCCCCAGGGAGAGCGTGTCGCTTTCTGAGAGTGCCACCCATTTTTTTTCTGTATATTTTTTTTTCTGCCTGCGATTTTATTGTTTTCCGGCCGAAGTGGATTTTTCTACAGAATTTTGCCACGGACAACCCTTTTGTTGCCGTGGGTTCTTTTACGTGCGCTAAATCCACACGGCTGCACACGGGACCTCGGTTTTATCGTCTCATCCGAATGACTAGCGTCCAGACCACCTCTCAAGGTCTAGTGGTGGGGGCAGAAAATACTGGCGACTGCTGGTGTGATTCGAACCAGTGCGCTCAGATTCTCTCGCTTCCCAGGCGGACAGCGTTACCTCTCCAGGTGTCAGCGGCATTGCTTGGTTCTAACGTTTTGACACAGTTACACGTGACTGTTAATGCCTACGTTGACCGAACTACGCCATTGGTCAGTTCCATACTACACACAGTTAGTAGCGGGTTACGACCATACTAGGCTTTTCTGTCCGAGCAATGCAACTGGCTTTAGGCCTTTATCGGTTCGCCCGAAAGACTAACACCCTGCGCCATTATGGAGGCGAGGGTGGTGGTGGTGGTGGTAGTGGAAATGTCAATGGGTGCGGTGGAGGGACACGAACCCGCTGACACTGGCTTCCTAGTCGGGCCACATGACCACTACGCCATTTCGGAGGGAGTAGAGGGGGGTGGGGGGTGTTGGGGGGGGGGGGGGGGGGGTGAGAGGAGGTCAACGCTTTTCAGCCCCAGACGTTTTATCTGCCCATCACTATTCCAAACATCCTCGCTGCCCTGCCTCCTCTGTGATATTTCTGGACACAGCTTATGTCACGGCAGACCGTCACTGGTGCTATGTTATGACTACTGACTGCTCCTTCTTACCTAAACCGTAATTATAGCTGGTGTGGGTGTGTAGGGGTTTTTTTGGTTTCTTCTTCTTTTTTTCTTCTTTTTTTTTCTTTGTGTGTGTGTGTGTGTGTGTGTTCTTCTCCAGTTTAACGTCTATTCACTATAAGTGTTATTAGACGGAAAGGAGGAAAGTAGTGGATAAAGGAAAGGGAATACATGTGAATATTAGTGTAAGAAAGTGTTCATCTTATGCAGTAGAGATAAGGAATTAAAGGCTAAAGAGATTGTGGTGTGTAATGACTGAGGTGTCATAGGAAGGAGAATATATGTATGTATATCAAAAAGTATTAACTTACAACAATGTAATTATAAATAGCGACATTAATCAGAACACATCAAAGGATGATACCAACTGGACTGGAGTTTAAAATTTCCGAAAACATTCTAAGTAATGAATAATCATTCAAAATCTTTTCAGTGGCTGATAGAATATTGGCAAACAAGTCATCAACTACATCTTTTGGAATTAACTGTCTTATGCTAGGACAATGAATGAGTAGATGGTTTACAGTTATTTGCTTACCGCACATACATTTTATATTTTTAGAAAATTTTGTACGAAAGGCATTCAAACGAATTCTATACATTAGACTTTTGATTTGTCTTGAATGTGATCTTGGTGTCAAATTTAGAACGTGTTTAGGATTAACTGCATTCTTTGTGTTTACACAATACTGGTAATATTGATTATTTGAATCGATAAGCAATTTCTTAAATCGATTTCTAGATATATTTTCTATACTACTAAAGCATTCATGTAGATCTAACTGGATGTCAAGTTGTATTGCTCCTTCGGAATTACGTGCTGCTCTTCTGGCTGATTGGTCTACCCACTCATTAGAAGATATCCCACACTGCGAAGGTATCCAACAGAAAGTTATATTAAAACCCGGTTTTGTCAAATTGATGAATAATATGTTTTATTTCCATTGTCATCTCAATTCGCTAATTTGAATTTGGAGATTCTATAGTTTGTAACACTGTGTGTGTGTGGGCGTGTGTGTGTGTTGTGTGTGTGTGTGTGTGTGTGTGAGCGTGAGTGAGTGAGTGTGTGTGTGTGTGTGTGTGTGTGTGTGTGTGTGTGTGTGTGTGTGTGTGTGTGTGTGAGTGTGTGAGCGTGAGAGAATGAGTGTGTGTGCGTGTGTGTGTGTGTGTGTGTGTGTGTGTGTGTGTGTGTGTGTGAGCGTATGCGTGAGTGAGTGAGTGAGTGTGTGTGTGTGTGTGTGTGTGTGTGTGTGTGTGTGTGTTAACGTGTGTCAGTGTGTGCGTCTGTCTGCTAACTGTCAGAACCCGTCACAAGCATGTATGATAGTTCGTCGTGTCCGACTATGACCAGACCACCAGAACAGCAGAGGAGGCAACTGCTGTTCCGACTACCATAGTGGAGAGTGTCTTGCCCAAGTTACACCCCCAGTCTCTCGGCCAAGACGGTTTTAGTACAGTCGGCATTGGGATGGTTCCCAAAGGCCAGCTAGCCCCCAAGGCTGCAGCACTAAGAGCCAGTGCAATCTTGCCTCCTAGTTTGAGGGTCGTCGTCTTTCAAAAAAGACTAAGCTGTAAATGACTTCCCATTGCAATGGAAAACCATTGATCATACAGCTCTCATTTTGCTGTTGGCCCAGCTGTTGTCAATCTGTGAAACAAGCTGAGCATTCATCATAAAACAGCCAATACAATCTGGCATGAACCCCCTGAATCAGACTTGGGATCTATTCTTTGGAACTTCATTTTGTGGTAGGAGCAAAGCTCTAGGAGCCTCTGCCTGTCCTCAGCTTGGCAATACCGAAGTGGCCAGTGCAGCTGGGCCAGGAGCCGTGGTCAGAACCCACTCGGGCATTGAAGTCGCCAAGAAAGTACTGCTGTTCTGTGGCGGGGAGGTCTCAAATGGTGGTATCAAGCTCCTCGTAGAACTGGTCCTTGGTCTCCGCAGAAGAACAGAGTGTGGGAACATGGACGCCCAGGAGGTTCACTGGGCCAGAGGAGGTTGACAGGCGGAGGGCGAGGATGCGGGCTGTGCCACTGTATGGCGGTTCCAAAGAGGACAGTGGGGAGTTCCTCACGGCGAATCCAACGCCATGCAGTCTTGGCTCTTCAAGTTCCTTGCCCTGTCAGAAGAACGTGTAGTTCTGTTCCCTAAAGCTGCCGCTTAAGGGAAGTCTTGTTTCCTGTAGTGCGGCACTGTCGATGATGAGCCTTGTGAGCTCACGGTCGATGATGGCTGTTTTCCTGGAATCATCGACTTGTCGATTATTTGAAAGGCCAGGACACATTGTCCTGACATTCCAGCTTGCTGAACGCAAGATGGGTAGTTTTTTGTTTCTATTTTTCTTTTTCTTTTTGCCTGGTGCAGGGTTTCAGTCTGCTTGTCGGTCTTTTCCCAAGCTCCAAG
>NC_134901.1:9252404-9254904 GCF_041734735.1 Babylonia areolata
CAGTACAGCCTCAGCATTATATCATCCAGTGGGATCTGATGTGCGCATCTCCGTACCATCTCTCAAAGGTCTCTTCACCTTACTCTTCAAAGAAAACATCCTTATCTTGCCCTTTGCCAGCCTGCATTGACTGACGCCTTCAGGGCAGATTGCTGAAGGTATCTCTCTAAGCATCTTCACCGCATTCTCCACAGTCAGGCTGAAACTGGAACCGCTTGCGCCGCTCTCTTGTGCGGACGTTCTGTAGGCATTCCTGGAATTCTGCCCAACATCAGGCCTCGTTCCCCTGAGAGTCAAGAACCTGCCATTGTTCTGAACATGTTTTATGACTGTCAAAGCTCCTGAGAGTTCAGAACCTACCATTGTTCTGAACATGTTTTATGACTGTCAAAACTCCTGAGAGTTCAGAACCTACATTGTTCAGGACATGTTTTATGACTGTCAAAACTCCTGAGAGTCAAGAACCTACCATTGTTCAGAATTATTTTGTGACTGTCAAAACTCCTGAGAGTTCAGAAGCTACCATAGTTCAGAATTATTTTGTGACTGTCAAAACTCCTGAGAGTCAAGAACCTACCATTATTCAGAATTATTTTGTGACTGTCAAAACTCCTGAGAGTTCAGTACCTACCATTATTCAGAATTATTTTGTGACTGTCAAAACTCCTGAGAGTTCAGAACCTACCATTGTTCTGAATTATTTTATGACTGTCAAAACTCCTGAGAGTCAACAACCTACCATTGTTCAGAACATGTTCAATGACTGTCAAAACTCAGCACTAAATGTCAATCGAAGAAGTGTGTTCGCTGCCTGTTGGTCAGCTGATGTATGATCGTTTTCAGTTTAGCCAACAACAAAACTGTATTTATGTCTAAGGCAGAAGCTATCGTTATCAGAGAAATTCCTGCTTTTTTTTTTTTTGTTGTTTTGTTTTGTTTCCAGTCCCCTGGCGTGTCAGCAAAACCATTTGTTTCCTGTCAGTGAGGCAGTGAGTCCGCATCTTTTTGCTGTGCTGTTTCCGTTCAAAACAGATCAAGTTGTGGTCAATAGCTGTTCCGTCGAGACTTTTGTTGACTGATAGTTTGGTGGTTTGATCTCTTTTCAAGACTCATGACTGGTTTATTGTCTGTTCACAGGTACAAACATACTCATGACTGGTTAACTGTGTCTATTCACAGGTACAAACATACTCATGACTGGTTTATTGTCTGTTCACAGGTAGAAGCATACTCATGACTGGTTTATTGTCTGTTCACAGGTACAAACATACTCATGACTGGTTTATTTTGTCTATTCACAGGTACAAACATACTCATGACTGGTTTATTGTCTGTTCACAGGTACAAGCATACTCATGACTGGTTTATTGTCTGTTCACAGGTACAAACATACTCATGACTGGTTTTTTGTCTGTTCACAGGTACAAGTATACTAATGACTGGTTAACTGTTCACAGGTACAAACATACTCATGACTGGTTTATTGTGTCTATTCACAGGTACAAACATACTCATGACTGGTTTATTGTCTGTTCACAGGTACAAGCATACTCATGACTGGTTTATTGTCTGTTCACAGGTACAAACATACTCATGACTGGTTTTTTGTCTGTTCACAGGTACAAACATACTCATGACTGGTTTATTGTCTGTTCACAGGTACAAACATACTCATGACTGGTTTATTTTGTCTGTTCACAGGTACAAACATACTCATGACTGGTTTATTGTCTATTCACAGGTACAAACATTCTTATAACTGGTTTATTGTCTGTTCACAGGTACAAGCATACTGTGTTCTTTTCTTCTGTTTGTGAACCAACTGTGAACATTTGCCATTGACGAGCCATCAACATTGTGTTTTACCAGATCGGTGAGAAGACTTGTGGACCTCCATTGAACTATAACGCAGAGGGGAAAATACCTCGGCGAACCG
The DNA here is from genome assembly GCF_041734735.1 of Babylonia areolata. Lineage (NCBI taxonomy): Eukaryota > Metazoa > Mollusca > Gastropoda > Neogastropoda > Buccinidae > Babylonia > Babylonia areolata. Next base: position 9,254,341 of record NC_134901.1, read on the forward strand.
AACTATGTATATAGAATAGCTGATGTGTAAGAAAATGTACGTGTGCTCCCCTTAGCTTGTCGTATATCTCAGACAAAGTGTTTTTTAAAAAGGCGGGGAATTAATGAAACCAGACTTTGCCTTCGTCGTTTGATGATGTTTGTGACACACCGCGCACACCACTTCTTTAGACAGGCCGCGGTTCAAACCAGGAACAACGATGTGTGAACAGTGCCATCACCGTCACCATCATCGTTTCCATCGTGGAATTATCATTGCTATAATTAACGAGGGTGAAACTTACTGTGCGCTTGTCGCGCTTTCCGTCATCATCAACCCTCAACTACCATGACCGTTGCCCGGCAACCATGGGCTGACGATTTGGTTATTTTCCTCGCTGCCGGAACAACAACAACAACGACGACGACGACGACGACGATAACGACTCTAGCATCCACCATGATCAACACTGAAGAAGCAACAGACTCGTACTCTACCAAGGCGGCAGTGACCACTCTGGCCTCGCCCCCTCAACAGCAAGAAGGCTACTACAGACTCTCGGCAGATGCGTCATCGTCATCTTCG
>NC_134901.1:9262404-9264904 GCF_041734735.1 Babylonia areolata
TTTGATTATTATTGTTTCATTTCTTCTTCTTCTTCTTTTTCCTTCTTCTCTTCTTCTTCTTCTTCTTCTTCTTCTTCTTCTTCTTCTTCTTCTTCTTCTTCTTCTTCTTCTTCTTCTTCTCCTCCTTCTTCTTCTTTTTCTTCTATACATCGCTCTCCTTTCCTCCCACCTCCTCCTCCTCCTCTTCTTCTTCTTCTTCCTTGTTCTCTTCTTCTTCTTCTTCGTCTTTTTCTTCTATTCATCGCTCTCCCTTCCCTCCTCCTCCTCCTCCTTCTCTTCTTCTTCTTCTTCTTCTTTTTCCTTCTTCTTCTTCTCTTTCTTCTTCTTCTTGTATTCATCGCCCTCCCTTCCTCCCTCCTCCTCCTCCTTCTTCTTCCTTCTTCTTCTCCTTCTTCTTCGTCTTCTTCGATTCATCGTCCTCCCTCCCTCCTCTTCCTTCTTCTTCTTCATCTATTCATGGCCATCCCTCCCTCCGTCCCTCCTCCTTCTCCTCCTTCTTCTTCTTTTTCTTCTATTCATCGCTCTCCCATCCTCCCTCCTCCTCCTCCTCCTCCTTCTCTTCTTCTTCTTCCTCCTTCTTCTTCTTCTCTTCTTCTTCCGTCTTCTCCTTCTATTCATCGCCCTCCCTCTCTCCTTCTCCTCCTTCTTCTTCTTCTCCTTCTTCTTCTTCAGCACTGCATCCTCGTCTTCCTGAAACCAAGCATCAATGTTATCATAGTCAGCTCCATGAAGACCATGCAGCGAGATGTTCCTCCAGATGCTGTTTTTCGGTTCCTGAAGGAAATAAATAGTTTGAAGAATTTTGATTCTGAGTTTTGACTTCGACTGAAGAAGACTTGGGTGAACCAGCGATGCTGAACGTTAGTTTTAAAATTTTTTAATGAGTTTGTAACTGATTTTGTTTGTTATGTTTGTTTCATTTTGACTACTTGTGAGAACCGACGCCCTGAAATGGCCCTTTTGAAGTAGGCTGAGCAAGGAGTAACAGGATTTCATCCTCCTCCTCCTCCTCCTCCTGCTCCTCCCTATTATCCTTCTCTTCCTTCTTCTTTTCCTCCTCCTCCTCTTTCTCCTAGATCCTCCTCCTCCTCCTGCTCCTCCCTATTATCCTTCTCCTTTTTTTCCTCCTCCTCCACTTTCTCCTCCGCCTCCTTATCCTCCTTCTTCTCTTTCTCCGCCTTCTCCTCCTCTTCCTTTTCTTCCTTCTTCTTCTTCTCTTTCGCTGACTTCTCCTCCTCCTTCTCCTCCTTCTTCTCTTTCTCCTCTCCTCCTCCTCCTTCTCCTCCTTCTTCTCTTTCTCCTCTCCTCCTCCTCCTTTTCCTCCTTCTTCTCTTTCTCTGACTTCTCCTCCTCCTCCTCCTTTTCCTTCTTCTTCTCTTTCTCCTCTCCTCCTCCTCCTTTTCCTCCCTCTTCTCCTCCTTTTCCTCCTCCTCCTCCTCCTCCTCCTCTCCTTCTTCTTCTTTCTCTCCTCCTCGCCTCCCTCCTCCCTCCTCCCCCTTCATTCTTCCCCTTTCATTTTTCTTTCTCCTCCTCCTCACCCCTCCTTTCCCCCCCCCCCCCCTCCTTATCCAATATCCAATATCCCCCCCCCCTCTTCCCAGTCTGGTTGATGATGACTCATGTATGAAAGAACACCACACGCGGACAAAAAAAAAAAGACAGAAAACAAAAGCTGTATCCTTGACCCAGTGAATCCTCTCTATGTTGCACAATGACTGTCCCCCCCCTGCCCCCCTCCCCGCCCTCTCCCATCACCAACACCCCCCCCCCCCCCCCCCCCCCACTTCCTCTTCTCCAGCTCTTTCCAGCACACGTCATACAGACTCTCCATTGCTGCTTTCGGCACTGTCTTTCCTGTCTGGCAGAATGATAGGAGGGGGTGTGTTGAGGGGGTGGGGCGGGGTGGGGGGGGGGGAGGGGGCTGGGGGGAGGGGCAGCTTGCTACCTCTGTCGTCAGTCCATGGCATGTGTGGGTGTGTGTAAGGGGAGGGGGGGGGAGGGGAGGGGGACTGAGTGCGAGATGTTGGGATGTGGGGAAGATCATTCTTTTTGATTAGAGGAAAAAGGAACAACGCATAAGGCTTGTTTTCATCCCGTGCTCATGATCTGGGAAAATATAACAAACACGCAATTAAAAAGCATGACATCACATGGCTTAATGTCAAATTATTTCAAAACATAACAACACAATAAGGAACAAGAGAACGAACGAACGAACGAACGAACGAAATTTTATTTTACGAGGGTAAAGGAGTAAGCACAAAGTACTTTTTTTACATCCAGCCCTCTGGGCGTAAATAATAATTGGAAAAAAGCAACAACAACAACAACAAAAAACAAAAAAAAGCGAGAGTCAATTCACAACACCAACGTCAAAATTGCTTAAGTATGTGCAAACATAAACATAGAACTTATGTACAATACAATATCGCGATGGATGAATAACAACGAGGACAATAGGGTAGGGGCGTGGTGGAGAGCGGAAGGAAGAATGGACAAA
>NC_134901.1:9272404-9279904 GCF_041734735.1 Babylonia areolata
GCCCAACCCCGAAGAGAGAGAGAGAGAGAGACAGACAGACAGACAGACAGACAGACAGAGAAGTCTGAAGTCTGATTGGTTTATTGTTGAGGCTTTTCTGCCCGTGACAACAGGGGTAAGGGTGCCGGTGGGGGGGGGGGGGGGGGGGGGGGGCGGGGGCGGGGGGGGGGGGACTTCCGTGTTAACAGCCATTATAAAGAACAGCGTCACTATATGAACAGCAAAGAAAGAAAAGAAAAGAGAGAACAGAGAGAGGGGAGAGGAGACAGAGAGAGAAAGAGACAGGGACAGAGAGAAGAAGAAAAAGACAAAAAAAGATTGACGGGCAGATTTTGGTGTGTAACCATGCGTCATTAACTAAAGATACACTTGTTTCTACGAGTGAAGGCTTTGAACAAGAACAGAGATAGTGGAATGCATGTCTTCACATCTGCAAACAACAGTGACAATTTAAATGCATTGGGACGCACATTGTACTTCTTCGCTATATACTGTTCTCTGATATTTTTTGTATTCTGGGCAGGTTCAGTTTCTCGAAGAGAGAGAGAGAGACAGACAGACAGACCGACAGACAGACAGACACACACACACACACACACACACACACACACACACACACACACACACACACACACATACATACACACACACACACAAACACAGAGAGAGAGAGAGAGACAGACAGACCGACAGACAGACAGACAGACAGACACACACACACACACACACACACACACACACACACACACACACATACATACACACACACAAACACAGAGAGAGAGACAGAGAGAGAGAGAGAGATCAAAATCAACAGAAGAGCAGGGCCAATCTCCTTGGATCAAAAATAAACGTGAACTCGTTCCGGTGGCCTAGTGACCCATTCACGGAGAGAGAAAGAAAACAGAGAGAGGAAGAAGGCCTTGTCGCTGTAAATCTCTCTCTCTCTCTCTCTCTCTCTCTCTCTCTCTCTTTTAACACACACACACACACACACACATACACACACACACACATCACAACACACACACACACACACACACACACACACACACACACACACACACACACACACACACACACTGGTGAAGAGACTTTTTGCTGGCTTTGTTCGTTCGGTCGATGTGGTCTGAAAGGGAAGGTGCTGATGATGCTTGGTGTTATCAGATTGACTGTGAGGAGGCGGGGAGGTGGGGGGGGGAGAGTTCGGTGGGGGGTGGGGGGGGATGGGGGGGAAGGAGGAGGGAGAGAGACAACAAGACCAAAAACAAATCAATCAGGAACAGAACAAAGGAGAATGAGGAATAAGAGGAGGAATAGGAAGAGGAGGGGGGGGGGGTTAGGAGAAAGAGGAGGAAGAGGAGAAGGAAGACGAGGAATAAGACGAGGAGGAGGAACAGAGGGAGGAAGAGGAGGAGGATAAAAAAAAGGAGGAGGAAGAGGAGGTGGACTAGAAGGAGGAATAGGAGGAGGAGAGATAGGAGGAGGAGGAATCGGAGAAGGAAGAGGAGGAAGAAGAAATGAGGAGGAGAGTGAGGAGGAGAAGGAATAGGAAGAATAGGAATAGGAGAGGAGGAGAAGGGAGAGGAGGTGGAAGAGGAGGAGGAGGACTAGAAGGGGAGATAGAAGGAGGAGGGATCGGAGGAGGAAGAGGAAGAGGAGGAGGAGAATGGGGAGGAAAAGGAGGAGAAGGAATAGGAGGAATAGGAATATGAGAGAAGGATGAGGGAGAGGGGGTGGAAGAGGAGGAGGAGGAAGAGAATGAAGAGGAGGAGAAGGAAGTGGAGATGGAGGAAGAAGAAGAGGAGGAAGAGAAGGAAGAGGAGGAGGAACAGAGGGAGGAAGAATAAGAGGAGAAGGAATAAGAGAGGGAGGATGAAGAGGAGGAGGATGAATCGTAAGAGGAGGAAGAGAAGAGGAAGAGGCAGAAGAGGAGGAAGAGGAGAAGAAGGAATAGGAGGATTAGAAGGAGGAGGAAGAGGAGGAATAAGACGAGGAAGAGGAGGAGATGGAAGAAGAGGAACAAGAAGAGGAGTAGGAAGAGGATGAGAAAGACGAGGAATAAGAGGAGGAAGAGGAGGAGGAGGAGGAAGAGTGGGATGAGGATGGACAGTGCAGAGGAAAGAGGGAAGAAGGAGGAGGAGGAGGAGGAGGAGGGTGCAAGTTGTCTATCGTTTTGCACCCGAAGCTGTCACGAACGGAACTCCAAGTGCTTCGTTTCTTTCGTTGGTGGCAACAACAACAAACAACCCCCCCCCCCCCCCCCCCCCCCCCCCCCCCCCCCACCCCCCCCCCCCCCCCCCCAAAAAAAAAGGGGGGGAAAGTAAAAAAAATATTAATACCCGTTTGCATTTTTTTTTAAGGCTGCAGGCAACACCCACGTAACGAGCTGACAGGTCTCAACGGGTGGGCTTTTGTGAATGACCGCACTTACCTCCCCCCCCCCCCCCCCCCCCCCCCCACCTCCCTCCCTCCTCCTGCTGCCATTTGATGATTAATAATGGTGATAATCATAAGAGGAAGAAGAAGGAATAGAATGCAGTCTTATACAGCACAGCATCCCCAATCTCAGATGGGGCTCATCGCGCTTTACAATACAAAATATACAAATTTAAGACCAGGTGAGGTAAAATTTGTACATGTATGCAAGTGTGGTGTGTGTGTGTGTGTGTGTGTGTGTGTGTGTGTGTGTGTGTGTGTGTGTGTGTGTGTGTGTGTGTGGGTCGGTGGGTGGATGGGTGTGTGTGTGTGCATGAGTGTATGTCTGTCTGCCTGTGTGTTTCGGATACGTCTCTAAGTCTTTTTCATAACTGTTTTTACAGCGCAAATGTAAGTTGTTCATGTACCTATGGGAAGAAAAGGTGTGTGTGTGTGTGTGTGTGTGTGTGTGTGTGTGTGTGTGTGTGTGTGTATGTGTGTGTAAGGGGTGGGGGGTGGGGGGCTTGGAAAAGGAGACAGAATGGATGTGTGGGGGTTGTTTTGAGGGTGTGGGGGGTAGGAGAGGATGTTAACTGCAAATGTTGCTACACACCTTGAAATGGATGATCCGTCAAGCACTGTCACCAGTCTGTGTATACGGCCAGTTCTCTCTTCTCCTCTACACAGACCCCTCGGATGTCCAGTAGGTGTCTGAATGACCCAACCTTTAGCTTCCGTCGTCAGAATTGTGGTATTATTTGTCAACATTCACCTCTTCAGTATAAGAGCCTTCCGCTTGCAATATTTTGATGGTGGTAATTGGGGTGAAACGCTGTTAACGTCGTCTCTTTCGCCGTTCGTATGGAGAGAGTTAAACATTCAGCTTTGGAGCAGGACTTCGGAGGTTGTGCTGCACCGCACTGAATTAGACAGACAGACAGAGGAGAAAAAGAGAGGAGAGAGAAAGGAGAGGGAGATGTGTGTGTGTGTGTGTGTGTGTGTGTGTGTGTGTGTGTGTGTGTGTGTGTGTGTGTGTGTGATTGTGTGTGTGCGTTGTGTGTGTGTGTGTGTGTGTGTGTGTGTGTGTGTGTGTTGTGTGTTATGTGCCTGTGTGTATGTGTGCGTTGTGTGTGTGTGTGTGTGTGTGTGTGTGTGTGTGTGTGTGTGTGTGTGTGTGTGTGCGTTGTGTGCCTGTGTGTATGTGTGCGTTGTGTGTGTGTGTGTGTGTTATGTGCCTGTGTGTATGTGTGCGTTGTGTGTGTGTGTGTGTGTGTGTGTGTTGTGTGCCTGTGTGTATGTGTGCGTTGTGTGTGTGTGTGTGTGTGTGTGTTGTGTGTCTGTGTGTATGTGTGCGTTGTGTGTGTGTGTGTGTGTGTTGTGTGCCTGTGTGTATGTGTGCGTTGTGTGTGTGTGTGTGTGTGTTGTGTGTCTGTGTGTATGTGTGCGTTGTGTGTGTGTGTGTGTGTGTGTGTTGTGTGCCTGTGTGTATGTGTGCGTTGTGTGTGTGTGTGTGTGTGTGTGTGTGTGTTGTGTGTCTGTGTGTGTGTGTGCGTTGTGTGTGTGTGTGTGTGTGTGTGTGTTGTGTGCCTGTGTGTATGTGTGCGTTGTGTGTGTGTGTGTGTGTGTTGTGTGCCTGTGTGTATGTGTGCGTTGTATGTGTGTGTGTGTGTGTGTGTGTGTGTGTGTTGTGTGTGTGTTGTGTGTGTGTTGTGTGCCTGTGTGTATGTGTGCGTTGTGTGTGTGTGTGTGTGTGTGTGTGTGTGTGTTGTGTGCCTGTGTGTATGTGTGTGTGTGTGTGTGTGTGTGTTGTGTGTGTGTGTTGTGTGTGTGTTGTGTGCCTGTGTGTTGTGTGTGTGTGTGTGTGTGTGTGTGTGTTGTGTGCCTGTGTGTATGTGTGCGTTGTGTGTGTGTGTGTGTGTGTGTTGTGTGCCTGTGTGTATGTGTGCGTTGTATGTGTGCGTTGTGTGTGTGTGTGTGTGTGTGTGTGTGTGTGTGTGTGTGTGTTGTGTGCCTGTGTGTATGTGTGCGTTGTGTGTGTGTGTGTGTGTGTGTGTGTGTGTGTTGTGTGCCTGTGTGTATGTGTGCGTTGTGTGTGTGTGTGTGTGTGTGTGTGTTGTGTGCCTGTGTGTATGTGTGTGTTGTGTGTGTGTGTGTGTGTGTGTGTGTTGTGTGCCTGTGTGTATGTGTGCGTTGTGTGTGTGTGTGCCCTCTTCCTCCTCCTTCTCGCCAGTATTATCATCATCATCATCCTCAGTGTTATCCTCCTCCTCCTCCTCCTCCTCCTCCTTCTCCTCCTCGTCAGTGTTATCATCATCATCATCATCATCATCATCATCATCATCATCATCAGTGCTATCCTCCTCCTCCTCCTCCTCCTCCTCCTCCTCCTTCTCGCCAGTGTCATCATCATCATCATCATCATCATCATCAGTGCTATCCTCCTCCTCCTCCTCCTCCTCCTCCTCCTCCTCGTCAGTGTTATCATCATCATCATCATCATCATCATCCTCCTCCTCAGTGTTATCCTCCTTCTCCTCCTTCTCCTCCTCGTCAGTGTTATCATCATCATCATCATCATCATCAGTGCTATCCTCCTCCTCCTCCTTCTCGCCAGTGTTATCATCATCATCATCATCATCATCATCATCATCATCATCATCGTCATCCTCAGTGTCACCATCACCACCCTCAGCACCAACCACCCTGACTTGCTGCAGGTGGAGAGGCGGTGGGCCCTGCAGGGTGTCGGGTGCCACCTGTACCAGACGGTGCGCTGCTCCCTGCTCTACGTGTCCCTGCTCAGCATCCTGCTCATCTCGCTGGACCGATGGTGGTCCATCCACTACCCCTTCACCTACCGGGTCCGCCAGAGCAAGAAGCTGGCCGCCGTGGCCGTGGGCCTGGTCTGGACCGCCAGCTTCGCCCTGCACGTGCCGCCCGTGCTCCTGTGGGACCACTTTGATGTCGCCGGGGGCGTGGACGTGGCGGCTGGGACAGAGCAGCAGCAGCAGCATCATCAGCAGCAACAGCAGACCCTCCTTCCACCCACTGCCGCCGCTGTGCAGACTGAAGAAGGTTTGGCGCTGCTTGGGGTGGGGGTGGGGGTGGGGGTGCGCCAGGGTTTCTCTCCTCCTCCTCCTCCTCCTCCTCCTCCTCTTACTGCTTCTACTGCTAGCAGGCAGATGATAATTTCACCATCGCCGACGTCTTCTTCTTCTGCGGTGTCAGCTTTGCTTTCTGCGTTGACGACGACGACCACCACCTCCACCGCCACCACCACCAACACCACAGCGATGAGATTTTCCTTGTCGTCGGATGGAAGTGGATTCTTTGACCAGTCACTGGACAGTAGTGGTGGTGGGGGGGACGAGAAGTTGAAGATCAAAACCTCTCGAAGAAGCGAAGAAGGGGAGCGAGGAGGAGGAGGAGGAGGAGGACGCTGCGAGCTGCCATACGAGCTCAACTTCAGCTACGTGCTGACCTCCTCGGTGGTGATGTACTTCTTCCCCTTGCTGGCGCTGTGGGTCCTCAACCTGTCGCTCTACTTCAAGATCACCCGCCGGAAGAGCATCAAGATCCGCCGCTCCCTCAGCGTCAACGACAACTACCTCCTCCCGTTCTGGAAGTCCTCCTCAGAGTCGGAGAGCTCGCCCAACAACAACAACAACAACAACAACAACAGCGGTGGTGGTGGTGGTGGTGGAGGGGACGGGGCGGGAGCCGGGAGCGGGGTAGGGGTGATGGTCGGAAATGCTTCAGCTGTGGAACTTCGCAGCACGGAGCAGAGACAGAGACTGCTACAGGCCGCACGTGCTGGGCGGCGTCACACACTGGCCTTTATGGGCCACGTCAGCGTTGTCGCCAAGTCCGGCGGCGGCGGCGGCGGCGGCGGTGTAGGGCCAGTTTACTACCACCCCTCCTTACAAACTGGCCCCCGGCAGTATTCATCGTCATTCCGGCGGGTGTCGATCTACGAGGCGTTTTCCGGGATAGGGACCAACCTGGCGGCGGTGGGAGGGGGGGCACCGCCACATCTACCCCGGGTGACCAGCTGTGGACGGTTGCCGTCCGGGGGGACCAACGGTGGAGGGTTCGGGTTCGGATCCGGGCATCGTCAGAGTGTGTGTTCTGCAGCACGGAAACAGGTAGGAAAAAGGGAAGATGGGGATGGTGGGGTGGTGGTGGATGTCAAGGTGCTTGTTGTTGTGTGTGTGTGTGTGTCTGTGTCTGTGTCTGTGTGTTTGTGTGTCTGTGTGTGTGTGTGTGTGTGTGTGTGTGTGTGTGTCTGTGTGTTTGTGTGTCTGTGTGTCTGTGTATCTGTGTGCGTGGCTATGTGTGTTTGTGTGTGTGTGTCTGTGTCTGTGTCTGTGTCTGTTTGTGTCTGTGAGTGTGGCATTCTGTGAGTGTATGCATATGTGTGTGCGTTCGTGTCTTTATATGTGTATACATTTTTCTAAGAGAATATTGATGTTTAAGTAATTCGTGTTTCATAAATGTTTGGGTTGGTTTTTTTTTAATCACACATTTCTTACTATACTGGATTTCCTTTTGTGAATCGTGATGGCATTTCTTTCTGTTGTACTGTAAATTTCATGTTTTAGATTCATCGTGTTGTTGTACTTGCGAACCAGGGATCAGCCACAGACAGTTTTCTGGCTTTAAACTGGACAATGAGGATAGGTTTTTGTTTGTTTTTTATTTATGAGTGTATAAACTACACGCAATAACTCATACTTTTGACAGCTTTTATTAGTAGTCTGAAAATAAGACCGAGACTTGAGAAAATGTTGATTAGTGCATTATTGGAAATCTGACCAATTCCACTTAGCATGTCAGTCATACATGCCGTGGATTACTCAAGTGATCAGTTGTTTGTGGTGTTGGGGACGGGGGTGGGGTGGGGGGGGGGAGGCAGGTAAGTGTGGGGGGGGGGGTTGTAAAATTGGATCTTCCACCCCCTTGCAATGCAAGATGTAGTGACATATTTCAATATATCTGACAGCAAATGAAACCCTGACTTGTAGTTAAAATATGCACCAACATTCAAAGCCAGTTCGAAACGAAAGAGAAAAAAAAACACCC
>NC_134901.1:9287404-9292404 GCF_041734735.1 Babylonia areolata
TGTCGTCACTGCTTTCTGTGTACTGATCAGTGTGTCATGTCGTCACTGCTTTCTGTGTACTGATCAGTGTGTCATGTCGTCACTGCTTTCTGTGTACTGATCAGTGTGTCATTTCGTCACTGTTTTCTGTGTACTGATCAGTGTGTCATTTCGTCACTGTTTTCTGTGTACTGATCAATGTGTCATGTCGTCACTGCTTTCTGTGTACTGATCAATGTGTCATGTCGTCACTGCTCTCTGTGTACTGATCAGTGTGTCATTTCGTCACTGCTTTCTGTGTACTGATCAGTGTGTCATTTCGTCACTGCTTTCTGTGTACTGATCAATGTGTCATGTCGTCACTGTTTTCTGTGTACTGATCAATGTGTCATGTCGTCACTGTTTTCTGTGTACTGATCAGTGTGTCATGTCGTCACTGCTTTCTGTGCACTGATCAGTGTGTCATGTCACTGCTGTCTGTGTACTGATCAGTGTGTCATTTCGTCACTGTTTTCTGTGCACTGATCAGTGTGTCATGTCGTCACTGCTTTCTGTGTACTGATCAGTGTGTCATTTCGTCACTGCTTTCTGTGTACTGATCAGTGTGTCATGTCGTCACTGCTTTCTGTGTACTGATCAGTGTGTCATGTCGTCACTGTTTTATGTGTACTGATCAGTGTGTCATTTCACTGCTTTCTGTGTACTGATCAGTGTGTCATTTCACTGTTTTATGTGTACTGATCATCATTCATTTCCTGTGTCATTCAGTCAGAGTTTAAATCATGCGTTGACAAGCGCGTTGGTTTATGCTGGTGTCAGGCTAGCAGATGTGGTGTAGCGTATATGGAGTTTTCCGAACGCAGTGACGCCTCTTTAAGATACTGTGTAACTGAAACTCAATCATACGCACACATACACAGGAATAATCAGTTCTGCGACGACTCAGTCGACATATGTACCAACATTCAGCGCAGTAATCACAGTCAAACTGCGTTTCAGTTCTGGAAGATTCTTGACGAGGTGTTCAGAGATCACGTGCAGCAGCGCTTCTCTGGCCTTGACCTTTCTGTGAAAGAGAGACAGAGACAGGAAATTCTTCCCGTGCCATGAGAGGAAGGTGCCTAAAGAGGAGGGGTGAGGGGTGGGGGGTGCGGGATGAGGGGTAGAGTATAGGACAGAAACGAAACGCATCCGTATCTTTAAGATGTTTCGGACGAGGCACAGCTGTGATTGTACAGTGACTAGGTTTGTGGTATAACTGGTCAAAGACGCTCTCTCCAATTGTCGAGTGACTAGGTTTGTGGTATAACTGGTCAAAGACGCTCTCTCCAATTGTCGAGTGAATAGGTTTGTGGTATAACTGGCCAAAGACGCTCTCTCCAATTGTCGAGTGAATAGGTTTGTGGTATAACTGGTCAAAGACGCTCTCTCGAATTGTCGAGTGAATAGGTTTGTGGTATAACTGGTCAAAGACGCTCTCTCCAATTGTCGAGTGAATAGGTTTGTGGTATAACTGGTCAGATACGTTCTCTCTAATTGTCGAGTGACTAGGTTTGTGGTATAACTGGTCAAAGACGCTCTCTCCAATTGTCGAGTGACTAGGTTTGTGGTATAACTGGTCAAAGACGCTCTCTCCAATTGTCGAGTGACTAGGTTTGTGGTATAACTGATCAAAGACGCTCTCTCCAATTGTCGAGTGAATAGGTTTGTGGTATAACTGGTCAAAGACGCTCTCTCCAATTGTCGAGTGACTAGGTTTGTGGTATAACTGGTCAGATACGTTCTCTCTAATTGTCGAGTGACTAGGTTTGTGGTATAACTGGTCAAAGACGCTCTCTCCAATTGTCGAGTGACTAGGTTTGTGGTATAACTGATCAAAGACGCTCTCTCCAATTGTCGAGTGACTAGGTTTGTGGTATAACTGGTCAAAGACGCTCTCTCCAATTGTCGAGTGACTAGGTTTGTGGTATAACTGGTCAAAGACGCTCTCTCCAGCTGTCGAGTGAATAGGTTTGTGGTATAACTGGTCAAAGACGCTCTCTCCAATTGTCGAGTGACTAGGTTTGTGGTATAACTGGTCAAAGACGCTCTCTCCAGCTGTCGAGTGAATAGGTTTGTGGTATAACTGGTCAAAGACGCTCTCTCCAATTGTCGAGTGACTAGGTTTGTGGTAGTATAACTGGTCAAAGACGCTCTCTCCAATTGTCGAGTGACTAGGTTTGTGGTATAACTGGCCAAAGACGCTCTCTCAAATTATCGAGTGAATAGGTTTCGAGCATATTTAGTTATAGACGCTCTCTCCATTTGTCGAGTAAGTGGGTTTCTAGCAAATTTGGTTATAGACGTTCTCTCTGTTTGTCGAGTAAATGGGTTTCCAGTATAATTTGTCATAGACGTTCTCTCCATTTGTCGACTAAATGGGTTTCTAGTATAATTGGTCATAGACGCTCTCTCCATTTGTCGAGTAAATGGGTTTCTAGCATAATTTGTCATAGACGCTCTCTCCATTTGTCGAGTAAATGGGTTTCTAGCATAATTTTTCATAGACCTTCTCTCCATTTATTAGGTGAATGGGCTTCTAGAATAACTGGTCGTAGACGTTCTTTCCAGCTGTCGAGTGAATGGGTTTCTAGTATTATTAGTCAAAGACGTTCTTTCCAATTGTCAAGTGAATGGGTTTCTACAATAACTGGTCATAGACGTTCTTTCCAATTGTCGAGTGAATGGGTTTGTATTATTATTAGTCATAGACGTTCTTTCCAATTGTCGAGTGAATGGGTTTGTAGTATTATTAGTCATAGACGTTCTCTCCAATTGCCAAGTGAATGGGTTTCTAGAATAACTGGTCATAGACGTTCTCTCCAACTGTCAAGTGAATGGGTTTCTGGTAACTATAACTAGTTATAGACGTTCTGTCCAGTTGTTGAATGAATAGGCTCTAGTATACTGTAATTAGTCAGGGACGTTCTTTACAGCTGTTGAGTGAATAGGTTCTAGTTTTGTTTAATTGGTCAGAGACGCTCATTCCAAATAAAGAGTGAATGGATTCTAGGATATCTGATCAAAGACGTTCTTTCCAAGTGACACAATTAACCTGTCATTCGAATTGCCCATCATGTTGACATACGGGGGTTTTCATGCTTATGGTTTGAAATTTCAAATCTTTATGATTTGAGACTTTTTTCTTCTTTTTTTTAAAAGAAAAGAAGAAAAGAGTGTTGTTCCTTTTGTCCTGAAGGGCCTCAAAATAGGGTGAAATCTCTTTGAATGGTTGAGGCACTGAAAAGGGAGCTAGCAATGCTTCGCGTGTTCCAAGATCTTTTCTTTATTGACAATACATTGCTGTGACGGTGTCGTAACCTTGATGTAAATGTTTCTTCAGTTGTTAAGATGTTTTCTATGACGTGCCTGTGAATGTCATTATGCTGTAACTACACGTTGTGTATCAACTCAACACGGAACAGTTTTGTTGTTTTTGTGTTTTTTTGTTGCTGTTGTTGATGGTGATGGTGTTGTTGTTTTTGCACCGTGGACGTTGACATGAAGGTAGGATTCATCCCATGAATGACTGGTACAAACCGGAGTCTTTCAGTCAGCGTCTCGTTATTATCCCCCACCCCCACCCCCCTCCTTCACCCTATCCCTGTTCAGTGTTGTGGTGGGGGGGTGGTTGTGGGGTGGGGGTGGCGGGGGAGGGGGGTGGTGACAACCTAAACAACATCCTGGTTCTATGTTACGTGCATGATTGTTGGTGAGTGAATCGGTTCTGTTGGCGTTGGTGGCCACATTACTGTTCTGTGTTGATGTGTCTCTTTAGCTGTTCCTATTCCTCTGTTCTTTGTGTATTCTTTATTTCTTTATTTTATTTTATTTTATCATTTTATTTTTTTGTTTCTCTGAAATAAAAGGGAATTTGTTGACAGTTTACGAGAATTGTTCTTCTGGTATGTTTTTGACTTTACGGAGGGGGGTTGGGGGAATGGGAGGTATGAGAGGATATCTTGATTTGGTGTGTGTGTGTGTGTTTGTGTGTGTGTGTGTGTGTGTGTGTGTGTGTGTTTGTGTGTATGTGTGTATGTGTGTGTGTGTGTGTGTGTGTGTGTGTGTGTTTGTGTGTGTGTGTGTGTGTGTGTGTGTGTGTGTGTGTGTGTGTGTGTGTGTGTGTGTGTGTGTGTGTGTGTGTGTGTGTGTGTGTGTGTTTGTGTGTGTGTGTGTGTGTGTGTGTGTGTGTTTGTGCGTGTGCGAACTCGAGACAGACAGACAGACAGACAGATTCACACACTTTGAACCTTGCTTCAAGACCTTTTTCACAATTTCCAATGACCAAATGAACAAAAATCACCCCCAGACTCCATGCACCCCCATCCCCCAGCAGAAATATAAAAAACAGAAAGAAAGAAAGAAAGAAAGAAAGAAAATAAGGTCGGGCAAATTCAAATTGGTTCCATTTTAAGGGGCTGTGGAACAGGTTCCCAACATCAAAGCCGTCCCTTTTCATTTTCTTCTTATTTTATTTATCTTTTTTTTTTTCTTTTTTTTTTTTAGTTAGTTATTTCATTTTTGTAACCTGATCTAGCCAAAAAACAAAAACCAAAAAAAACCTATCACACGCTGCATTTCTGGCATTTTTCCGTTGACGGTTCAAAGGAGCCTTTGGATCTTTGGACCACCGCCTGTGGTGCACCATTTACAGGATTCACCGCCCCCCCCCCGCCCCCCCCAAAAAAAAGAAAAAAAGAGTTAACTCTCTCCATACGAACGACGAAAGAGACGACGTTCACAGCGTTTCATCCCAATTACCATCATCAAAATATTGCAAGCGGAAGGCTCTTATACTGAAGAGGTGAATGTTTACAAAGAATACCACAGTTCTGACGACGGAAGCTAAAGGTTGGGTCATTCAGACACCCACTGGACGTCCGAGGGGTCTGTGTAGAGGAGAAGAGAGGACTGGCCGTACTGAGTGAGTTAAGGATCAACTTGGGAACTTGCATGTATTTCTTCTTCGTTGTGTGGTGAAA
>NC_134901.1:9299904-9307404 GCF_041734735.1 Babylonia areolata
TACTCTGGTTTCCTTCTTTCTATCTTGTTTCCAACAACTTCACGTACCTTGTCTCTGTGTGTCCTGCTCTGGTTTCCTTCTTTCTATCTTGTTTCCAACAGCTTCACGTACCTTGTCTCTGTGTGTCCTGCTCTGGTTTCCTTCTTTCTATCTTGTTTCCAACAGCTTCACGTACCTTGTCTCTGTGTGTCCTTCTCTGGTTTCCTTCTTTCTATCTTGTTTCCAACAGCTTCACGTACCTTGTCTCTGTGTGTCCTGCTCTGGTTTCCTTCTTTCTATCTTGTTTCCAACAGCTTCACGTACCTTGTCTCTGTGTGTCCTTCTCTGGTTTCCTTCTTTCTATCTTGTTTTCAACAGCTTCACGTACCTTGTGTCTGTGTGTCCTGCTCTGGTTTCCTTCTTTCTATCTTGTTTCAAACAACTTCACGTACCTTGTCTCTGTGTGTCCTTCTCTGGTTTCCTTCTTTCTATCTTGTTTCCAACAGCTTCACGTACCTTGTCTCTGTGTGTCCTTTTCTGGTTTCCTTCTTTCTATCTTGTTTCCAACAGCTTCACGTACCTTGTCTCTGTGTGTCCTGCTCTGGTTTCCTTCTTTCTATCTTGTTTCCAACAGCTTCACGTACCTTGTCTCTGTGTGTCCTGCTCTGGTTTCCTTCTTTCTATCTTGTTTCCAACAGCTTCACGTACCTTGTCTCTGTGTGTCCTCCTCTGGTTTCCTTCTTTCTATCTTGTTTCCAACAACTTCACGTACCTTGTCTCTGTGTGTCCTGCTCTGGTTTCCTTCTTTCTATCTTGTTTCCAACAGCTTCACGTACCTTGTCTCTGTGTGTCCTTCTATGGTTTCCTTCTTTCTATCTTGTTTCAAACATCTTCACGTACCGAAGAATACAGCAACTCTCGATGCCTTCACCTGCTTATTCTTTGTCATTATTATTCTTTCCGTGTCTCTCTGTCCATCGGGTTTTCTGTGTCTGTTTGATCATCTCGCATCTTGTCGCCCTTCCTTTCTTTCTCCTTTCTTCTCCCTTGCTTGAGACATTGTCAAGGTGCAAAACTGCAGCGTCTTTAAAACAGTTGTTTTTACTGTGACCTCTTTCTTTCTTTCTTTCGTTCTTTCTTTCTTTCTTTCTTTCTTTCTTTCGTTCTTTCTTTCTTTCTGTCTTTCTTTCTTTCTTTCTTTCGTTCCTTCTTTCTTTCTTTCTTTCGTTCTTTCTTTCGTTTCTTCTTTCTGCCTTTCTTTCTTTCTTTCGTTCTTTCTTTCTTTCGTTCTTTCGTTCATTCGTTCGTTCGTTCTTTCTTTCTGTTTTCCTTCCTTTCTTTCGTCCTTTCTTTCGTTCTTTCTTTTCTTTCTTTCTTTCTTTCTTCCTTCCTTCCTTTCTTTCTGTCTTTCTTTCTTTCGTACGTTCGTTCGTTCTTTCTTCCTTTCTTTTTTTTCTTTCTCTTTCCTTCCTTTCTTTCTTTCCTCCTTTCTTACTTTCTTTCGTTCTTTCTTCCTTCCTTTATGTCTGTCTTTCTTTCTTTCGTTCGTTCTTTCTTTCGTTCTTTCTTTCTTTCGTTCTTTCTGTCTTTCTTTCTTTCGTTCTTTCTTTCTTTCGTTCTTTCTGTCTTTCTTTCTTTCGTTCGTTCTTTCCTTTTTTCTGTCTTTCTTCCTTTCTTTTGTTCTTTTTTCTTTCTTTCTTTCTTTCTTCCTTCCTTCCTTTCTTTCTTTCTTTTCTTTCTTTCTTTCTTCCTTCCTTTCTGTCGTTCTTTCTTTCTTTCTGTCTTCCTTCCTTCCTTTCTTTCTTTCTGTCTTTCTTTCGTTCGTTCGTTCTTTCTTTCTTCCTTTCTTTCTTTCTCCCTTTCTTTTTTCTTTCTCTTTCATTCCTTCCTTTCTTTCTTTCTTTCTTTCTTTCTTCCTTTCTTACTTTCTTTCGTTCTTTCTTTCTTTCGTTCTTTCTTCCTTCCTTTATGTCTGTCTTTCTTTCTCCCTTTCCTTCTTCCTTTATTTCTTTCGTTCCTTTCTTTCTTTCTTTCTTTCTTCCTCCCTTTCTTTCTTTCTTTCTCTTTCCTTCCTTTCTTTCTTTCTTTCTTCCTTCCTTCATTTCTTTCTTTCTGTCTTTCTTTCTTTCGTTCTTTCTTCCTTTCTTTCTTTTTTCTCTCTTTCCTTCCTTTCTTCCTTTCTTTCGTCCGTTCTTTCGTTCCTTCTTTCTATCTTGTTTCAAACAACTTCACGTACCGAAGAACACAGCAACTCTCGATGCCTTCACCTGCTTATTCTTTGTCATTATTATTCTTTCCGTGTCTCTCTGTCCATCGGGTTTTCTGTGTCTGATCATCTCGCATCTTGTCGCCCTTCCTTTCTTTCTCCTTTCTTCTCCCTTGCTTGAGACATTGTCAAAGTGCAAAACTGCAGCGTCTTTACAACAGTTCTTTTTACTGTGACCTCTTTCTTTCTTTCTTTCGTTCTTTCTTTCTTTCTGTCTTTCTTTCTTTCGTTCTTTCTTTCGTTCCTTCTTTCTGCCTTTCTTTCTTTCTTTCGTTCATTCGTTCGTTCGTTCTTTCTTTCTGTCTTCCTTCCTTTCTTTCGTCCTTTCTTTCGTTCTTTCTTCTTTCTTTCTTTCTTTCTTCCTTCCTTCCTTCCTTTCTCTCTGTCTTTCTTTGTTTCGTTCGTTCGTTCGTTCGTTCTTTCTTCTCTTTCTTTCTGTCTTCCTTCCTTTCTTTCGTTCTTTCTTCTCTTTCTTTCTTTCTTCCTTCCTTCCTTTCTCTCTGTCTTTCTTTCTTTCGTTCGTTCGTTCGTTCTTTCTTCTCTTTCTTTCTGTCTTCCTTCCTTTCTTTCGTCCTTTCTTTCGTTCTTTCTTCTTTCTTTCTTTCTTTCTTCCTTCCTTCCTTCCTTTCTCTCTGTCTTTCTTTGTTTCGTTCGTTCGTTCGTTCGTTCTTTCTTCTCTTTCTTTCTGTCTTCCTTCCTTTCTTTCGTTCTTTCTTCTCTTTCTTTCTTTCTTCCTTCCTTCCTTTCTCTCTGTCTTTCTTTCTTTCGTTCGTTCGTTCGTTCTTTCTTCTCTTTCTTTCTGTCTTCCTTCCTTTCTTTCGTTCTTTCTTCTCTTTCTTTCTTTCTTCCTTCCTTCCTTTCTCTCTGTCTTTCTTTCTTTCGTTCGTTCGTTCTTTCTTCCTTTCTTTTTTTCTTTCTCTTTCTTTCCTTTCTTTCTTTCCTCCTTTCTTACTTTCTTTCTTTTCTTTCTTCCTTCCTTTATGTCTGTCTTTCTTTCTTTCGTTCGTTCTTTCTTTCTTTCGTTCTTTCTGTCTTTCTTTCTTTCGTTCGTTCTTTCCTTTTTTCTGTCTTTCTTCCTTTCTTTTGTTCTTTTTTCTTTCTTTCTTCCTTTCTTTCTTTCCTTCTTCCTTTTTTCTTTGTTTCCTTCTTTCTTTCTGTCTTTCTTTCTTTCTTCCTTTCCTTCTTCCTTTCTTTCATTCGTTCTTTTTTTCTTTCTTTCTTTCTTTCTTCCTCCCTTTCTTCCTTTCTTTCGTCCGTTCTTTTGTTCCTTCTTTCTATCTTGTTTCAAACATCTTCACGTACCGAAGAATACAGCAACTCTCGATGCCTTCACCTGCTTATTCTTTGTCATTATTATTCTTTCCGTGTCTCTCTGTCCATCGGGTTTTCTGTGTCTGTTTGATCATCTCGCATCTTGTCGCCCTTCCTTTCTTTCTCCTTTCTTCTCCCTTGCTTGAGACATTGTCAAGGTGCAAAACTGCAGCGTCTTTAAAACAGTTGTTTTTACTGTGACCTCTTTCTTTCTTTCTTTCGTTCATTCGTTCGTTCTTTCTCCCTTTCTTTTTTTTCTCTTTCCTTCCTTTCTTTCTTTCTCCCTTTCTTTCTGTCTTTCTTACTTTCTTTCGTTCTTTCTTCCTTCCTTTATGTCTGTCTTTCTTTCTTTCTTTTCTTTCTTTCTTTCTGTCTTTCGTTCTTTCTTTCTTTCGTTCTTTCTTTCTTTCTGTCTTTCTTCCTTTCTTTTGTTTTTTTTTCTTTCTTTCTTCCTTTCCTTCTTCCTTTATTTCTTTCGTTCTTTCTTTCGTTCGTTCTTTCTTCCTTCCTTTCTTTCTTTCGTTCTTTTTTCTTCCTTTCTTCCTTTCTTTCGTCCTTTCTTTCGTTCCTTCTTTCGTTCTTTCTTTTCTTTCTTTCTTTCTTCCTTCCTTCCTTTCTTTCTTTCTGCCTTTCTTTCTTTCTGTCTTTCTTTCTTTCGTTCTTTCTTTCTTTCGTTCGTTCTTTCTTCCTTCCTTTCTGTCTGTCTTTCTTTCGTGCGTTCTTTTTTTCTTTCTTTCTTCCTTTCTTTCTTTCGTTACTTTTTCTTTCTTTCGTCGTTTCTTCCTTTCTTTCTCTGTTTCTTTGAGTCTTTCTGTCTTTCTTTCGTCCTTTCTTTCTTCTTTTGTTCCTTTCTTTCTTTCTTTCGTTCCATTGTTCCTTTCTTTTTTGATTGCTTTGTTTCCCCCAAAACATAAAAGATGCAAGAATATCATCACCCCAGACCTGTACAACCAGGACCCAGTCGTCAGCAGCATCAACAGCAGCAGCAGCGAGGCAGTTCGCTGTCAAGGGATGGTGTGTTTGTTCCTGCAAGTGATGCTGACGGCAACCCGTTTACAGCAACTGAATCTCACAGCGGTGAGGCAAGGAGATTGGAAGGGTGGGGAGGGGGGGAGTGGGGTGTAGGGGCAAGGTTGGGCGGGGGTACGGGGGGGAGCGTGGGGTGGTGGTGGTGGGGGGGGGGGGTTGAGAGAGAGAGGCGTTAAATGTCAGATAAGATCTGGATCGTTTACCTGAACTTTGGTCATGGCTTTTTTTTTTTTTTTGCTTTTTTTTTTTTTTTTTTTTTGCTTTTTTTTTTTTTTTTTTTTGGGGGGGGGGTCGTGGTTTCCTCTCTCTCTCTCTCTGTCTGTCTCCTCTCCCTTCCCCCCTCCCTCCCTCTCTCTCTCTCTCTCTCTCTCTCTCTCTGATGTTTTAAAATCTGATTTTGTTTACGATAGGCGTGTATTTTTTGGGGGGTTATTCTCTTTTGTTGGGTTTCTTTCTTCATTCATTCAATCATTCTTTCGTTCGTTCTTACACACACACACACAACACACACACACACACACACACACACACACACGCGCGCGCGCGCGCGCGCGCACACACACATGTACATACACACACACGCACGCACACATGTACATATGTACATGTGTGCGTGCGTGTGTGCGTATGTACATGTGTGCGTGCGTGCATATGTACATGTGTGCGTGCGTGTGTGTGTATGTACATGTGTGCGTGCGTGCGTGTGTGTGTGTGTGTGCGAGGGGAAGGAAGGAGATGTTGGCTATGGCTGCTGCCAAGAATTACAAGTTCACCGTGACGTAGCCTGCATGTATTGGACGTCAAAAGAGTGAAAAAAAATATGTCCGGTGCATGAGAGAGGGAAAGCCTTTCCTGTGGTTATGGTCAGTATGACAGTCAGTCGTGTCCGACTATGACCATCAGAACAGCAGTGGAGGCAACTGCTGTCCCGACTATTTGAGGCTAGAATTTGATCATAGTGGAGACTGTCTTGCCCAAATTACATCCCCACTCTCTCGGCCAAGAGGGTTTTAAGCGCTGGGGATGGTTCCCAAAGGCTGCAGCACTGACAGTCAGTGCAATCTTGCCTCTTAGTTTGAGAGTCGTAGTCCTCGAGATAAGTCAAGCTCCAGTAAATGAATTCCCATTGCAGTGGAGAAGCCGTTGACACCACAACTATCACTTTGCTTTTGGCCCAACTGTCCGTAATGGAGTTCCAGGACAGAGGAAAACAGTGGTGCTTCCAACCAACAACGATTTCAGACCATGTGTGTGTGACGAGCGCAAAAGCCGAGTGGGTTAAAGCGTTGAACTTTCAATCTGAGGGTCCCGGGTTCGAATCTCGGTAACGGCGCCTGGTGGGTAAAAGGTGGAGACGTGTGCAGACCTGCTTGTTGTGCCTGAACCCTCTTCGTGTGTAACGCAAGCAGAAGTTCAAATACACACGTTAAAGATCCTGTAACCCATGTCAACGTTCGGTGGGTTATGGAAACCAGAACATGCCCAGCATGCACACCCCCGAAAACGGAGTATGGCTGCCTACATGGCGGGGTAAAAACGGCCATGCACGCAAAAGCCCACTCGTGTACATACGAGTGAACGTGGGAGTTGCAGCCCACGAAGGAAGAAAGAAGAAGACCATGTGTGTGCCTTCCATCCAGACCTCACTCAAAGCAGTGGATCACGCCGGGTGACCAGTGGTCATCACGGCTGAAGAGCTTCATGAACCCAGTACTGCAAGCGGATGACGGCTGGTCACCACTGACCGATCACCTGGGCTGCACGGCCGAAGCTTACCAGTGGAATATTTAGACATTATTAGAATTAATGAGTAGATGTGGCTTGCTGGCATATGTATATATATATATATATATATATATATATATATATATATATATGTGTGTGTGTGTGTGTGTGTGTGTGTGTGTCTGTGTGTGTGTCTGTGTGTGTGTGTGTGTGTGTGTATGTGTCTGTGTGTGTGTGTGTGTGTGTGTGTGTGTGTGTGTGACACATGCACACGACATGTTCTGCCCTTCTTTCACAAATCATTTGCAAACCGTCCGCACTCACTGACTCACACCTCTGTTCACACAACCACAGCTGTTCCATTTCAGTCACTCATAACAAATCAAAACTCCACTACAATAATGACTGAAGTTTGCTGCCCGTGACAGTTGTCTGCATCACTGTGACTTCCATACCAGACAGATGAAGTTCCTGTTTCAATGATACAGTGATTGCTCTTAGGTGCTCACTCGTGCAAATTTGCCCAGCATCTACACCATCTTGATGCAGGCCCAGCTGCGCTGGGCAGGACATGTAGTTCGCATGCCAGACCACCGGCTGCCCAAGAAACTGCTGTACGGCGAACTCCAACATGGCAAGCGCTCCCATGGAGGCCAAAAGAAGCGCTTCAAAGACACTCTGAAGGCCTTCAACATCAGCCACGACACATGGGAGCTGAATGCAATGGACAGACCAAATTGGCGTTCAGCTGTCCACAAAGGCGCCAAATCCTATGAGGCCAACAGAATCGCTGCAGCAGAGCAACGCAGACAGGCCAGGAAAAGCAGTGCCAGCAAGTCCCCGACAGCCGCCACCATCCCCTGTCCACACTGCGTCAGAACCTTCCGGGTGCGGATTGGCCTGATCAGTCATCTGCGCACCCACAGAGCCCAACCCACCCACTCCCAGGATGACTAGATGGTCCTCGTTGATCCCCACGGACGAACCACGATTGCTCTTAATTAGTGTGTCAATATGGCATAGAAAAACGTTTGGGGATAACAAACAGATGAAGTTCCTGTTTCAATGATACAGTGACTGCTCTTAATCAGTGTGTCAATATGGCATAGAAAAACGTGTGGGGATAACAAGCGAAAAGGTTTGGGGTTTTGTGTGTGTGTGTGTGTGTGTGTGTGTGTGTGTGTGTGTGT
>NC_134901.1:9314904-9317404 GCF_041734735.1 Babylonia areolata
AATGGTTTTTGCCTTATCAGAGATGGTTCTTGGTTATTAACGTCTTTTGCCTTATCGGTGATGGGTGTTGGTTATTAACGTCTTTTGCCTTATCGGTGATGGGTGTTGGTTATTAACGTCTTTTGTCTTATCGGTGGTGGGTGTTGGTTATTAACGTCTTTTGCCTTATCGGTGATGGGTGTTGGTTATTAACGTCTTTTGCCTTATCATAGATGGGTGTTGGTTATTAACGTCTTTTGCCTTATCGGTGATGGGTGTTGGTTATTAACGTCTTTTGACTTATCATAGATGGGTGTTGGTTATTAACGTCTTTTGCCTTATCGGTGATGGGTGTTGGTTATTAACGTCTTTTGTCTTATCGGTGGTGGGTGTTGGTTATGAACGTCTTTTGCCTTATCGGTGATGGGTGTTGGTTATTAACGTCTTTTGCCTTATCATAGATGGGTGTTGGTTATTAACGTCTTTTGCCTTATCGGTGGTGGGTGTTGGTTATTAACGTCTTTTGACTTATCATAGATGGGTGTTGGTTATTAACGTCTTTTGCCTTATCGGTGATGGGTGTTGGTTATTAACGTCTTTTGCCTTATCGGCGATGGGTGTTGGTTATTAACGTCTTTTGCCTTATTGGTGATGGGTGTTGGTTATTAACGTCTTTTGCCTTATCGGAGATGGGTGTTGGTTATTAACGTCTTTTGTCTTATCGGTGGTGGGTGTTGGTTATTAACGTCTTTTGCCTTATCATAGATGGGTGTTGGTTATCAATGTCTTTTGTCTTATCGGAGATGGGTGTTGGATATTAACGTCTTTTGCCTTATCGGATATGGGTGTTGGATATTAACGTCTTTTTCCTTATTGGAGATGGGTGTTGGTTATTAACGTCTTTTGCCTTATCGGTGGTGGGTGTTGGTTATTAACGTCTTTTGTCTTATCGTAGATGGGTGTTGGTTATTAACGTCTTTTGCCTTATCATAGATGGGTGTTGGTTATTAATGGTTTTTGCCTTATCAGAGACGGTTCTTGGTTATTAACGTCTTTTGCCTTATCGGTGATGGGTGTTGGTTATTAACGTCTTTTGCCTTATCGGTGATGGGTGTTGGTTATTAACGTCTTTTGCCTTATCGGTGGTGGGTGTTGGTTATTAACGTCTTTTGTCTTATCGGTGATGGGTGTTGGTTATTAACGCCTTTTGCCTTATCGGAGATGGGTGTTGGTTATTAACGTCTTTTGCCTTATCGGTGGTGGGTGTTGGTTATTAACGTCTTTTGCCTTATCGGTGGTGGGTGTTGGTTATTAACGTCTTTTGTCTTATCGTAGATGGGTGTTGGTTATTAACGTCTTTTGTCTTATCGGTGATGGTTCTTGGTTAATAACGTCTTTTGCCTTATCGTAGATGGGTGTTGGTTATTAACGTCTTTTGTCTTATCGGTGATGGGTGTTGGTTATTAACGTCTTTTGTCTTATCATAGATGGGTGTTGGTTATTAATGTCTTTTTCCTTATTGGAGATGGTTCTTGGTTATTAACGTCTTTTGCCTTATCGGTGATGGGTGTTGGTTATTAACGTCTTTTGCCTTATCGTAGATGGGTGTTGGTTATTAACGTCTTTTACCTTATCGGTGATGGGTGTTGGTTATTAACGTCTTTTGCCTTGTCGAAGATGTGTGTGTTTGCATGTGTGTGTGTGTGTGTATGTGTGTTTGTGTGTGTGTGTGTGTGTGTGTGTGTGTGTGTGTGTGTGTGTGAGAGAGAGAGAGAGAGAGAGAGGGAGGGAGAAGTTAGCAAAGAGAGAGGGACGGGGATGGGTGAAGGGAATACAGCCCACAAGTATGGAAACAGAAAGAAAAAGCCGAACCAGGAAGTCTGTAAACTTCACGATCAAGTGAAATGCAATAAAGGAACGTAAAATAGATTAGGTTCCCCACAATAGAACGAAATAAAAAATAAATGAAGACAGAGGGTCAGAAAATGGGCTTCGGGTTTTATGGAACAACATTAAAAAAAATAATGATAAAAATTTATATTAAAAAAAAAACAAAAACGAAACACAAAAAGTCACACACACACACACACACACACACACACACACACACACACACACACACACACACACACACACACACACACACACTCACTCACTCACTCACTCACTCACACACGTACACACGCAGGGCACGCGCATACATATACGAGCGCACACAGAGAGAGACAGAGACAGACAGACAGACAGACAGACAGACAGACAGACAGCTACAGTGAGAGAGAGAAACTGAGAGATGTAATCAATTCAACTCTGCCCGAAAATTATGAATAAGGAGAGCAATCGCAATATTTTGCGATGTCAAACATTATGTCCCTGACCATAATGTTCTGACCTTATAATGTTTATCTGCCAACACTGTGTCCGTGAGTTTGTCCGTGAGTTCTCTGCCAACACTGTGTCCGTGAGTTTGTGAGTTCTCTGCCAACACTGTGTCCGTGAGTTCTCTGCCAACACTGTGTCC
>NC_134901.1:9322404-9344904 GCF_041734735.1 Babylonia areolata
AAAAAAAAATTTCCACCCTTTACCCACCAGGCGCCGTTACCGAGATTCGAACCCGGGACCCTCAGATTGAAAGTCCAATGCTTTAACTACTCGGCTGTCGTGCCCGTTATACTCTTCATGGTGCACGTCCGTTGTAATAACTACTGGCACTGTGCATCCTGCGTGCAGTTTCATGTTCTGTTGTTGAAATGCTGCGCGACGGGCGCAATAGCCGAGTGGTTAAAGCGTTGGACTGTCAATCTCAGGGTCTCGGGTTCGAATCTAGGTAACGGCGCCTGGTGGGTAAAGGGTGGAGATTTTTACGATCTCCCAAGTCAACACATGTGCAGACCTGCTAGTGCCTGAACCCCCTTCGTGTGTATATGCAAGCAGAAGATCAAATATGCACGTTAAAGATCCTGTAATCCATGTCAGCGTTCGGTGGGTTATGGAAACAAGAACATACCTAGCATGCACACCCCCGAAAACGGAGTATGGCTGCCTACATGGCGGGGTGAAAACGGTCATACACGTAAAAGCCCTATTCGTGTGCATACGAGTGAACGTGGGAGTTGCAGCCCACGAACGCAGAAGAAGAAGAAATGCTGCGCATAACTTTTCAGCCAAGTACGTGCAGACAAGCATGTGTCTCCTCTGTCCCCTGTCCTCTTACGAGCTGTGGAGGACTTTTCCGCCAGAATGTGGCACATGTGAATGCATTAGGTGTACGTGCAAACCATCACAGCGATCTTTAAGGTCTCGGAGAGTCACGTGCCGGCAAAAGAGCTGCGCTAGCTGGATGCTTGCAAACACGTACACACACACACGAACGCACGAGCGCTTGCACACACACACACACACACAGACGGACGCGCAGGCGCACTTGCAAACAAACACACACACGCAAACACGCACGCACGCATGCATGCACACAGACACATGCACACAACAAACACACGCGCATACAGACAGACAGACACAGACAGACAGACTCACACACACACACACACACACACACACACACACACACGCACGCACGCACGCACGCGCACACACACACACACAGAGGCACGTACACATACACACACACACACACACACACACACGCACGCACGTGCGCGCGCGCACACACACACACACACACACACACACACACACACAGAGCAGGAAGGCACCATCAGAGAAACTGTGCCATCACGTTTCAGAATCACTCCAGTCTGTTGTTGAGTGTGCCCTGAGTGTATGTGTGGGGTGGGGTGTGGGGGTAGGGGGGGCGTATAGAAGTGTGGTGTGGTGTGGTGGTGGTGGTGTGTGTGTCTGTGTCTCTGTGTGTCTGTGCATGTGTGCGTGTGTGTATGTATGTATGTATGTGTGTGTTTGTGCGTGTATGTGTGTGTGTGTGTGTGTGTGTGTGTGTGTGTATGTGTGTTTGTATGTGTGTGAGTGGGTGTCTGTGCGTGTGTGTGTGTGTGTGCTTCTGCTTGCGAGGGATACAATAAAAACTGTCAAAAACGGGGGGGAAAAAACAAATGAATACAAATGATGGTTGCTCAGAACAATGTACATTCAGATGAAGCGAAATAGAAATAACATCAAGTGAAACAAAAATTAAACAGAATATAATGAAGGCAACACACAGACAGCAACTACTCCTGAAAACAGCCTATTCAAGTCGAGTTCTAAATTCACCAATTAGTTTCTGTTTTCCTCTCTGCACATTTGGCGTGTGACGGGCCATCAATTATGCAATCTTTGCGTCCAGCGTATAATTTACTGCTTCTCAGTTCCGTTTAGTTCCAAGTGCAAACTCTGTTCAAGAGGAACATAGACAAAGAAGATAGATTCTTTTACCTGCGCCAAATCCGTGCTACATTGTAGACCTATAGAGGACGGTGGCAGAATGGTTAAGACGCTCAGCTGCCAATATACAGAGACCGTGAGGATGCGGGTTTGAATCCTGCTCACGCCCGTTCTCCCACGTTTGGCTGGAAAATCAAACTGAGCGTCCAATCATTCGGATTGTACGATGAATCGAGGTCCCTTGCGCAGCACACACTTGGCGCACTGAAATAGAACCCATGGCAACGAGAGTGTTGTCCTCTGGCAAAATTCTGTGGAAGAAATCCACTCTGATTAGTACACAAATGTGATAAAAAGCATGCACTCAAGGCCGGACTAAGCGCGTTGGGTTATGCTGCTGGTCAGGCATCTGCCTAGCAGATGTGGTGTAGCGTATATGGATATGTCCGAACGCAGTGACGCCTCCTTGAGAAACTGAACGTGAAACGGACCTTGGTTGATTGTCTCATCCGAATGACAACGCAGGCCATACAGACAGTGAATTCCTATTCATTGTGTCCAGGAGCCAGTTGCATTGCTTGGTTCTAACTTTTTGACAGTTACACGTGACTAAATGCCTACGTTGACCGAACTACGCCATTGGTCAGTTCCATACTACACACAGTTAGTAGCGGGTTACGAAACCAAGTGCTTGAGGAGACTACTACACATCTCCTACAAGGAGCACAAGACCAATGACTATGTGCGGAACCTAGTCAGCAACCTTGTTGGGCCCCAAGAACCACTGCTGGCGACTGTCAAACGACGGAAGATGGCATGGTTTGGTCACGTCATACGACATAACACCCTCTCCAAAACCATCCTGCAAGGGACTGTAGAGGGAGGGCGCAGACGGGGGCGGCAGAGAAAGAGCTGGTCCGACAACGTCAAGGAATGGACCAAAATGACGATGCCAGATCTCCTCACGACAGCTGCCAACAGAACGGCGTGGCGACCTATGACATCTTCCTCATGTCCCCCCAACGAACCCAGCGGTCGAGGGAATGAGTGAGTGAGTGAGTGAGTGACGACCATACTAGGCTCTTCCGTCCGAGCAATGCTACTGGCTCTCAGGACTTGGTTTAAAGGCCCAGTCCTTTCCACTCTCCATTCTAACCCTCTCTGAACCGAAGACAGTTTCAGTTTCAGTAGCTCAAGGAGGCGTCACTGCGTTCGGACAAATCCATATACGCTACACCACATCTGCCAAGCAGATGCCTGACCAGCAGCGTGACCCAACGCGCTTTGTCAGGCCTTGAGAAAAAAAATTAATAAAATAAAATAAATAAATAATAATATAATTATAAAAAAATAATAATAATAATAATAATAATAATATAATAATAAAATGTAATAATAATAATTATAATATAATATAATAATAATAATAAATAATATAATTATAATAATAATATATATAATAATAATATATAATAATAATAATAATAATATAAAATAAATAAAAGATAACTTTTTTTTTTAAAGAACAGGAAAAAAAACAAAAAAAACAACCGAAGACAGGAACTCACCCATTGACACGTGGGAGAAATGAGAAAAGTTACTCGGAGTACAGTGCCCTTCCCAAGGACATAACACTGTGCCGAAACAGAGCTTTGAACTCGGATCAGTGTTGAACACTGGGTCAGTAACTGACGCTTAACTCTCTCCATACGAACGGCGAAAGAGACGACGTTAACAGCGTTTCACCCCAGTTACCATCATCAAAATATTGCAAGCGGAAGGCTCTTATACTGAAGAGGTGAATGTTGACAAAGAATACCACAATTGTGACGACGGAAGCTAAAGGTTGGGTCATTCAGACACCCACTGGACATCCGAGGGGTGAAGAGAGGACTGGCCGTACTGAGTGAGTTAAACCATTCTGCCACAGCGCCTTTTGCAAAATAAAATTTCTATGAACAAAAGAAGAAGAAGAAGAAAAAAAGAAACAATATTCAAATTACAAAAATGATGATAATAATAATTAATAATGATTATTATATCTATATAGCGCTGAATCTTGTGCAGAGGCAAATCAAAGCACCTTTCGCACCAGTCAAGAAAGCATGTCCGGTCTGGCTGATAATGACAATAATAAAATATTCAAGAAGGAGGAGAAGAAGAAGAAGACCGGAGCTCCATGCTGCTTCCTGAAAGAGGAGGAACGGGTGATTGACAGGTGAGACAGGTGAGACGTTTCTTCCTCGTTCTCCACTGACACCTCTCGTGACGCTGTGCTATTGGGGTTTCCATTGACAAAACACTGCTGCTGCTGCTGATGATGATGATGATGCTCTTTCTCTTTTTGTGTGTGTGTGTGTGTGTGTGTTTGTGTGTGTGTGTGTGTGTTTGTGTCTGTGTATGTCTGTGTGTGTGTGTGTGTGTGTGTGTTTGATACACCTGTGGCTTGTGGTGGAGGGAGATGGGTGGGTGTAGAATTACCTTTTGTGCTGCACCTGTGTGTGTGTGTGTGTGTGTGTGTGTGCGTCTCTGTCTCTGTCTCTCTCTCTCTGTGTCTGTCTCACTTGTATACACTTGATGGTCACATTGTATGTTTTTTGTCTATTGTATGTTGTTTCTCTACTATGGTGTGCGTACGTGTATTGGCACATACACAAGTGTACGATTAAGTAATTTCGGGTTTTTTTGTTGTTGTTTTTTTTTAATTGATTTATTGACATTATTTACCTTATTTATTGTTGTTTGTTTCTTTCATCCAAGACACATGACGCTGCAACTTAGAATTGACCCCCTTGACATGAGGGCTGTAGTTAGGCCAATGTCAATGAAAATTTTCTGTAAGTCAAGAAAAACAGCACATACAATTTCACTGTTGTTGATGGTAGACAACCATGAATTACACAAACAGAGTAATGCTGTTTGATATGAATGACGATGTCGGAACCCCGACTGCATAGGGTGGAAGAGTTTGTGATTTTCAAGATATTGCACAAGAGGTTTGTGAACGTGTCTTTCGAGTGGTTTCGATAAAATTGACAGAAGTGAAATGGGTTTAAAGTTGTTCAAATCTGAGTCTTTTGACTTCGGTAATGGGATAACTTTTGCTGTCTTAAGAGCATGGGGAATGACACCCTGTTCGATGCACACGTTGTATATGAATGTAATAATAATAATAATGGTATTTATATAGCGCTGGATCTTGTGCAGAGACAAATCAAAGCGCTTTCGCACCAGTCATTCACACGCATGCATAACTCTAAAACTGTAGAAACTAAAGACAAGGAAGGGCAGGCAAGGGAGGCTATTTTGGGAAGAGGTGGGTTTTAAGGCCAGACTTGAAAGAGCTGAGTGTGGAGACTTGACGAAGCGAAAGAGGAAGTTCATTCCAATCGCAAGGTCCAGAAACAGAGAAAGAACGGCGGCCAACAGTCGAGTGTTTGAATCTGGGTATGCGTAAACAGAGTGGATCCGAAGCCGATCGTAGTGAGCGAGATGGAGTGTAGAGGTGAAGGCAGCCGCAGAGATAGGAAGGGGCAGTTTTGTGAATGCATATATAACATAGAGTGCTGATCTTGTACTTTAATGTAAGGGGAACAACAATGTAAGGAAGTGCGAGTTTCAATTGAGAGACACTAATTCCATCAGGTCCAATAGATGTTTTGTTTCTTAGACTGGAAATGAGCGTGACCAACTTCGTGAACTGCAAGAAGAGGTATTTTAAAGGAATCCTCTTGCTGAAGTCTGCCGTTACAGAACGTTAAAAGACAGGAAGGCAGATTATCATTTTCCGCGGACAGTGTTTCGTTAGATTGTGTTGGCTCCGCCATGTTTAAGAAATGAGGGTTGAATGTATCAGGCGACCAGGTGTAGTGTTTTGGAGATTTAACACGAGACTTGTCAGCAATTTCATTAATTGCTTGCCATAATGAGGAAGTATCTTTATTAGTATCTAACATTTTGTTGAAGTATGCTTGTTTGGAAGCACGAATGAGTTCTTACAGTTTGTTTCTTTGTTTTTTTGCAGTCTGCTTTCTTCTCCTCCGTATCCCGTTGCTTTTGCTTTTCAACAAACTCTGGAAGATGTTCTAAATTTTCTTTCTCTAGTTGTTTAGAGATAAGAGGGTAGATGGGTTCTGTTTTTACCTTCTGTTTCACCGTCCTCTTTTGTGTGTGTGTGTGTGTGTGTGTGTGTGTGTGTGTGTGTGTGTGTTTGTTTGTTTGTTGTTGTTGAGCCTCCAACCTCTCATTTTTTCCCACATTTTTAGGGTCATCCATCCTATTCTTTCCCTTTTCTTTCTGTTTTTCATCTTTTTTTCATGTCTTTTTCTTTCTTTTCTTTTTTTCTTTTCTTCCTTTTTTTTCCCCTTTTCTTTTGTTTTTATACATCTTCAATTGCATGAAAAATACAACATAACATAAAAAGTACAACAGAACATAAAACAGCCAACACAAAGCTACACATCAGGCGTCCAGCATCATTCATTTAGAATCATCTTTGTGTTTTTCTTCAGATGGACAATTTTCAGTTCTTTCAATGTTTGATGAGCGTTTGCCAATGCCTGCTGTTTGTTGTTCTGGACACTGTGTCTCTTGTATTCACTTCGCTCTGTGTGTGTGTGTGGGGGGGGGGGGGGCTCTGCTGCCCTGGCCAATAAACCTAGTTCCTGAAAAACAGAGAAGGGGGCGGAGGGGAGACAGACAGACAGAAAGACAGACAGACAGACAGACAGAGATTGATATAAACAGAGGTAAGTTTTGTGTTCACCTTCCATTTCGCTCTCAACGGTGTAGGAACTATGTTCTGACCCTTTGACTTAGTTCCTGAGAGACAGAGAGAGAGAGACAGACACAGAGAGAGACACATAGAGAGAGAGACAGAGAGATAGACAGAGAGAGAGAGAGACAGAGAGAGACACAGAGAGAGAGACACACACACAGAGAGACACAGAGAGAGAGAGATAGAGAGAGAGACACACAGAGAGAGACAGAGAGAGAGAGAGAGACAGACAGAGACAGACTTAGATACAGAGAAAGAGAAAGACTCACAGATGCGTAGATAGACAGACAGACAGACAGACAAACAGACAGCAACAGAGCTCAGATAATGAATGAGTTCTGGTTCATCTTCCATTTCGCTCTCAGTTGTGCGCGAACTCTTCTCTGGCCGAGAGACCTAGTTCCCGAGAGAGACAGACAGACAGACAGACTAATAGACAAGCAGACAGGCAGACAGATCAGAAGCCGGTAGTGAGATTGAGAAGAGATACACAAAGAGAGGGAGATAGGTGGGCGGTAGAGGAAGTGCAGGTGAGACTGGGGGAGAGAGAGAGAGGGGACGGGTGAGGGGGGCAGTGGGGGGTGGTGTGTGTGTGTGTGTGGGGGGGGGGGGGTCAGACACAGGGAGACAGGTGCGTGAAAAACACAGAGAGAAGCAGACAAACAGACAGACAGACAGACAGGCAGGCAGACAAATAGAGATACAGACGAACAGACAGAAAGGCGGACAGATAGAGAACATTAATTTTGTGTTATAGGGCTAATAAGATAGGCAAATGAGATAACAATAACTACAAAAACAGTAATAGCAACAACAACAAGAACAACACACACACACACACACACACACACACACACACACACACACACACATATATATATATATATATATATATATATATATATATATACATACACACACACACACACACACACACACACGCACGCACGCACGCATATACACACACTGGCGCATACACACACACACACACACACACGCACGCACGCACATACACGCACTGGCACATACACACACACTCACACACAAACACACACACATACAGACACATAGACACACACACACACGCACGCACGCACGTACACGCACTGGCACATACACAGTACATCATACACACACACACACACACACACACACACGCGCGCGCGCGCGCACGCACGCACGTACACGCACTGGCACATACACAGTACATCATACACACACGCGCGCGCGCGCGCGCGCGCACGCACACAACCCACCAATCAGCGCATTGGACCAACAAGAAAACACAATGCGTAAAAAAAAAAAGTAGCCCTCCCGTTTGTACCTCCTCAACAACTGTGTGGTTTTTTGTTTTCTTTACACTGAATGGAAACAAGGCATACCTAAAATTTGTGATTACGATAACATGTTTTTTTTGCCGCCAGAGTCATGTATATAAAGGAGGAGTTTGTATTATACTCCCTGTTTTGGTGATACATATACTTACCATGTCAAACTGATGCCAACTTAGCCTATCGGTTTGCTCTGCTTGGCCAAATTTTTGCGCGGCTAATACAGTGTTTTATTGTTGGAATTATCTCTTCTTGTTGTTGGTGGTGGTGGTGGTGGTGGGGGGGGGGGGGGTTCTATTGTTGCTGCTATTGTAATCATTGTTTGTTACGCTCGTATTGTTGTTGTTATT
Source organism: Babylonia areolata (assembly GCF_041734735.1). Taxonomy (NCBI): domain Eukaryota; kingdom Metazoa; phylum Mollusca; class Gastropoda; order Neogastropoda; family Buccinidae; genus Babylonia; species Babylonia areolata. The sequence goes on from NC_134901.1 coordinate 9,330,642, forward strand.
GTTGTTTCCCTTATCTTATTTATTTGCTTTTGTTGTTGCTGCTACTGTTATTGTTGTAGTTGTTGTTGGTGGTGGTGTTGTTTGTCTGTTTGATTTCTTTAATTATTTATTTATTTATTTATGTACGCTTATAGTTGACTTCATCAAGTTTTTGCGCCTTATACATATTAATAGTAGTGGTAGTAGTTTATTTTTTTTATGTATTTATCTATTATTTTTTCACCTTTTTCTTTTTTCTCAAGGCCTGACTAAGCGCGTTGGGTTACGCTGCTGGTCAGGCATCTGCTTGGCAGATGTGGTGTAGCGTATATGGTTTTGTCCGAACGCAGTGACGCCTCCTTGAGCTACTGAAACTGAAACTGAAAACTGAAACTGTACAAGAACAACTTGTTGTATGCAGGGAGGAGAAACTGAGCGTGTGACTTTCGTTTTATTGTTTGTTTGTTGTTGTGCAACTGCATGTTCGGTGCATATCTGTTATGCATGTGTGGGTGTATATGTGAATGTGTGTCTTCATGTTTTACATCTATTTGCTTATATATCATTTATTCACCTCCTTTTTTTTCTTTTTCTTTTTTTCTCAAGGCCTGACTAAGCGCGTTGGGTTACGCTGCTGGTCAGGCATCTGCTTGGCAGATGTGGTGTAGCGTATATGGTTTTGTCCGAACGCAGTGACGCCTCCTTGAGCTACTGAAACTGAAACTGAAAACTGAAACTGTACAAGAACAACTTGTTGTATGCAGGGAGGGGAAACTGAGCGTGTGACTTTCGTTTTTTTGTTTGTTTGTTTGTTTGTTGTTTCCTTCTTATTGTTGCTCTTTCCTTTGGTTTGTATCACCAAACAAGCAAACAAGCTCCCTGACAATGATATGCCTGTCTTTGTCTGCCCCAACTGTCAGCGAACATTTCGTGCGCAGATTGGACTATTCAGCCATCTGCGCATTCACAGATAGATTCAGGAGCATCCTCCCCCCCCCCACCCCACCACCACCCTCCCCCCATCCCCCAGCTGGATGACAACGATGGTCATCATCGATCTCGATGGACACACCACCATCACCAAAACAGGGAGTATAATACAAACTCCTTTTTAATTTTTTTTATTAGTATTATTATTATTACTACTACCTTTTTCTATATTATAATATTTATTTATTTATTTATGTAAGCTTATACCCCCCCCCTTTTTTTTTCTTTCTCAAGGCCTGACTAAGCGCTGCTGGTCAGGCATCTGCTTGGCAGATGTGGTGTAGCGTATATGGTTTTGTCCGAACGCAGTGACGCCTCCTTCTTGAGCTGCTGAAACTGAAACTGAACTGAAACTTGTCGTCTTTCCGCGTGATTTCTTTCTTGTTATATGGACAGGAAGAAAAACATACGAAACAGTAACTGAGCGGAGAGAGAGAGAGAGGGAGAGAGAGAGAGAGAGAGACGGGGTGGGGGGGTGAGAAGGGAGGAAAAGATGGAGGGCGAAAGGGGGAGAGGGGGAGCAGAGAGAGAAAGACAGACCAACATGATCAGGTGAAAGAAAGAGGGATAGAAGGAGAGTGTTAGTTGTTGTTGTTGTTGCTGTTGCGCGCGCGCGCGCGCGCGTGTGTGTGTGTGTGTGCGTGTGTGTGTGCGTGTGTGTGTGCGTGCATGTGCATTAGGAATCAAATATCAAAGAAATAAATGAATAAATAAATAGATGAATAAATAAGTGAATAGATAAAATGAAATGATTAATTCATGTGAAGCTGGCAACGTCCATTGGCTATTCGCCATATGATTTTATTGGATTTTCAGCTTGTATTCCCTACAATTTTCGTAGAATCTATTAGGAAAACAAATTATTGTTTTGGTTGATGATGGAGACGTTAAACCTTTAACATAAACGTCATAAACTCTCTCTCTCTCTCTCTCTCTCTCTCTCTCTCTCTCTCTCTCTCTCTCAAATACATAAACAGCCACGCTGTGCACACACACACACACACACACACACACACACTCGTGCGCGCGCGCGCGCGCGCGTGCGCACTCACGCACACACACACAGAGGAATGAACACGCTTTCTCGCCAATTGACAGAGAGGGTGGGATTGCGAGAATGTGTGGACTGACAAACCTCACTGATGATGATGATGATGATGATGATGACGATGATGATGATGATGATGATGATGATGACGAATGCTGCTGCTGCTGCTGATGATGATGATGACGACGACGATGATGATGATGATGACGACGACGATGATGATGATGATGATGACGATGATGATGATGATGATAATAACGAATGCTGCTGCTTTTTTTCATACGTAGCAGTCAACACAAAGTTTAATTTCTTTATAAACAACAGTTATTAATATCTTCCTCTTTTTTCGAAGGTTATATGCTTCGGCAGTATACTTTGCAAGTGACTGGACTGAGAGAGTGAGAGAGAGTGGAGAGACAGACAGACAGACAGACAGAGAGATCTTCCTTTGTTGTTGACCAGAAATGGGGTGGGGTATTCATGGATGTATTATTTTACCAGACTGTGAACCAGATGGTGCATGTACCGCATGACATACAAGGTCACTGCGTATTGTTTTCCCATGCTTGTGAGTCCACCTGCTTCCAAGATGAGTCTAAGTTTTCACGACAAGACGATCTGGACCGAAACTGAACACCCGTACACTTTAGGGTCCTGACGAAATTGACCGAAAAACCTCAACAGCTGTCTACTTGAGGGTCAATCACATGTCAGGCCTTTAGTGTTAACTCACTCAGTACGGCCAGTCCTCTCTTCTCCTCTACACAGACCCCTCGGATGTCCAGTGGGTGTCTGAATGACCCAACCTTTAGCTTCCGTCGTCAGAATTGTGGTATTCTTTGTCAACATTCACCTCTTCAGTGTAAGAGCCTTCCGCTTGCAATATTTTCATGATGGTATTGGGATGAAACGCTGTTAACGTCGTCTCTTTCGCCGTTCGTATGGAGAGAGTTAAAAGATTAGAGCATGCTGTATCCAAGAAGCTTTAAAATGAATATATAAAATTTTGGAAACAGAAACATGACAGTTCATCTAAATTAGCATTTTACAAGAACGCTGTGACAAATTATAAAACTGAAGCGTATTTAAAGAATACAGCAAATACACAACACAGGAAAGCACTGACCATGTTACGAATCAGTGCCCATGACTTACAAATCGAACACGGAAGATATAAAAATACACCGAAAGAACAAATACTTTGTGATGCTTGTAATAGTTTAGAAGATGAGATTCACCTTTTAGACAATTGTGTAAAGTACAATACTTACAGACACAGATTCCTAATCGATATATGTCGTCCAAATGCAAAGCCTAGTGAATTGATCCTTCTAACAGAAATACAGCCAAGACTGGCGAAATTTGTTCATGAATGTTTCTCTTCTTAATATGCTCATGTTTATGTTTCATTGTGTCTTATAAACTTTTAACAAGAGAGGCAAGGCCTTCAAGACTCACTTGTGATACACTTTTAAAAAAAAATCCAAGCTTTTTATGTATTGAGTATAATTTCAAAATGTAATGGTTAAGATGAGAAAGATCAGTTTAAAGCAAATTAAGTCCCCTACCATTAATTACAGAGTAATTTCCCTTTTTTACTATCTGCACCAAAACGTTTGCAAAATAAATAAAACTTCCATGCTTAGCAAAAGAAGTTCCTGTTTGAACAAAAAATGATAATAATGACTGCTCTAGCTGTTGGGTCAGAATAATTATCAGATCAAAGTGCCACGTTTAGAAAATACAAAAAATATAAATATAAGAGTAAATGCAGTCTGCATATAATTAGGCTTCATTCTTTATTTTTTTGTGCCCATCCCATAGGTGCAATATTGTTTTAAACAAGATGACTGGAAAGAACTGAATTTTTCCTATTTTTATGCCAAATTTGGTGTCAACTGACAACGTATTTGCAGAGAAAATGTCAATGTTAAAGTTTACCACGGACACACACACACACACACACACACACACACAGACAACCGAACACCGGGTTAAAACATAGACTCGTTTTGTTTACACAAGTGAGTCAAAAAGTATTCTATTCTATTCATGTCAGGATTTGTGCGATCGTCGTCATAACTCTGTGTGAATTACGTGTGACGTGGGGGCCAGGTGATAGAGCGTCCACCTAAGAAAGCTAGAGAATGATGGATCTGAGAGTTGGGGATCGAATCTCCACTCTCGTCAGTACTTTTTCTCCCCGCCTCCCTGCACCCTCCCTCCACCGCTGATGATTTCTTTTCTTCTTCTGCGATCAAAGATGTCATCACGAATGTTGGTTCATGAGTGTGAAAGAATTTTTTCGTTCTGGAAACTTCTTCGGATTTTAGTATTCATTTGGATGTGTGTGTGTGTGTGTGTGCGTGTGCGTGCGTGCGTGTGTACGCAGTGTGATCCAATCTTTCTGTCCAAAAGGTACATTCATTAGCAGAGTTCATTGACAGTTTTCCCCTTTTCACCTTTATGATTATTTTGTTGTTGATGATGATGATGATGGTGATGATGATGATGATGATGGTGACGATGTTATAACGAACTTGCGAGGCAATGGCAAAAAGTGTATTTCGTGTGCCCCCTGGGGTCATCGAAACGTTACATACATACATACATATTTCAGATATACCATACAAACATTGAGAACTAAATTGCCTAGTTACCATCAAATCCCGTTTCTTCCATATTTACTGCAATTTTTCACTGACATCATAACCACTATCATCATCATTGCACTACCATCATCACCACCATCATCATCATCGCCACTACCATCATCACCACCATCATCATCATCATCACCACCACCACCATCATCATCATCATCACCACCATCATCATCATCATCATCACCACCACCACCACCATCATCATCATCACCACCATCATCATCATCGCCACTACCATCATCACCACCATCATCATCATCATCACCACCACCACCACCATCATCACCACCACCACCACCACCACCATCATCATCATCACCACTACCATCATCATCATTACCATCAGTGCTGAAACGTATTGAAGTATTGTTTACATTATTTCTTGCTCGGAGGAATTTCACTTCAGAAGATGGGTTGGCTCAAAATACAAAAATACGGATATAATAAGAATCAAAATGTGGATATGATAAATATAAAAAAAACGGATATGATAAGTATCAAAATGCAGATATGATACATATTTAAAAACAGAATGATAAGTATCAAAATGCGAATATGATAAGTATTTAAAAATGGATATGATAAATATTTAAAAACGGATATGATAAGTATCAAAATGCGGATATGATAAGTATCAAAATGCGGATATGATAAGTATCAAAATGCGGATATGATAAGTATCAAAATACGGATATGATAAGTATCAAAATACGGATATGATAAGTATCAAAATACGTATATGATAAGTATCAAAATGCGGATATGGTAAGTATCAAAATGCGGATATGATAAGTATCAAAATACGGATATGATAAGTATCAAAATACGGATATGGTAAGTATCAAAATGCGGATATGATAAGTATCAAAATACGGATATGATAAGTATCAAAATACGGATATGATAAGTATCAAAATACGTATATGATAAGTTCAGTGAAGTGGAAGAGGCAGGCGAAGCGGGTTGGTGCTGCTTTACTTATGTATAAAAGTAATGTAGACAATATAATGTATGTATGTAAGTAGCATCCTCCCCCCCACCCCACCACCTCCCTCCCCCCATCCCCCAGCTGGATGACAACGATGGTCATCATCGATCTCGATGGACACACACCACCACCACCACCACCACCATGTATGGAATTGTATAATATATTGTATCCGATCATAAAACAGATATATCATATCAAAGTAGTCTTTTTCTGCTTTGATAAACGCACGTTTGGGGGCGTAAAACATACGATAATCACTCGGGACAACCCCCCACCCCACCCCCCCACCCCCCCGTTCTTTCGGTGAAACAATGACCGGCGGATGGAAGGTTTCAAAACGAAGTTTCCAGTCCATTTTCTGTCAAATGCCTTTTTTCCTTTCACATGCCCACACAGCAATGTCGGCAGAAGAAACAGTCCAAACACAAATCAGCCTTGTTTTTGTTTTTTGTTTTTTTCCAAGACAGGCATAATCCTCGAAGGGTTTACGAGCTGGATTCTGCTTGTGTGGTCGGATATTTTTTTTTCTTTGCTTTGGCATATCTGTTCAGCTATTTATATAGTTACGAAGTCGTTGACCGCATGGTGTGTAGGAGGGCGCTGTCTGCTTTTATTCTCGGTTCTTGTATTTCCATAAACCACCGCACGTTGATACGGATTAGAGCACATCTAACGTAACGTATGTTGTATATGTATATATATGAATGTATATATATATATATATATATATTTGTGTGTGTGTGTGTGTATTATGAGTGTGTGCGCGCGCGTGTGATACACACGCACACACACACGCGCGCACGCACACACACACACACATACACACACACACGCACAGAATTACAGACACAAACACAGACGCACACACACACACACACACACACACACACACACACACACACACACACACACACACACACACACACGCGAGGAGGAGACTTCCAAAATGGCGGAGACTACACTCAGCGGGTAATTTCTTCGCGGTAAGAAGTTGTCGCATACGTTTTGGAAACATGAGAACAAGAAAATCGAGCGGGAAACCAGTTGCAGCTACACACAGTAAAACCGCTCAGAACAATGAGGCGACCGGACTCCTCCTTAAAACCGGTGAGTCCGTGAAGATTTTGCGAAGCGAGTCTGGGAGTACTGAACGTACAAAGCGGTTGTCTAATCCCACCGACACGAGTTCCACGAATACAAGACCAATGAGCAATCTCAGTTCCATTCCCGAGATGTCCGACACGATCATGGATCTAAGAAAATTAATAATGGTTTTGTGTGATCGTGTCTCTTCCCTGGAAGCAACTGTACGGGGACAACAGGAGCCAACAAAACGTTGCAGAATGGAACCTGTTTCCATGACAACACAGGCAACACAAACTGAAAGCCCCAGTCTTAGCCCCAGCCCCAGCCCTACACCTACCTACGCCGACGTGGCCAGAGTTCCCTCACCTGAGAACCCGGCAGCAGAAAAAAAAACGAGCAAGCCACCAAGACAAAACTGCCCTTCAAAAGAAGAAAAAAGAAGTTGAAAAATTGGTGACGTCTTGTGACGAAAAGACGATGGATGACGTAAAAAGTACAAAGTCTGGAAATACATGCTCTGCGCAGAAAGAAGAAAACGGGGAATTACCCAAGGTAATAATTCTCCATGATTCCGTGCTCAACCGTGTGCAGGAAAACAGACTGGGCAGATCATACCACTTCAAAGCCTCCATGCAAAAATCCCACACAGTGTCTGAAACCAGAAATTTACTTCAAGCTGTCACCACCACAGAGAAAAAGCCTGAAGCTGTTGTCATTCATTGTGGCATCAACGACTTAAGATCAAAAGATACAACAGAAGTCAGTAATTTCTTTACCTCAACAGTGAAAGACACTGCAAAGAAAAATCCAACAACAAAGTTCATCGTAAGTTCAGCAACCACCGTCAAAGATTCAAAACTGGAGGTCAAGAGACAACTGTTCAACGCAATGGTGGCTTCGGAACTGTTTGACGAAAAAAACATATCATTTATAAAGAACGACAACCTCAAGACCAACGCCCTCAGAGACGCTGTCCACCCCAACGGCAGAGGAGCCAGCATCCTCGCAGGAAACATCGGGCGGCATGTTCGAGATCTTCTCTGGGAAACACCGAAGAAATCAACACGCAGAGCCAGGTTCCACCATCACCAGAACCCCGCCCCCTTTCATCACGGCTGGTACAATCCTTACGACGCACTGATGGACTGGCCAGTGTTTTATTAACATTTGCGTCAACTTCTGCCTGGCACTGATAAACTTTTGTGCTGAGCGATATTCTTGTTTTGCTGAGTGACCTTTCTTCCTGCCGTTTGCAAGTGCATTTTTTGTTGACAATATTTAGACTGTTATTTTTGTTTCCCGTTTCCTTTCATTTACTGTTTATTTTCACCATCATACAGTTTGATTTATTCATAGTATTGATAACATTATTTGCCTATCTGATAGGAAAGATAATCAGTAATGAAAAAACAAACGCAATTGCAAATTAGGCTGCTCCAGTGGAACTGCAGATCTATTCTATCTAACCTGGCCTATTTGAAACATTTTCTAGCATCAAGTAAGTGTGATGTTTTGATTCTGCAGTCACTTAATATCAGTGCATGTAAGCTTCCCAAACTTCCAAATTATTATTTTCCACCAGTATATGAAACTGGGAACGAGGGCAAGAAGATAAGTACTGCTATTTATATACTTAGGGAATTACAGTATAATCTATGTGAGTCTCCTGTTTTAAAATCTATTGCAAGCTTTGACATACACTCTTGTGCAGCTACAGTAAAATTTAGCAACAAGCTAATTCTTAACGTACTTTCCGTTTATCTTCCGAAAGGTCCAAACGATCGAAATACTGAGTGGCTTAGAACATTACAAGAACAACAGCCTGGTAAATGGGTAATAGCTGGTGATTTCAATGCTCACGCTCCATTCTGGGAAAAGGACTGTAAAACTGTAACAAGCAATCGGTTAATAGAAAACATCACTGACAGCCCCTTTTATCTTATGAATGATGGTAGTGTTACTAGAATTCCTGACGTCTCAAAACACAGACCAACAGCAATTGACCTGACACTAATATCCCCGGAGCTAGTCCCATCATGTACCTGGGAAACACATAAAGACACATTGGGAAGCGACCATGTGCCTATCATCATTACAATCGCTGATGATGATAATCAGCCTGATAATAACGTCGACATAATTCCAAAATATAAATATAAAAATGCAAATTGGGATTTATTTCAAAACATTCTTACCTCTCACGATTTTGAAAAACTTGAGAATGAGAGTGTAGATGTAATGTATTCAAATTTTACAGAAGCTGTGTTATCAGCAGCTGATATGTCGATACCAAAAGTAAAGGCTGTGAAGTCAGGTGACCGTTCAGGCAATGTCTGGTGGAATGATGCATGTGAAAAGGCAGTTAGTTACAAGAAAGAAACATTTAAGAACTACCTCGCGGACAGTAAGCCCCCAAACCACAAAGAAATGAAGAAAGCAAACACTCAGAGTAATATGACTGTAGCCCAAGCTAAAAAAGATCATTGGTCATCATTTTGTTCACAAGAAATTTCAGATCATAAAGACTTTAATAAAGTTTGGACAAAAATGAAAGAAATGAAAAATGGAATAAAGTTACCAAGTTGCCCAATATCAAATGACTCACAAAACAAGTTTCTATCAGATCAGGAAAAGGCAGAAATCTTTGTTGAAATGTTTGCGAAGAATAGCAAATACGAAGGCTTATCACCTGAGTGTAAAACACACAGAGACAGGGAAGAAAATAGTGCTTTATACAGTGATCCCATTCCGCAAAATGACTTGTGGTTTAATTCTCCTATTACGTATGAGGAGTTACAAACCGCTATAGCTTCCCTTGGCAATAAAAAAAGTTCAGTTGGAATCGATGCACTATCGAATGTGATGCTAAAACACATCCCAAAAAATTGTATCGTTTTCCTACACAAAATATATCAGAAATGTTGGACATCTGGAACTGTACCACAGATATGGAAAACATCAATAGTTGTACCGGTTTTAAAAGCAGGAAAACCTAAACGTAATAAAAATAGTTACAGGCCTATTGCTTTGACCTCGCATGTCTGTAAATTGATGGAAAAAATAGTCCTGTTTAGAATTATAACTTACTGCGAAAAATACAATATCATTCCAGTGAACCAGGCTGGATTTAGAAAAGGAAGATCAACGGTCGAACACCTAGTAAAGATTACAACTCAAATAAAACATCAGTTTGCCCGCAGAAAAAGTGTCCTCGCAACGTTTTTTGACGTAAAAAAAGCCTACGATCAGGTTTGGCACAAACGTCTTTTATTCAAACTGAAATCAGTTGGAATATCTGGTAATCTCTATGAGTATATTAAAAGTTTTTTATCTAATAGAATTATTCAAGCAAGGGTGGGAACACATTATTCTTTGCCACATAAACTTGACATGGGAATTCCACAGGGCTCAGTTATAGCCCCTATTCTCTTTAATATTCTTATTCAGGATCTACCAAAGGCATTGTCAAATCGTGTAGTTTTAGTACAGTATGCTGATGATATATGTATGTGGATGGGTGTCAATCTAAAAAAGTCAACCCCACAAAGAGCACAGAATTATATACGTCGTTTGTATCAGTCTGATCTCGATAACATTGGTAACTATATGTTTGAAAATGGTCTAGCTTTGTCGACTGAAAAAACATGTATGATGTTGTTTAATTCAGGTGGTAACCCATCTAGCACACCCATTTTTAAATTACTTGGTGACGTCATTGATTATAAACAGGTAGTGAAGTTTTTAGGCGTTTATCTTACTTCAAAGCTGACATGGAACATTCACTTTGATTACATCTTAACAAAGGCAAGGAAAAGTATCAATTTTATGAAAATTATAAGCCGCTTACCCTGGGGAATGGATACAAAAACATTGATTCATCTTGCCATGGCCCTTGTAAGATCTAAGATAACCTATGCACAAGAAATATTTTTCAGTGCACCTAAATATCTATTACAAAAGATTCAAAGTGTAGACTGTAAGGCTATCAAAATTGCCCTCGGAGTGCCCTCTCATGCATCCAATCAGGAAACATACAAAACAGCCGGAATTCTTCCCTTAAATGAACATCGTGAGTTAGCAACAGCAAAATTCGCTGTGAGGTACACTTCAATGACAAAAAATTTCATTGCTGATGAACTGACAGTAAGATCAGACATTGATTTTCCTAAAAGAGCTAAAGCCATCTCATCACAAGAAACAGTTGCAACTTACATTTCAAATCTGTTAAAAGAATCTGAAGTTAACATGAAAGAGTTAGCTGCAAAACCACATCATTCTCCTGTTCCTTTTTGGGAAATGTTGAAAGCGGATTTTGATATCACTTATTCTGAAACAAAAAAGGAAGAAAACATCAATATCACGACAAGTACTGCCAGAATTCATATAACAGAAAAATATCAGAATCATCTCCATGTATTTACAGATGGATCTGTTCTTGATGACAAAAACGCTGGTGCGGCTTTCTATATTCCTGCCTTTAAAGTTGAAAAATCTTACTTTATTGGAAAACACCTTTCCATATTCACAGCTGAGCTAATTGCTATTATACAAGCTCTGAACTACTTAGTGAGCCATCAAATAGTTTTCTCGAAAATAGCATTCTTTGTTGATTCCAAATCAGTACTTTATGCTCTAGAACTATTCAGCCTTGAAACAAGACCTGACTTAGTTATTGAGGCAAATCATTTGGTACATTGTTTAAGGATTAAAGGGACTGAGGTCAGTTTTTGTTGGGTGCCTTCTCATGTGGGCATTCTTGGCAATGAAATTGTTGATAAAGCAGCTAAAAGAGGAGCGCAAGATTCAGAAAAAATCGACAAAAATACATGTCCGTCTCTCCGTAAAAGAGGCATACACTTTGTTAGAAAAATCAGCATGGGGTCGATTTCATAACCGATGGAAGTTAAAGTTTTTAAACCATAAAGGAACATTATTCCCCGAGAATATTATTAAAGAAAAGATACCGAATCCATCAGCTTGCTATACAAGATTAATAACCTCTACTTTCTTCCGTATAAAACTTGATGCGCTGAAGATAAAGTATAGTAAAAATGTTACATGCATCTGTGGTAAGCAGTTCAGCTTGCATCATTGTTTGTTTCACTGCCAGCAGTTACGTACCTTCTTGCCCAAGTATTTCAAAGAGAATAATAATTCTGCAGATGATTTTTGTAAAGTTATTTCCGACGAGGTTCTTATGGTCGAACTTTCACAGGCATTAGTTCATAGCCCTATTTCTACATTCCTTTAATGCACTTCAGAATTGTGTTAATGGTTTCTGATTATTTAAATTATTATTATTGAATTGTTACTGTTAAATGTAATAGCATGTTAGTTATACCCCATGCCCCCACCCCACCCCACCCCACCCCTTTAATTTTTTTTTTTTTTTTTTTAACGTCTAATATCACTGATAGTGAAAAGACGCTAAACAAAAGAACGAACACACACAAACAAACAAAGACCCCCCCTCACCCCCCCCCACCCACCCCCACCCACCCCACACACACACACACACCCTCCTCGAATCCATAACAGACCACCACCACCACCACCACCACCCACTCCAACCAACCCACAACCACCACATCTCCCACGACAACAATGTTGTCATCACCAGCCCCCCTGAAGCAAGCCGACAGGTCAGACAGACGGGGCCACACACAAAAAAACACATTATTTTGCATAATCGTCGGACACCAGAGAGAAGAGTTCATCCTTGGGTCAATGACTCTGGCTGGGTGGGTGTCAGGATGTCAGTGGGTGGGTGTGTGTGGGTGGGTGGATGGGTTACGAAGAGGGGGATAGGGTGGCAACGGAGGAGAGAGGGGTGGGGGGGGGGGGGGGAGGGGGCGTAGGCGGTACGGACGGTACTTACGGTCAAAGTAAGCCGCCGGAATCGTTGAGAAGATGAAGATGAACAATAGTTGTTTAGGTTTGGTTTTTTTTTCTTTTCTTTTCTCTGTGTGTGTGTGGGTGGGTGGGGGTAGGGGAAGTGTGCGTGTGTGTGTGTGTGTGTGTGTGTGTGTGTGTGTGTGTGTGTGTGTGTGTGTGTGTGGTTTCTCAATATTCATGGGATTCCTCCCACACTCACTTGGATTCTGTGTGTGTGTGTGTGTGTTTGTGTGTGTGTGTGTGTGTGTTTGTGTGCGTGCGTGCATGTGTGCGTGTGTGCGTGCGCGTGCGTGTGTGTGCGTGTGCGTGCGTGCGTGCATGCGTGTATGTGTGCGTGCGTGTGTGTGTGTGCGTGCGTGCATGGGTACGTGTGTGTGTGTGTGTGCGTGCGTGTGTGTGTGTGTGTGCGTGCGTGTGGTTGTGCGTGTGCGTGCATGTGTGTATGTGTGTGTGTATGTGTATGTGTGTGTTTGTGTGTGTGTGTGTGTGTGTGTATGTGTGAGTGTGTGTGTGCGCGTCTCTGTGAGAGTGTGTGTGTGTGTGTGTGTGTGTGTGTGGTTTCTGAATATTCATGGGATTCCTCCCACGTATATGCGGGTACCTCATCCATTATAAAACTGATGCTTGTTGTTTTTCTTTTTCTTTCTTCTTTTCTTCCTTTTTTTCTTTTCTTTTCTTTGTGTGTTTTGGCTTTCTTGTTGTTCCGGATCTGCTCCACTCCTCAGTGCTGATGGTTCTACCCTAATCACTGACAAGGACGGGATCCTTGAGAGATGGGCTGAACACTTTGACAGAGTACTGAGCCGCCCTTCCATCGACCGACTCCCCCAGGTGCCAGTCAGTGAGTCGTTGGATGCCATTCCAGCTTTGGAGGAGACCCAGAAAGCTATCCGTCTGCTATCCAATGGCAAAGCCCCTGGCTCAGACTCCATTCCAGCTGAGGTCTACAAAGAAGGTGGTATGGCGCTGACTGAGAAGCTTCATCAGCTTTTCCAGCTCATCTGGCAGCATGAGGCAGTTCCACAGGACTTCAAAGACGCTTCCAAGCCCTGTACAAGCGCAAAGGAAATCGTCAGGCCTGTGACAACCATCGTGGAATATCCCTGCTGTCTGTTGCAGGCAAGACTCTGACCAGAGTGCTACTCAACCGTCTCATAGCGCATCTTGAGCAAGGTCTCCTACCAGAGAGTCAGTGTGGCTTCCGGAAAGAACGCGGGACTATCGACATGGTGTTTGCTACCAGGCAGCTCCAGGAGAAGTGTCAGGAACAGATCGCCGACCTTTACTCCACCTATGTCGATCAGACCAAGGCCTTCGATACTGTTAGTAGACATGGCCTTTGGAGAATCATGGCGAAGTACGGATGTCCCAGAAAGTTCTTCACCATCATACGGCAACAACACGATGGGATGCTGGCCCGAGTCCAAGACAACGGAGAGACTTCAGAACCATTCCCTGTCTCCAACGGAGTCAAGCAAGGGTGTGTTCTTGTCCCTACACTGTTCAGTCTCATGTTTTCAGCCATGCTGACAGATGCCTTCAGAGACGCTGGTGTAGGCATTGGCATCAGGTACCGCACAGATGGCTCACTCTTCAACCTCAGGAGGC